>NC_136249.1:35742500-35767500 GCF_053564925.1 Oryzias latipes
CTGCAGCGACACAGAGGAGGTGGAGGAGGACAGAACCAGGGAGGCGGGACGCTCGCTGTCTGAGCAAACGGTGTTGACTGAGGTGCAGGAGGAGGACGAAGGTCCTCGATCGCCAGATGACATCATCCTACCCACAATCCCACTGAGAGACGAGACGGAGGACGGACGCTTGGCGGCTGCGGAGACACAAAAACACACAAAACGGAGTCAGTCCTTAATTCAGACACACTTGTCCCAAACATTTTCGTTTTCACGGTGGTCGGTTTGAATCCCAGCTGTCTGGAAAAGCCTCTACAGAGCTTCATGAGGCTCCAGATCTTTGTGGAAACAAACCCATCATGTGGAGCGCTGATCGGTCCAGAAAGGTTCTGATGACATCGGTGACTTTTCGTCACTTAGAGCAGCATCCTGAGCTGAAGAGGTTCTCTCAGCGTCTTTGGGTTCTGAAGGTTCTCCAGCTAACAATCCATTTCTAGACTGATGGATGTCAGCAGTGCAGGTTCTGGGTTCTGCACAGAACTTTGGTGCTTTGACTACACCCTGATCCTGCTGAACTTTCACTTTTTGAGTTTGTTAACGATGGGTTTTTACCATCATCAGGACTCATGGAGGAACATCCAACCATCCATCCATCTATCCATCCATCTATTCAGCACTGCACCACCGGCTGTACCTGTCAGCCGGTGGTGCAGTGCTGAGGCGTGTCGGCAGACCCTCTGCCAACCGCAGCAATCAGTCAACCGTGGATCTTCAAGGTCAGCGTTGAGGTCAGACTCACTCCAGGATGAAAATATGGCAGCGATGATTTACATAAAACCAGATGCCTGTTGAGTTCACAGACTCACCGAAGCTCCAGCAGGTATCTGACTGCACCCCAAACCAAAAACTAACCACAGCTTGATGATGCATCTGGAAAATCTTCTCTTTAAAAGATCCACTTGATCCTCTTTTGATCTATTTTCAAAGTCTTTCCAGTTTTGGCTTTTATTATGATGATACTGTTTTTGTTTTCTAGGACATAGTTTCTGCAGAGTTGTGGGTGGAACTGTGGGTGTGGAGTAAGCCTTCCCATCATCCCTTTGTGTACACTCTCTCTCACTAGCTTACAGCCCCTCTCACCCCGACCTAACATGAGTGCTGCAACAGAAATGGTGATCACTGTCAGAGCTATCCAGCCGTACAGATTAGATCCAGATTCCAGGAAAACAAAGACGCTCTTGGACCTATTTGTCTGGAGGTGGTTCTCTGTGTCCTCCAACATGTCACATGGTTTTCATGGCAGTGGGCCTTTAGGTTCTTTTGACAGCATTTGTGTTGCAACGATTGTCTCTCATTTTCAGCCCCTGAGTGGCGGAAACACCAGAGAAAAGCAACAGCTGCTCTGCTCAGCGGCTCACGGAGGTGAACATCTGCCAACGCAAACAGGAAGTGTGTGCAGCGGAGCATCACCTCCTCCTCCTCCTCCTCTTTATTAAAAAAGCCTTCAGGTTTTGTTCTTGCCTCTTTAATCTGTGATTGTGTTCAGATAGTTCCCCTGACATGATCAGCCACAAACATGCAGAAGATCCTGGACCTTCTGCATGCAGATGAAGCTGCTGCAGTCTGACCTGAAGCTTTGACCTTCTTCTCAGTCGGATTCCTCATTTGATCTGATCGTTTCATATTTTGAAAGGAAAGAGTTTTCAAAGCCAGAAATGCTTTCTAAATCTTCTGTCTTTACATTGTAATGTTTGTTCTACCTTTGCTCCAAAAAGATGTTCTTCATCCATTCAAACATCTACAGATGTCTAAAAGGGGCTTGCATTGTACTGTGGCGCCAAACCTGACTCTGGCTGAGTCCCACCGCCGCGCTCACATGCAGAAGTCTTTGGACTTCATTAACCTGCAGACGTCTTGGCACGAGGACGTTCTGCGCATTTGTTTCTGGTTTGTTTCGCTGATGTTGGCACCTAAACGCAGCTTCATAACGGAGCCGCAAGTTCTTACAGGAATGGAGCCGGCAGCTGCCAGGAGGCTTGTAAAACAGGTTGGGTGCATTGTTGTACTTTCTTCCACCTGTCGGCTCTTAAAAGCAGACTGGAGGGCTGGAGTGTGCACGGCTGCTCCGTGCGCTAACTCCGCTTTGGCATCAGAAACTCAATCTGTCTGGATTTCTGAGGAATGATTCGAAACAGATTCAGCCGGTTAAACTCAGGAAACGAAGACGTAAAACTGGATTCAGTTTATCTACAAAAGTCCAGAACAAAGAAGGAAAGAAAACATCAAACCGAACCGACCATAACTTCATTGTTTAGCTCATTCCAATGAAACCAAACTATCTGAACTACACGTCCTGAAAAGGAGCGATGAGGTGTTGGGTGATCCTCCGTCCTCCACGTGAGATCGTTGTCTGCATGTTGAGACGCTGGAAGAAGCATTACGTCATCAGACGTCCTCACCTCCACATCACAGGGAGCGTCCGTTTGTGCTGAAACATCTCCTGCCTCCCTTTCTTCACGGACGCCGCCTCGTTCAGACGAGCTGCAGCAGCACTGATGGGCCTTTAATGAGGCGATTCTCACTAAAGTAAAGCAGCCGCCGTGAGGTTGGGCCGCGTTCATCACGCTTAACTAAACTATGACTTCATCTGCGGAGCGCCGCTGCTCTAACACCACCTGACAGAGGAGGGCCACTCTACCCCAGTCCCAAACGATCTGCACCAGATAATGTGAAAATGAGCTCTCATGGCTGCAGACCATGATTGCTCCACCACCATGCTGGATAGATGGTGGGAGAAGCTCCAGATGTTGATCTGGAGACAAACAGTTCTTCTTCCAGCTGAACCTGTGAGGCTGATCTGTCTTCCACATGGAAACAATCCGTCTCTCTGCAGAACAACGGACTCCAAACATGCTGGAAATGCTTTTCTAAACAACTCTCAGTTGACATTTTGAGGTTTGCTGGTCAGCCTGCACCTGGTAGAGGTGGTTCAAGAAGACTCAAGAAGAATGGATGAAGATGATAAACTGGAAATGTTGGGGTTCATCTGGAGAAATCCACTTTTGGTCATGTTTTGGTTTCCAGTGCTTAATGTGCAGCAACAAAACTGATAACACTTCAATTCTAAACCAAAAAAAAAAAACACAAAAAGTCAACAAGAACACAAGAAGCTTCACCTTCTCTGCACAAACTGACACAAATGAATCCAAAACACTTCATGGAGCGTTTTGTTTCTCATCACCTGAACAGAAATGCAGAAAATAGAGCCAACAGTTTAAATCCTGACGCTTTTGCAGAGATTTCTGCAGGAATGAAAGACAACACCCCCACCCCGCCCCCGTTTACAGATGTCTTTGTTCTGAGACCGCAGATCGCTCATGACTGAACCAAATCCACCAAAAACCAGGCAGGAGTCCAGAAGAAGCAGGAAAACTCATCAGGACTCACCTCACTCTGGCGTCTGCTGCCCGATCATCTTCACGCTGCATCAACTGAAGCCAGTCACTCTGAAAAGCGTCACTCTCTGATTTCCTGTTTTTGGCGTTGCGTTTGCACGAGAGCGCCTCACCTGGCTCAAACTACAGGATGTGGTCTGACAAAGGCGCCACCTTTGACACACATTTGAATTTTTGAGAAGACTCCTCACTGAAGAGAGATGTTCCTGCATCCATCCTGCACCAGCTGATGAAGCTCAGCCCAGACCGACGAGAAATGATGTGTCAGAACATCAGGAGGGACTTGAATCCACCAGAATACAGTCCATTTAGAACAGAACTGAGCTCATTTCACTGGAAATAAAGCGGCTCCTTCAGAGCTGGGATGTTACAAGAATGTTCCTCCAGACAGGAACAACAAAATCCTGTCAGTGGAATCCATTATTCCTGGAGGCAAATTCTTGAATTCTTTGAATGAAGCCGGTTCCCATCCCAGTTCTGGATGAACATCCCGCTTCAGGAATTCTGCCAGAGGTTGTTCTCCTGCCAACCTCCAGGACCAAAGCTGCTCCCAACTTTCCTCACATGACCAACACCAAATCCTCGTCATGAAAGCAGAACCGTGTCTGCCAACGTTTTTCCTTTCTGACTCGGGAGTTTTATGGAAACGCCTCATTAAGTGTGACAGAAGTTTGGCCTTTCTCTGCTCCTTTGGGTCACCAAACGCAGAACTCAGAGGAGGCTGAGCAGCGCCGTAAACCTTCTTGAACCTGTTTGCCACCAGCCTGCTGAGCTCAAGACGTCTTCAGGTTCTTCAAAGGCCTCGTGTGACCTCTGAGTTCACGCGTAGGAGAGTTGAAAGCAGCACTTCTGAAACAATAAAGCTAAACAAGTTTTTGGGACTCTTTTATCTGTTAATAGGCACCACATTTCATGATCTACGGTCTTGGGAGAAAAACTGCAGGAAAACAAGCCAGAGGTTCCTCTCAGACACTACAGGCCTCAGTCTGCAGGAAGTTGTTAACGTTCACTGTTGGAAGAATCCCTGATGTTCACTAAACTGCATCTGAACATCAAGTCAATAAAGCACGGTGGGGGTCAAATGATGATACGGGGTTGCTCAGTTTGAGGTTGGATTGTGTCGAACGAACTCCAACCAGACGGGAAAAAACAGGAAGAGCAGAACCAGATAGTAGTAAAGTGTTGCATATCAGCCACTTTTCTCCACCTTCCAATCCGCTGGAATTCTGCGTTCAAAGAAGAACGTCAACACGGAGGCTAAAACTCCGAGGTGAAAGGGTCAAGTAGTGAAACGCACAAACCTCAGGTCAGGTGATGCCTTTCATTCACGGCCCCGGCCTTTTTTTTTAACTTCTCTGGTTACAGTTAACAACCAGGACGGGTTATTCTTTAGTAACATTAAAGAATTCATCTGTAGTAGGGGGGCGTGGCCTTTGATTGACCGTTGACAGTCAAATATTCTGAAAGTTAAACGCCTTTCCTGGGCGTGTCCCAACAGCTGTCAGAGCCGTCTTCACCACACGGTCTGCTGCGGTCTGATGACATCATATCCTGTCAAGATGGCGAAGCACTCAGCTTCATTTTCCAAGAACACAGACGAGCTTGAAGATGTCAGGTTTGTGATCCGTCCTCACACTCCATGTTCAGATGGTCCCGGATGGCTGGACTCACAGCAGACGGCGACCGGACCCTCGTGAAGGACCACGGCTGATCTCTCCTGTTCCTCACGGATCAGCCCGGAGGCGCGGGAACATCCCTCTGAGGTGGAATTTCCCTTCAAATGCCTGCTCTGCAGAGGCGGACTGGATTCTATGATTACAGTAATAAGAGCTGCTGCTGGCGGCTGTCATCAACTGCTCAACTGACAAAACACCTTTGAGCTTCTGAGCAGAAGTTTCTGATGACGAACTCAGGAACACCCGGAGCTGAGCGACAGAACGATCTTTCATTTCAGAGCTTTCACCCATCACAGTTAAGGTTCCTTAATGTTCTCAGACCTCTGCTACACTTTATGGTTAATCTGATCATGATTCAATGAGGGAGAACCTTTATCGACAGCTTGATTAACGGTGTTAGAGGGAGTTTCTCCAGGTCCCCATGTGGTTTTGGACGTTTCCTCGTCTGAGTTGTTTGGTCTTGTTTCACGTCTCTGGAATTTTAAACATCCTTCCATCTATCAATTATCTTCAGCTAACTCCTAGTGACAGTCGAGCCCCTTTCTTCTGCTTGAAGGGCTCCCAGAGTTTTGCCCTGCTTGTCCTCTGGCATCTCTTGAACTCCTCTGGGCTGCCCGGCCTGGTGTGCCCACATTGGGGGTTGGGGGGCTGAGGGGGGATCGGGGGCGGGGATGAGTTGTGCTGTTTAGATGCTGACACCCCGGCCAACAGGAGGTCAGGGCGAACGGTGCCTTCTGGTTTCCCTGTTCTTTAGATTTTTAAATAATTTCTCTTGTAATTGTCTTTGTTTTTGTGTATTTTATTCTGAGGGGCTCACTTTAGTGTTTTGCATTCTTGGTTGTTTTTATCTACGGCACCTTGAGCTGTTTTGTTTATTTTAGATGAAAGTTGCTTTAGAACTAAAATTAATTTGAAGGAAACCAAACGGAAAGTTTTCAAATATTGCAGTTCCTCAAACGACCATTGGAGGCGGGGCTTAGACATCTTTGGGTAGGATTCGGTCAAAGCTCATACAGCTTTGTTAGCAGGAATGTGTTTTTCTGCAGTGGGTCATGGTCAGCGCCCGCTGACTCCCTGCAGCTGGGGACTTCAGCGGGAAGGGCGCGCATCCGTTCCCGACCGCCTTACGCCGCCCGCTTTCTGCAGGGCATCAGATCCCGCCCTGCACGTAAACTGTCTCAACCAACCAAAGACTCTGAACAGCTCCAAACCGAATCACAGAATGACCCGTCGGCAGAAACCCTCAGCGCACATCATGGAATGATGAACACAACACTTAGGAATGACGCATATCACGCGTGTATCACAAAAGACCGACAATTCAAACGTGGAAAAGACACAAAATGCAGCTGTGTGACCCGGCCTTTACGTAGATGATTACCTGGATGAGGTAAGTCAGTAAGTTTGTAATCTGCTTACACAGCTAGTGAGCAGCATAGGGGCACAGTAACTGGTGGATCTGGGTTGAGCAGTCTGTATGTGGGACAGCGTTCCTCCACGTGGGGCCTCCGGATCCCCCGCCCTGCCTGTCGTCCTGCATGTCCTGGGTCAGCTGCTGCTGATTGGAGAGGTGTTTGATCCACAGACCTGGATCACCGGATCCAGACAAGTTTACCCCACAGGGCAGGGATGGCTGAAAAAAGGAAGTAGATCTCAAGGGTTGGGCGTCCTGATCTAAAGCCAACCTTCTTATCCAAAATGGAAATGGGTTTGAAAGAAAAGAAATGAAGGTTTCAGTCGGCATCCCAGATAAGACGACATGTCGACACAAACAAAGGCGGGAAGTGAGTCTTCTCACTTCATCCTTTACAAAGCAGAGGACTGATGCTGCAGCCCCTCATGACCCCTGACCCCTACTCACACATCCTTCCAGCTTCCCCATGTTTACAGTCATTCCTTCAGAGATAAGGGAACTCCCTTCTCTGAAGTTCTCATTCCTGCCTCTGGCTCCATCTCCTTCCACAAGAAGCCATGTTGACCCGTCGTCAAGGAGACAGTAAAGGCCTGAAGTGTGACTTTGAGCCACCAAATGACGGCAAACATCACACTGAGCTGAACTGAGACATGGGAAGAGCCAGAGGTGTTCAGACACCACAACGACTGCTGGGTTTTCTTCCTGTTACCGTGATGTCGTGGAGTCAAAGGAAAACCTCTGGAATACAGGCTTTCTCTCAGGAAAATCAAGGCAGGACAATGAAGGTGTGCGAGACGTCTGAGGATCTGACAGAAGACGTACATTACAGAATGATGGTTTCGTGGTTTTGGGGGGTTGTAATTGTCTAAAACACGTTTCTCCGTATGTGCCACAGAACAGTGGACCTCCCACCAGAACACAAATGATGTGTTAAAAGCAAAAGCTGCTGCCCCGCCTGCTGAAGAAGACTTTGACAGAACCGTCACAAAACTCAGGTGAAGACGAGGCCACACCCCCACAACCTGCTGCAGCTCAGGTGTCAGACGTTTCCTCGGATTGGTGGATGTTTGTGTCTGAGGTGGAAACTGACTTCAACCTTAACTGGGTTGGGTTCTGAAACATTTGGAGATGCAACATTGCATGAAAGAAGCCACAGAAATAAAACCTGTTGGATTCTAAAACCTTTGTGCTCCCGTTGGTTTGCTTTGTTGGAAATGAAATCTCACTTCCTTCCCTCGTTTTGCTCTTCAGTACTTCATGTTCTGATGCATTTGGTTCTTTGTTTTGGGGTTTTTCCTGAGGCAGAATGGCTGGTTTGCAGCCTGTTCTTTATTTCTGGTTAGCAGATCAATATCAGAGCGGGGGAGGCTTCCTAAATCAGCCAATCCCAGAGCAGAGCAGGAACGGCTCCTTCACCCCTTTTCTGTTTGTATTCAGTCGTTCGTTTGCTTGTTCCTCCGCCGCCTTATCTTGGGCGTTTGCTCTATTTTCTGCCTCCTGCTTTTCTATAGTTATAATCAACAGTTTTGCTGCAGCCTTTTATGGTGTTGGTGTGTGTTGGTGTGTGTTGGTGTGTGTTTCTCAGCAGAAACACCATTCAGCGCTGCACTTTATCACCACAAACCATACGACTTCCTGCCAGAGAGCGTTCTACTGTGTGAGCGAGTTCACAGTCCAGCTCAGCATCCATGCAGAGGCCAACCGTGAGTGTGTGTGTGTGTGTGTGCATGTTCATGTGCCCCCCCTCTCTGCATAATTGCAGCATTTCAGCGGGTCCAGAAATGTAAGCGCTCTATGTTTGTGTGTGAACGCTAACTATGGATGCCTCTATAACTGCAGAGCCACCAAACAGCATGGTGGCTCTGCGTAATTACAGCTCATTACTGCGCACAAGTGTGTTTTCATGAATGCACTTGTGCACGCGCACAAGTGCATTCATGAAAACACACTTGTGCACGTGCATGCGCCTGCCGTCCGCTGTGCCGGGGCCCCTCTGGGGACAGGAAGTCGCAGCTCACAGGGAAAGTCGAGGCTCTGAAATCCATCTGCAGTGCCTCAGAACCGGGCCAGCGCTCGCCGCCTGCTGCAAACGGAGCCAACGGTTCTACCGACACCAACCGAAGAACCAACAACTATTTAACACCACCTCTGGTGGGAGTCAAACCCACAACATTTTCGCTAGAGCCCACCGCTGGTTTCCATAGTGTCACGGAGCCGAACGCCACAGAGTCCGTCTCTGAGATGTCAAATGGTTCTGAGACACTGCAGTTCCTGGACGTCTCTGTCCTGCTTTGTTCACCTCAGGATCTGTTGGACTCCTTAGAACGTGACGGACCACTGCAGTCCTCCAAAAAGAGCATCATATGTGGGGCACAAGATCTAGAAAAAGGACCCTAAAAACATCTAGAAATTATTATCTTTTGCTATCTTTTTTCAGAATTCACTTCCATTTATTAGTATTATCTGATAAGATTGTATAAGATTACCTACAATAATAGGTACAATATCTAGAATCTAGAATGATATCTAGAAAATAATAGAAATAGCTAGAAGTACCTAGGAAAACAAAAACTAAAGAATAATATCTAGAATATCTTAAATCTAAAATATCTAAAATAATAACATTATAAAGTATCCTCTAATAATATCTAAAAAATATTTGCTGCACTTATCAGGAAAAAAAACCAGAATAATGACAACAGAACAACATCGAGTATATTTATAATATCCAGAATCCAGAAAAATAAAATAATAAAGTTTAATCTAATAATATCAAGATAATATTTGCTAGAATGATTAATAATACTACCTAGAATAATGGAATAATAACAATAGAATAACAGAATAAGTAGACTAATAATATGATTGAGTATCATTCAATAATGTCTAGAAAATAAGAGCTACTTTTATCAAGAATAATATTTGGAATAATGATAATAATACTAATATCTAGAATGATATCGTCTGAAAGTAGCCCTTTTAGGAGCTGATGGTACCCGTGCCTGTCTTTTTAAAGTAATGGGACCAAACAAGCTCATTGGAAGAAAAAACCTCAGTTTTCCTACGGTGGACGGGAAGGTTCAAAACACCTGGAAACGGTGGGAAAAAAAGATTTGTGAAGAGTTTTGGGATCGATGGTTATCAGCCGGTTGGTGGAGATTTCAGGGAAGATTCATTAGATATTCTTTGAAGTATAAATCCTGTTTGTTGTTATCCTAAGACGACGTTACGTAACCTGCTTTCACAGTTTGCTTCCCTGTCAAAAGCGTCTCAGGATGAGTCGGAATCGCCGGTAGGAACGCTGATCTTCCAGAACAGAGGATCAACTTCACCATCTTTCTTCTCTTCTCCTTCTCAAGAACACTTCCAGAAACCCGGGACCTGATCCGTGTGCTCATGGGAAACCAGTCCTGTTTTCAGGATTTATCTGCATGCCGACAATCCAGCATCTGCTCAACAGTGCTGACCTTCTCTTGGAGGCCGAAGGTCACCATCATCGTTCAATATTCGTACCTGTGCTACTCGGCAATTTGTGGCTGCCACGCCGCGACCCCTCAGGCATGGTGTGATGATGTCACAGGATGTAGAAACCTGGAAGTACAGGAGAAAACTCTGGTCAGGAACATGTTGCAGGTCAAACTAGTTTGTTAAACCATCAGCTCGAATGTTCTGTGGACTATTGTCAGACTATTTGCTGGCCGGATTAGGGTTTCTGAAAGAAACCATCCCAACCGGGAATGGTTTCTTTCAGAAACCCAAGCCCGGATTGGTCTATTGGAATAAAAGTAAAAAGTCTTTAAGAAGAGATAAACCGATTCTAATTGACATTTTTTTTCCTTAATGACCAAGAATCTACAAAGACAAGCTTTATGCAGATGACTTCATCCATTTTACAGTCTTTGGAGTTTCTCTTTAGAAAACTGGAACCAGCTTCTAACCAAGATTCTATCCAAATGGTAAAAGTCCCCGTCCCTTTGGTCTTCATGTAGTTTTATTAAATGGCGCCGATCCGCCATCTGCTACCGGGTTGGTCAGGAAATGAGCAAAGATCCCCGTCTCTGTTTTCCTTCAGTTGCACCAAATTTTTCTCTTTCTTTCTGGCTCTGAACATGCTCTGTAGAAACATTTATCGTCCGTTAACCTTTCAAAACTCAACAGTAACATCAAAATGAAGAAATAAAACAACTTTACAATTACAATTCCTCTTCTTTAATATGTGATGATGCGTTTGGGGGAAAACCCTGAGAAAACTCGTATTCCTTGCTCTACAGTTTTTTGTAAAGTTGACCTCCAGCCTGTTTCTACAAGTATTATTTATTTGTCTAAGTCGCGTCGGTTAAAGTTTTGGTTTCTGGCTCTTCCTGGAGGTTCTTCTCAGTTGGTTGGGTCCCGCTCCAGGATCTGCTCTACCTGTTTCAGCAGACAGATGTCTCTTAAACTGAACCGTTTTCCTGTTTGGACTTGCAGAAAGTTTTGTTCTTTTAAAAGACGAGTTTATTTCCACTTAAGGAAAACATAAATCAACAATAGGTCATGACACGTCTGAGGCGTGTCAAGCCGTTTGAAGCTCAGCCGTTGAAACCTCATTTTTCCTCTTGAACACGAGGAGACCGGGTTCTTCAGCAGAGTTCATTCGTGGGAAGAGCGAGGAAAAGAAAAGTTCTGTGTCTTTTGTGTGAGCGCATATGTAATGATTGGCTGCAGGACAAGAATTTGGGCTCTTCGTGTTACTCTGCGAGCGTGCACGAGTCGGCCGGGGACGAACGGCCCCCTCCAACGTCACGGATCCGCTTGCACAGGTTGACCCACTTCGTTCCTCGCGCACAAACAAATGTTCCTGCAGCTGTCTGCCGGAGGAGCCGGGGAAGTGGGTCGGGGGGGGGGTTTGGGGGAGTCAGTCTCAGTAACACAAGCCAGATCCAACACAAGACCTCACTGATGGGGGGCTGTCCTGCGTGGGCTCCAGCCTGAGGAGCCCTTCAGGAGACTTTCCCACAACTCAGACCTTCGCTTTCAGACGTGGAGACCCCTGAAGGAACCACAGCAGACACACTGAGGTCCTAAAGACAAGATGAAGCCTCCAAGCAAAGAAAAACCCGGAGACAGGGACGGACCTCCAACAAGGAGCAGCTCACCTTCTGAGCTGCCCTCAACCTCCTCATCCCCCGCTTCTCCTTCTTCTTTTCCTACTCTGTTCTCATAAAATGATCCTCCTCTTTTCCTCTGACACCCTCCTAAAGCTTTCCTCCATGTCATCCCTGAAGTCTTCTTAGCTGGAGAACTTCTGAACCGCAGCAGGAGAGCAGAGATCTTCAATGAGCTGCTATTATAAGATTACTGTGCTGCATTCAAATACTCTGGAATTAAGACAATCATCTTTAACTCAGATGGTTTGATGTTTTTTTCCTGTGTCATTTTTGTTCTTTCAAAGGATGAATAGTGAGTGATACGTAAATACAGTAGAAAAAATATGAAAAAGCTCAAACAAATCACCAAAAACGTCAGTTTTTTTCCACTCAGACCTCAGGGAAATGTTTCATCCCAAAAAAATGACCATAAACTTTACTTCATGATTTAGTCAAATCTCACTTTATTCTTGATTCAAACTGAAGGTTTAAGATGAAGAGAATCCTCTGAAGCTGCGCCTACATCAAGGATGTGAGATGCGTTCAAGAAGGTGCTAAAAGAGCAAACGCGCATTTAGCCCATGGCGTTCACACTGGACTGTCGCTACCCGATACCAGCGAATGTGCGCCACCTACAGGCGGTAGAATCTTGGTGTGAAATGTCAAAGCGGTGAATCTGGTGAATTTCGCTCCAGACTTTCTTTCTCAGCTCTATTCCGATAAATGAAAGACTTGGTGTCATAGAATTCCAGCCGGACAGAAACCATAATTATAAATTTCTCTTTCATGATCAATTTTCAACCTCTGGCATTTCTATGAACTAAAGAGACGCCATCCATATGTCACCTGCCAAATCTGATCGGTCAAAGTTCCACCTGGTTTTATCCTCCAAGGCACGTTCAATGGCCGCGCGTTTTGTATGTGGAGCCCAAAAAGAGTCATAGAAACCTGCATCACGACGACTGAACTGAAACGACTGATTAGTTTGGAACGCAGAAGCCTAAAAGACGCATTTGCATAGACGTTTCATTGAAAATAGTTGGTTAAATGCGCTTTGTTGGGGTGGTGTGAACATGTTAGCCTCCTTTTTATTTATCAGTGCTCTGGAGATAACACGATTGCTGGTGACACCGCTTCACACACTTTATCAGCAAAAGTATTGGCCCACCAGCCTTGACTCACTTATGAACTGAAGTTCCATCCCATTCCTCATTCAGTCAACATGATGCTAGTCCACCTTTTGCAGCTGTTCCAGCTTCAACTCTTCTAGAAAGGCTGTCCACGAGGTTGAGGAGTGTTTCTATGAATTCTGGACCTATCATCCAGAAGGTCATTGGTGAGGTCACACACTGATGTTGGTGGAGAAGGCCTGCCTCTCAGTCTCTGCTCCAATTCATCCCAAAGGTGTTCTATGGGGTTCAGGTCAGGACTCTGTCCAGTTCATCACACCAGACTCTGTCCTCCATGTCTTTATGGACGTTGCTTTGGTCACTGGTGCACAGTCGTGTTGGAAGAGGAAGGGGCCGCTCCAAACTGTTCCCACAAAGTTGGGAGCATGGAATTGTCCAAAATGTTCTGGTCACCTGAAGCATTCAGAGTTCCTCTCACTGGAACTAAGGGGCAAGTCCTGAAAAACAAGCCCACACCATCATTCCTCCCCCACCAAACTTTACACTAGGTCCAGTGCCGTCCCAAATGTACCGTTGTCCTGGTTACCTCCAAACCCAGACTGGTCCATCAGATTCCAGATGTAACAGTGTGATCCATGTCTCCAGAGAAGGCGTCTCCACAGTTCTAGCAAACAGTGGCGGCGTGCTTCCCACCGCTGCATCGACGTTTTGCATTCACTTGGTGATGTGTGGATGGATGCAGCTGCTCGGCCGTGGAAACCAGTTCCAGGAAGCTCTCTGAATGCTGGACTTGAACTAATCTGAAGGTCACATGACCGTTGGGGCTCTGCAGCAACTGACTGCAGAACGCTTATGACCTCTTCAACCTTCAGCATCCTCTGACCCCTCTCCATCAGTTTACGTGGTCGAGCACTTGGAGGCTGAGCTGCTGTTGTTCCCAAACTCTTCCATGTTGTTTTGACTGTGGAAGATTTAGGAAATTTCCCCACTGGATTAGTTGCACTGGTGGCGTCCTCTGAAGAGGTCCGTGCTGGAATTCACTGATCTCCTGGGAGTGGCCCATTCGTTCACAAAAGTTTGTAAAAACAGGGCTGCTTTTATACTCCTGTGGCCGGACCGAGCTGCTGGGACGCCTGATCATCTGGATGGGGGAGCCAATACTTTTGGTAATATCATGTATGTTCTCATATAAATGACAGGAGGACATAATGAGATTCAAGGGGATGATCTAAACCTGAAGAAGCACTGACATAATGGGCGGCTGTGGTGGAGCGGTAAGGCAGTCGACCTCTGATCAGAAGATTGCAGGTTTGATTCCCGCCTTGCCCGCCCATATGTGGAAGTGTCCTTGGCCACTGGTGGAAGGTTGACGCCAGTGTTTGGCAGCGGAGCCGCAACTATTGAATGAATGGGACCGTGACTGTAAAGCGCTTTGGGCCTTCGAGGAAGGTAGAAAACGCTTTAAAGTATTAAATCCCCAGAGGACTCAGGAAAAGCAAACCTTCACCACCAGGCTCTGAGCCGCAGCGCGTCACACATCGCCTGTCTAAGCTGTTCTTCTTCTCTGCTTGAAAGCTCTAACAAACTGCTGAAAAACAGCGAGAAGATCCTTCAACTGGGATCATGTTCTCAGTGAAAGAGTCGGCTGTTTTCTTTGCGTGGTTAAATGACACAATTTCTGAGATCCAGAGCGATGGATGGGCTGAAGCTCCGCGGTTAACCCAACGTGACGCTGCAGGCAGGTTAAACACACAAAGGTTGTGTTTCCGTCACCTCTCAGGAGTCTGTGCCGCCTCACTTTCATTTCCTGCACACGTGCAGACGCTTGAGAGGCAACTCTGACAGATGCAGCTCGTTAGGAACGCCGTCAGAGAAGAACGGACTCCACAAACACAATCTAGGCAACAGCGGGTTTCCTCTTTCACTTCAAAATCCAGACGAGGTCGACTTACGTCAACTTTATTCTCCTGCTTCCTGAAAAGAGCATGGAGGCTGGAAAACGGGTTCCCAGTTGAACTGAATTGTACTTTAACAGCAAACCTGCAGCCTTTGGAGTTTGATTTTGTGACAGAAACACTAATAAAGATGGAGGCCGGCAGCATGAAACTCCGTCAGTCCACTGATGCTGAGCTGATCAGGTTCTTGTTTGCATTACTTTATGAACGTTTTGCACATTTTCCACGTTTCAACTATCAGTCTTTGGTGATCCGTGCGTGTTATCCGGCATTCATGAGTGTTTCTTGAGTTCGTCATTCGTCGATGTGCTCAGATGTCCGTCGAGGGTTTCGACGAAGAAAAAAAAAGAAAAAAAAGAGACTGGCTAAGCTAACCGTTAGCCTTCAGGGGAACCAGAGCTGCTTTTATTTTGAAAGTTTCAGAGAAATGATTGTTGTGCTGCTTTAGAATCTCTTAGGTTTTTTTATTATAGCTCCATAAAATAACGTTAAAAAACTCCATATGTATTATTATACTGACATTATTCATAATTATTACCTTTACTGAAGCCATCAAAGTAATAAAGGCTGTTATTAAAATACAATTAACGTGCCTCAATGTAATAATCCATATAATCACAAGTCAGAATAGAATAATCTAGAATGATTCTGAATCTATTCGATCTCGTGTGTGTGAAATAAAACATTGAGTAGAACAACTGTGTGTGCGTGTGTGTGCATGTGCGTGTGTGCATGTGCACATGCGTGTGTGTGCGTGTGTACACTGGCCCGTCACCCACAGAGGTAAATCCAGGTGCATCCGCCTCCAGCTCACCTCGTAAACATCAGAGCGGCGTGCAGACATGCACACTCTACCCGACAGCAGTCTGCGTGTGTTATGGATGCTCTCTGGTGTTGCCATGGCAACGACCCACACACGCACCAGAGGCGCTTGCTTCAGCCGACCGGCTGTAATTTGTAGAGGAGAGAAAGTCCAAACTCCTCCTGTGAGCAGAACGGACCGAATCGGCAGAAGAACCAGAACTTCCAGAACTTCAAGCTCAGGTCTGAGGCTCATTCAGTGTCAGAAATCTTTGATCAGATCAGATGTTGGAGGATGAAGTGTGCAGTGAGGAGTTGTTCTGCCCTAAAATGTAGATCAGGAAGATGAATGCTTCATGGATTTCAACCTCCATCGATAAACGAGGGAACACTGGATCCAGAAGGATAAACTTAGACTTTACAGTCATAAGTCCCAGACACTGATGGCAGCAGAACCACGAGCAGAGTACGGTTCAAAGCCTTGCTCAAGAACACTTTGGCAAGGCCAAAGGTCAACTGCTCTGCCTCTGCACAGCAGCAAAGTCCTTTAAAAAAGGATCTTCTTAAGGAGGAACTGAACTTTGATTTGTGGAAAGTCCATTCTGGTTTAGTCGGATCAAAGAGGTTCAGGTCCTTCACAGCAAACAACCGACTGGTCCACGCAGTAACCCCGTCACGCCGTATGTTGCTAATTCACAACCTTCCATTTAACCCAGGACTAATCTGAAACAATGAAAAATGTTTTGTAGTTTAATAGAAAATAAATGTAGACATCAGGGGTTACAATGAATGATGGAGGAGACCAAAGTATGTATGTATGTGATGGATGTACGTGATGTATGGATCTATGTATGTTTGTTTGGAACTTCAATAATCCCTGAAGACCAGAAGAACATTTCCAGAAAAAACACCAAGTCATCAGCATAAAGCAGAAACTTCACATCAGCCTCCAAATAACCAGTATGACCTGCATGACCTTATTTTTGGGGGTTTTACATGTTCAGATGAAAGAGGAATGTCAGCATCCGACACCTGTGATGACGAAGACGTGAAACAATCTGGACAAGAAAACATT
This sequence comes from Oryzias latipes, assembly GCF_053564925.1. Classification (NCBI taxonomy): domain Eukaryota; kingdom Metazoa; phylum Chordata; class Actinopteri; order Beloniformes; family Adrianichthyidae; genus Oryzias; species Oryzias latipes. The sequence continues at coordinate 35,759,112 of NC_136249.1, forward strand.
TATGATGCCTCTTTTCTTTACAAACTTCAAAAGTGGAATGATAAATGGATCAGAACTTTCATCCAATGTTCCTGCAGATTTTCCTAAAAATCTTCAAATTTCAATTAAAGAGTGGTAGTAAAATTTATATGAAAAAGGTGATTTAACAGCAATAATGATGTCTTTGAACCTTTGAAGCAGAACATGAAGTTTGAAGAGTTTCTCAGTGATAAAGGCCTGAGTTTCCTCGTGGAAAGAAGGACAACTTCATCGGGTTTTTTTTGGAAAACTGTTTTTCTGATCTGAAACTTCCCAGGTTTCCATTTGAAGGTCTCCTGATGCTCAGCTGGCAGCTTCAGAGGTCGACTCAGAGCTGAAAGTGAGAGCGGGCGTCATGTTTCATCTCAAACATAAACATCAAAGCTCTGGGAACCCCCCCCTCATAAACATGTATGTAGGTCAGTGTGCTGCGTGTGGTCCGCTCTGCAGGAGAAAGCTGGACCTCAGACACACAATGGCTCCACACGCCCGATTCTGATGCCTCTTTTGTGCCGGTGGCGTCAGGCGGACAGCTGGCCGTCCTCAGTTCCTCCACGCCGCAGAAACCGCCGACAGCTGCCGCACAGCTCGTCCGTCTGCACCGTCCATGCTCAGGAGTGAGGTCTTGGCAAAAGGAGCTGCTGGGTCAAATCCTACCAGAATCATGGACTGCAGGCTGCAGAAGGAGAAGCTCTCAGGCTGTTGTTTGATCTGCTGTTGTTTTTAACCCCACAGACACCAAGAGCGAGGAGCGAAGAGTCCAACCTAACGTTGACACGGTCTCCATGCATACTCCAGAGAAAAAAAAACACAATAATTCTTCTTCAATTAAGTTTAACCGGATTAAAACATGGAGTGGAATCAACCTTAACTCTGCCAGCAGACGGACTAGAACCAAACTTCCTAAATATGGTGGATCCTCCTGTGCTTTCCTCTGTTGGAGTTATTGGTTCTGCAGGTGTGAACATTTACCTGAACTCTACTTGGGACCAATTAGGAGAACTCTGGACCCCTCAGAACCAGTCTCTTCTCCCGCAGATGAACTCTGGTACGCTTCACTTCAGTGTGAATGCAGGCATCCAAAGAGAGGAGGAGAGCCTAAGGAGGAGGTGCTGTAAGCTCCATTTGTTTGGAGGAGAAACACAGTCACAGCGTGAATCAGAAAAAGCAGAAACCATAGGGACGTTTGGAAATGCATGCTGGGTAAAGGAGGAGCAGCGAGGAGCTGCTTCAGACGTAACAGCCAGAGGAGAACAGGGACCGGCTGGTTTTCTTATTCCCCCTTTATTCTGTCTTGTTCAGAGCACGATTGGGAAAACAGCGCCCCCAAATGAGCAGCTGGTGGAACTGCAGCTGTGTGGTCCGTGTCCATCTTTGGTTGGGAACGTCGTGTCTGAAAGCAAACTCCCAGTATTCCAGAGGAATGTCCCAATTAGGAAGTGACCACGACTGGAGTATTGTTGGGACAAAACACAAAGAGTCCTTCACTCTCTGATTTATTTTGTGCATTTTTTTTCTGGTTTGGTTGGTTTTATGTTTAATCAGTGAAACTTTCACAAGACTTGACTGTTTTATGAATCTGGACAATGAATGAGTTTTGATGAAGGAGAAAGGCTGCTGCCATTGGCCAGAATCAAACGTTTGATTAGAACAAACAAGTAAATACACGTTAACTTAAGACAGAGCAGGAAGTCTTCCTCAGAAGCACAAAAGAAGCAATAAATGATCAGAAAAAGAGTTTCCAGGGAAACAATGGAACAATAAAAGCTTTGAGGCTTCAGTCTGACAGAAGAACTGAAAACTCTGTTTCAGAAACAGGCAGTGCAGCTTTTCCAACAAAGGAGACCGAGAAGACTTCCCAAATCCACATCCCAAACCAAACTATTACTTAACTACTACTTTTTTTAACCCACTTGCTACTTGAAGCTTCAGAAAGTTCTGGATGAATGTTCTTCAGACAGACAGGTCGTCTCACCACTCGTCAGGCACGGGGGGGAGAGTGGTTAGTATGGGCTTGTTGCAGTCACAGCTCCTAGTGTAATCAGTCATTTATTGTGAAAGACGGATAAAGTTTGTCCAGAAAGTATTTTGTTCAAATGTTCACGATTGAGTAGAAAAGTGGTTTCTGACCTTCTACCTGATGCTCTTTAGGATCCGAAGGGTTTTCCTAAAGAACCAAAACACTGACAGGCTTCATTGTTTGGGAAAACTTTGGGAAAGTCCAGAGTTTTTGTGGTTTTCAGATGGAGAACACTTCTTCGTTGGGCTTTTTCTTCATTAGCTTTCTGGAACCGAAGCGTCGGTTTGGCTCATGTTTCCACATTCTGTTAAAATTAGAGGCTAATGACTCAAACCCAGCTCAGCCGCGCTCAAACTGGATGATTACGTTCATTACGACCCTGTTTGGACAGGAGATATGAGCTTATGTAACACAAGAAGAATGAAAGAAAAACAAGAGTTGTGAAACGTGTCCAGGAGGAACAGACGAAGGCTGACCATTGACCTGGAGTCTAAATCTGGACGTTTGCTGCTCTGCTCGCATTTGTTCAGAGTGGAAACAAAACTCCACTGAACTCAGAGACTCCAGCAAGACTGACGGCTTCTCCCCAAAAGATCACAGAGTTCAAAATCCAATCGGCTCAGGGGAAAAAAGGATTTGATCCTGAACGAGTTTTTAGCTTAGGTCATAAACTCAACATCTCGTTTACACAGTCCTGCATGGAGGCGGGGGCTCAGGATGTGGGCTGGCCTTAGACTCTAGGCGCTCAATATCCTGACATTGAGGTTTGTGACAAACCAGCAGCTGAAGCTGCTTCTCCTTCAGGAATCTCAACCACACACTCCTCAGATCACCTGGACCAGGTGGGACCGATCCGTCATAACCGGACCAAGCTGAGTATCACACTGGAAGATCTGTGGGACCAGGATCAGGTCTGGATCTCTGATCTTCATGAGAACCGGACCTGATCAGACTGGGAACACCAGAGATCCTGAATCGACAGAACAACGAATCCCATCAAAGTTCAGTGCAGAACAAATAAAAAACCAGAGCTGCTGCAGGAACGAGGGATGAAAAAGAGAAAATGAAGAGCAGCTGATGAAGAACAGCTGTTTTTCATCTGCTGCTCTTTATTAGCTGTTAAGGATTAGCTAATAAAGAAGAGCTAATGAAGATCAGCTAAAGAAGAAGAGGAAATGAAGAAGAGCTGATGACGGTGTGGTCTGAAATGAAGGGCTAAGCGCTTCACTTTTTAAACGTTTGCTCCACCATCCTGTGTTGCATTTTGGGAAGAGTTATTTCTGCAGGCAGAGAAACCATCTTGAACGTGTCATCAGGTCGTAAAACTGCACACGCTCAGTGAGGACCCCCCCCCCCCCACACACACACACACACACACAGCTCGGTCATGACTAACATAAAACAGAGAAACACTGAGGAACATGTGACTGATGACAAAGACCCACATGAACGTGGAGGACAATGCCTCATGATGGGATGAGCTGGCTCCGCCTCCTGTGAACACCTGGTTGTAAACCGTGAGAACTGAAGTAACATTCAGTCCTCCGGCTCCTTCAGACTTCGTCATCCTCTCAGACACTTCAACCACAGTCATGGACACTTTCTCAGTAGAATTCTGCTTTTTGTCTCACATTTATGGCTTTAAAGCATGAAGCAGTTTGAAGCCTCAAACCTTTGAAATCTTCACAAAGTCCTGAGATAAAAAACATGAAAAACCATGAGGTGTCAATAAAACACGACAGTGGATTTAAGGAGGTCCCACCTCTGGCTATGAACTTCAGCAAACTGACTTTCCTGAATCTGTTTCTGTTTATTTCTCCAACAAAGCTCCTTATCTGGGCGACTTGTTCACATCTGAAAATCCAGATTTTTAACACTCACTGATTCTTTTAGCCTAAAGCAACATGTTTCTAGTCCTACACACAACAAAGGTCACACCTTAGATCTTGTTTTTCCTTTGGCCTAGATATACAGTCTCTGAATGTGGTGGATGTTCATGCGACTGACCATTTCTGTGTATGTTTTATATCCAGTCATGTGCCCAATAACTGTCATATAATGGTATCTCAAAGGCATATTATAAATCAAACTGTTGTTTTCAAGACTGTTTCAACTTAATCTCATTGATGATTGTGACAATGTAGAAATTCTTATCAATCATTTTATTGGTCATTGCCTGACTCTTTTGGACTTAGTGACTCCTACGAAGCTTAAAACTGAAACATCTTCTAACTCTGTAAGTAGAAATTGCTGCCTTCAGAAGAACACATCACCAGGTAGAACGCTTGTGGAAGTCCACTAACCTGCAAGTACACAGACTGCATTTAAAGGAGATCTCTGGGACATTAAATAATATGATTAAGCTCGCCAGATCTAAGTATTTTTCTGATGTAGTAAATATGAACAAGAGAAATCCCAAAGTTGTCTTTGATACCATTCAACACATTGTTTCACCCTCGGCTCCACCCGTACCTGTTTGCCCTACTGACGACTGCAACAGATTCTTACGATATTTTGTAAATAAGGTGAATGAGCTCAAACTAAACCTAACATCATCCAATGAAAATACCACTATTGTAGCCTCTTTAAACTACTCCTGGACTAACTTTTCTGCCATCTCAATAGAAAAAGTCATGGTCGTATTAAAAAAGATGAAGCCATCCTTATGCCCCCTAGACATATAACCATCATCTATGTTTTTTAAAGTTATCGATCTTATTGCCCCATTTCTTGTTAAAATGATTAATCTGTCTCTGTCCACTGGGACTGTCCCAAACTTCTTTAAACAGGCAGCAATAAGTCCCATCTTAAAAAAGCCCAACCTGGATCCATCACAACCCTCCAATTATAGGCCAATTTCAAAATGACCTTTACTCTCAAAGGTCTTGGAGACGATAGTGGCAGAACAGTTAACATCTTTTTTAAACAACTATGAACTCTTCGATAAATACCAATCCAGTTTTAGAAAGATGCATTCCACGGAGACCACTTTACTCAAAGTTTCAAAGGATATACTAATGGCTGCTGACTCTGGAAAGTATACAGTTTTGGTTCTTTTGGACTTATCTTCAGCATTTGACACTGTTGATCATAAAATACTGTTGGGCAGATTAGAAAATGAGTTTGGTATTGCTGGGTTTGTTTTAAAGTGGTTTACCTCCTACCTGACCAACAGAACATTCTCTGTTTATATAAATGGTATGCTTTCTGATACCTCTCCACTCCTACATGGTGTGCCCCAGGGATCTGTTTTAGGACCACTGTGGTTTTTAATGTACATCTACCCTCTTGGAAAGCTTTTAAATAACTTTAAAAATGTGTCATACCATTTCTATGCTGATGATATTCAGCTATACTGCTCCTTCAATGACTCAGAACTCCACAAACTTGGCTCACAAGTAACAGTCTCCAGCTAAATCCAGAAAAAAAGACAGAAACACTAATAGTTGCCCCGGAAAAAGCAATCCCAATAATTTCTCAGCATCTTGGTTCTTTGACCTCCTCTGTACAGCCCTGTATCAGAAATCTTGGTGTCTGGTTTGACCATTAAATGTCTTTGGACCGTCATTCCAGCCGTTTAATTAGAAATTGTTTTTATCATTTACGTAACATAGCCAAACTGCGGGCGTTTTTATCTAAATCAGAAGGTTTTCCATGCTTTTATTTCTTCTCGTTTAGATTATTGTAATTCTCTTTTTACTTGTTTTAATAAATCTGTTCTTAACCGTCTTCAGTTAGTCCAAAACACAGCTGTAAGGCGTTTAACAGGATCTGACAAAAGGGCGCACATCACCCCCATTTTATCCTCCTTGCACTGGCTCCCAATTAAGTGGCGTATTGATTTTAAAATTTAAGTTTTATCCTTTAGAGCTTTAAATGGACAGACCCCAAAACACGTATCAGACTTGCTCTGTCCCTACGCTTCCGGCCGTGCCCTCCGATCCTCGGATCAAAATCTTTTAAAGATTTTTAAGACCAAGAATAAAACCAGAGGTGACGGTTCGTTCCAGGCAACAGCCCCCAGACTCTGGAATGCCCTCCCTCTGTCCCTTCTTGTGGCCGACAACGTCGATTCTTTTAAAAGACAACTGAAGACACTTTTATTCATAAATGCTTTTAGTTGACTAGTTTCATTGTTATTTTTATTCTACGTTTATTTTTCTTCAATTTAGTTTTGCTTTAAATCACATTTAACTGATTGTTTTTCTGCTTTTACTGTATTCTATGTTTTTTATTGTTCAGCGCTTTGTGATTTTATTTGCGAACGGTGCTATAAATCAGTGTTTTTCAAACTTTTTTGAGCCTCGGCACACTTTAACCCTGACAAAAATCCCGCGGCACACCATCATCCCGAAAAAACAAACAAACAGAAATTCATGGTCTGTTTTGATCGACAGCCCCCCCCCTCCCCCCGCAATCTCACATGGATTTTTGTGATAATTGTGGCAGAAAAAGCAGAAATTTGCGGCTGTTTTTTTCTAACCATCAGCTAAAGACGAGCTTTAGCTGGTATTTTTGTTAGAACTGAGCGACTTTATCAGCAGAATTAAGAAAAAGGAAGTGAAGACTTTAACCACTTCTGATTGGTCAGACTGATGACATGTGATTAAGCCTTCAAGAATGATTGGCGGAGACAGTTAAAGGGGCGGGACTTTTCCTTACACACTTATAGCTGCAGCTAAATCGCGGTACCGTGATTCTTATCAAAATGTCTTTAATAGAATTAAATAAACACAAAAAAAAGTAATTTTAAGATCTTTTATATTCCTAACTACTCAGTGTTTTATCGGGGCCTGTTTGGATGAACAAAGAGCTGATATCCTGGAGATGGAAAATGTTTTTAGATCAGTGAATGAGGGCAATTTCCCAGGGCGCACTTGACCATCTCCCACGGCACACTAGTGTGCCGCGGCACACTGGTTGAAAAACACTGCTATAAATAACACTTACTTACTTATTTGGTTCTGCTTGATTGGATCCAGTAGATTCTGTTCTGGTTGTATATTTATCTGCTGGGTATAAAAGTTTTCAACAACAAGTCTGTTTGAATCAAACTGAGATGTTCAAACCAGAATCAGCCAAAGCTGGGCCGTCACATTCAGGCACAAATATTTTTCAGTTTCCACCAAAGATAGAAAATATCCATACATGGTCCAGGGAGCAGTGAGAGTCTGCTCTGGCTGCAGCTGCAGCTGCAGGTACTGCAACATCTGCTGCAGCAGCTGCAACATCTGCCGCAGAGCGTCCAATCTCTCCATCCAGATCAGCCAAAGCTGGGACTAAGAACAACAAAAGTCATCCGCAAACATCCCCCGTTCCACCAATGACCACCTCATTCAGTCATTTAGCATTATTCAAATAACAAAAACTTTATTCATTCAGCTCTAACGTCAGTGTTCACTCATACATCTGCAGTTCTCCTACTAATGGAATGGCTGAAGCATCTCTTCTGACCCTGCAGGGGACTCAAACCCTCAACCTTTGCTCCACAGAGACACACATTGGAGCTGATTCCCATCTTCTCGGTGCAGCTTTCCTGTGAGGAAGATCTGCATTCTCTCATGTTTGGAGTGACCACGAGAACCTGGCTCTGCATAAATCTGTGCGTTCGCCGGTCCCGCTGGTTCTGATGGCGTTGTTTACTGAGCTGCTTCGTGGTCAGAAACGCTGCGGTATCCAGCTGTCGCCTGAAAGCGTCTGACCTCAGAGAACGCCACACTGCCTGACTAATTATTATAAACGACAAACACCCGTTACCCAGGAAACTCTTCCCCCACATCCCATAATTACGCCGCATGGGCTCGATATGAAAAAACTGCATCCGAATAGTTCAGATGGTTGGGGTGCGTTTGATTCGCGTTTACTGCTTGTTTCTGGAGCTCAGGCGGCTTGTTACCTAAACGTGTCGCTGAGGAAAGTCGGACGTTTGGAGCCGATTCTGACGAGCCTGAAGACCAACCGGGACCAGATGAGCACTGAGGGCTGGTTTGGATTCTGCCAGCAGAGAACCAACACAATCCGCTCCTGTTCTTGACCGAACCTTTTTAAAGTTAGTTAAAAAGATGCAGCGTACCTGTGCACCTGTGCAGCGTGCGGCTAACAGGTGACTCAGCCTGTCTGGCCTCTTACCTTCATCGCTATTCCCGGCTTTGACCGGTTCTCTAACATCCTGGTCCAGGAGCTGCCTTTGGATCTGTCTCGTCAAACTTTTCTCTCTTTCTGTTCCGGACTGTTTTCTCTGACTTGGTTTCTTCTTCTCCTCTTTCTGCTGCTCAGGAGGAACTTCCTGTCAAATCCCTGACTTGTAAAAGCTTTGAGAGGAGATGGAATTTTCTGTTGCTAGCATAGCGT
>NC_136249.1:35772500-35835000 GCF_053564925.1 Oryzias latipes
GGCAGCCTGGTTCCTCCTCTGAGGATGAGGAGTCCCATCATCATTTCCTGCTCATGATGAAGAGTTGAGTCTCCAGAGATGAGTTTTACTCCAAACTTACCGGTGATCAAATGCGAGCGCGCGCGTCGCAGGCGTGCATGCGCGCGCGTGTGAAAGTGATCTGCATAAAACGTTGGCGTACCTCTGTCCCGGAGCACGCAGGACGCGTGCACGTCCCCGCGCGCTTCTCTGCCTTTCAGTCCGCGGACCCCGCGCCTCATGCGCTCAGAGATCTCCTCCTCCTCCCCTCCTCCTCCCGACGGGTCCAAAGATCCTCCTGCGGTTCTGCTTCGGAACTAGAACGTCTGGGACGCAGCACAAAGAAATCCAAAAACTCTCATGCGCAGCGCCAGAACCCGGGACTCATGCTCGGGATTCGGGAGCTGAAGGACCTGGGTCCGCTTGGAGATGAGCTCCGGGCGGCCAGAGGACCCGACTGCCGCGGAGGAGGTGGGAGGGAGGAGGGCCGAGGGGAAGGTCCAAACCCTCAGAGGGAGGAGAACGTCTGTGTCACACATCCACCTCCTCAAACAAAGTTCTCCTTTTCCCTCCGAGGATCTTTGTGGAAGATGAAGATGATGAAGATTTCTGCCGTTCTTCATCAGAAGAAACGTCTCCTGAGAGGCTGAGGAGGAGCTCCTGCACTCTGATTGGAGTTTTCCTTAGATTCAGATCAAAAGTTCAAAAGTCTAACATTAAGAAAAGATGTTGTGCTAAGTGTAAATATTTTAGATTAGTCATTAAAATACACAAAATAAATGAAAGTTCTGAATTCTTTCTAAAAGTCAGCATCGTCCTCAGAAAGGACTCCATCGTCTGCAAACGTGAGGACTTTCTGTCCGTCATCCCTTCATCTTCTGTGGTTTCTCAGAATCAGATAACAGTCTTGTCTTTCTGTCACTTCTGCTGCCAAACGTCCACATTTTTGCTCCTGTTTTCATCTGCAGCCTCATAAAAGCTGTTGTGCTGCAGAAACGGCGTTTATGGAGGATCTCCTGAAGACGAAAGACCAGGAAGAGTTCAAAGAAAATACATTCATTGTGGAGGAAAAAAAATACCCTTTCTGCTGGACGTGACGCAAAAACGTTACCGTGCTGAACAATGTTGTAATTGTTATTAATACACTTTAAAAAATACTTTTGGACTGATTCGTATATTTATAATGTCCACAAAAAAGGAAACAGTAATAAATCACATTTTAAAAAGCAGACATGGTTGATTCCAGTTAGAAGCTGTGACTCCACTTTCGTCGTTGTGTTTGGTGATTTGCTGTTGTGTGTCAGTATTTGTTCATTTGTTCTGGGATTTGTTGTTGTATCTTAAATGTAAACGTGTCTTGCCCCTCTGGGCCACCCCCCCAGGGCTCGTACGGTAACACGTTCTTCGTTCTTTTTATTTAGTTACATTATTACCAAACATTTGTTTGTATATTTAGGATAACTTCCTGAATCTGTGTGGAGTTCATGGTTGAGAGTTACACACTTATTGTCAAATCATTTTCAATCTACACAATAAAACACGTCAGAGTCGATTTATTCATCATAAAGTTTCAAAACTTCCATTTGGGAAACGTGCCTGACGAGGAGAAGTGAAGGAACCCGGAGGTTCTGCCGGTGCTGTGGTGGAGCGGCTCACGCGGGTCAGAACCAAACATCTGTGGGTTTTATTAACGCTGCTTTTGTGTTGTCAGGAAAGGACATTCTTGTCCACATCTGCCGCCTCCGGCTCACCAAACAGAGTTTTACGCCGGACAAACACCAGCCGAGGCAAACACGCAGAAGAATGCGCGCACAAACACGCACAACAAAGAGCACAACGCGCAGACACACACACACACATACACACGGGGCTGGCAAGGCTTCATCTGTGTTTTTCCAAACTCAGACATTCCACAACTCGCTTTTCTCCAGCAATTACCTCCTCGCTCTGAGTGCGTGTGTGTTTCCTCTGCAGAGGTCAAGAGGTCGTCTGGGAACAAAAGGAGAAGTTTGTTCTGCGACCGTCTGGACCCAAACGGCAGCCCGGGTCCAGAAAAACAGCAGATCTGAACAAAGGAGGCTTTGGTCCTGGGGGAGGACGCGTCATGGATGGACCTCTTCAGGTCCTGAGAGGTTTCAGAACAAGACGCTGAGTTTGATCGTCTCCAGAAAACAAAAGTGCTTCTCGTCTTGAAGTGGTTCTCACATCCGATGTGCAGAAACAAAGAAATGCATTTGTCCTCTTTGGTTCTCCATCTGCCCGTCCTCACTGGACCAAACTAAAGTCCGGCATCGCCGTCCTGCAGACTCATCAGTGAACATCGTTGGTCCACGACGCTTGAAATTCTCTCAGGTTTCATTCTCCTCTTTCTGTTCCCTGAGAACCGAATCTGCTGGAGAAGAACTTTGAATCCATCCATCCGTCATCCATCCATTCAGAACAATGGATCGACTGAAAGCAGAGCCTTTTCCCCACCGGGGACTCCACACCTTCAACAGGAACAACAATGTTGGGATAGGAAGTACAAACAGGAGCAGACGGGAACCTCAGGACTGTTTCAGGCGCCATGATGCGTTCGTGGTCATCCTGGTCAAAGCAGTGGTCTGAGAGATGCTGTGAACACCTCTCATGTGCAAACATCTGCCCATTCCTGACATCATTGTGGATTCCTGCAGAATCGCTGAACTGGAGTAAAAGCAGCAGAAAGGAGGTTCTCCAAACGTCTGCTGCATGGTGAAGCTTCACTGTTTCTCCTGAAGGAAGCCCGTTTCCCCTCTTCACTTGAAACTTTTCACGTTGCCAGCAGGATCTCTCCATCCTGAAGCAGAGGGAAGTCATCCAAAACGTGGCTGAAGCTCAGAGGAACCTGCAGCTCTGCCTCTGGGTTTCATGCTGGATCATCTGACGGCCTGCATGAAGTCAGGACTGATATTCCATCTCTAATAAGCGACCACATTTCCACTGCTGAGGCAGCCGTGTCGGCTCCGCATTATTACAGGCTATCTGAGAAAGCAGCAGCAGACATGGGCGTGCACGTGCATGTGCACTTCTTTATGCATAAAACAGAAATGCAGGAACGTGTGATTGAGAGGCTGCAGTTTGTTCAGACAGAAGAAAACAGCAGCTGATCCTACGGAGAACCCACCAGTAACCCGGAAGGTCCGGAAACGTGGATCTGAGGAACCGCAACCAACACAAGACCTCGGGGGTTTGGTTCTGGATTCCTCTGGGGGTCCTCTTGGTTCTGCAGGTGTGAAAGTTCACCTGAACTCTGGTTTGGACCAAATGGGAGAACTCTAGTCCGCTTCAGAATGAACTTTGGTGCGAATCACTTCAGTGTGAATGCAGACAGACTTAACAAAGGGAGGAGAACCACACAGCAGGAGCAGGAACCATGAGGAAGTTTGGCAATGCATGCTGGGTAAAGGAGGAGCAGTGAGGAGCCCATCTGTAGTCTCATGGGGGCGTGTCATTTGGATTGTCAGTTGTCAGATGTTCTGAAGAAGGTCGTTCACCGTATCTTAGCCACGCCCCCTCAGCAGAGCCGGATCGTTTTTTAGAGTTTTAATCATCGTTTTCGGTGCAGAAACGTCTCGTCTTCCATCCCTGATGACGAGCATCGTGGTTCTGGTTCTGCCCCCCGCCTGCAGCTGAAGTCCAGCTGCTGTTCTTCTGGGACGTTAGCTTGGTGTTTGTTGCAACAGCAGCTTTTTCTTCATCACATCCTTGTTGGTCTTCATCGGCAGAGCTCCTCATTCCAGACTGAAGACGGGCTTCGGTTCGGATCTGCAGCTTTGCCAGTAAGCTCTGCCAGCTGTGGTATGTGGCGAGGGGGCGGGCCCTTCTGAGTTTGGGCTTCAGGACTGACCTTCACTGGGCTTCTGTCCGGTTCAGATAACGTTTGGGGTTTGAGATTTAGGCTAAGAGCAACAAAGCCCAGAGGAGCCAGGAGAAGAGCAGGAACGTCATGAACCGATAAAACCAGAGCACATGTGGCTGAGGACACGGACACCCCCACAGAGCTGCTGCTGGTCCCGGTTTGGTCTTTCAGTTCATCCAAAGCTCCACTTCTGTGGATCTGTGATCAGGATGGACCCAGACCACAAAGTTCTAGAATAACTCAGCAGTTCTTTACAGTCTTTTATAAGACTTTCTTTATTTTTTTATTTGTTTATTTTTTTAATTTTTTTTATTTCTTTATATATATTCTTAATTGTTTTTATTTTTTAATTTTTTTTATTTATTATTTTATCATTTTTATTTTTATTTGATTATTTTTATATATATTTTTACTTTTTTTTTAAATATATATTTTTTTATTATTTTTTATATTTTATGTATATATATATATTTTTTTTTAATAAATACATAAAGACTTTCTTTCCATTTTCACAGCAAGACTGTTGTTTTTTCTTAACAGTTTTTGCATTTGTGTTGTCATGGTGACTGACCTGCAGCTTTTTTTGAGCTTCTAACCTCCTTTTTTGATGTGATCCTAGCTGGAACAGCAGTTTGCTGTCATCTGACCTCATCTGATAAAAATGCAGCATAAATGTTTCTTTCCTTCTGTTGACATGAGACTTTGTGAACTGAAACGTTGAAACGCCTGCAGCTTCAGGCTCTGGCTCCATCCGCACAGACTGACAGCTTCCACCATGAGCTGTTCTGCTGACGGACGGCGGGCCTTGTGTTTCCATCTGATTCCACGTCTGTGGACGTTTCCCGCTCAGACTCCTGGAGGAGGGAGCGTCTTCCTGCAGGATGTTGCAGATGAGCTCAGCTGCTCGCGTGTCTCACGCCGCGGCCCGCAGCAGGACGGTCACTGAAGGTTCCTGTCTCGGCCCGGTGCGCCTCCTCGGCATGGAAAAGCCCAGCGGTTCCGGTTCTGCTCGGGGTTCGGGGACGGAGGAGAGGTCCGGAAATTCCACCCTTTTGTTTCTGGTTCTGAAGAATGTTGGGCATCCTCGCATTGCATAAGAGCAGAAAAGGGTCCTGAGCGTCTCGGCATGATCACTCTGTGATAACATATCAATAACACGTTTGTGGGTGTTGGCGGGCGCCGACATTCCTTCCAGACGTGTCAGCACAGCTTCTGCTTCCTGGCAGAGTCTGTCAACACAGGCGTGTGGACTAGTGCAGGCATCTGTGTGTGCGAGGACAGATGATGTCACGGCCCAGGACGGTTTCGTTGAGTCAGCCCCACCACAGTCGGGGCGTCTCAGAGCGATTGTGCGACTTTGTGTCACGTTTTTGTGTTGCTTTAAAGCCCAGCAGCTCCTGGACTTTTCCTCTGGTCATGGTTCTGTTGTAGTCTGAGCCCAGCTGATCCGTCATACACAGTTACAGTAATCTGATTACAAAGGAGTCGACTCCACATCATCAGCTTCCCACCACCGTGCCTAACAGCAGCTGTTGATTAGGAGCAGCCCCCCCCCTCTGGACCGTGTTCTGGACCACACCTGCCAGTCGATTCCATCGGGTTTGGACTTTAAAACACTGGATCTACAGGAGTAGTAGCACACTTTCAGAGCCAACGACTGCAAATGAGAACTGGACTGAGTGACCCCTCCCCCCCCTGGCTCCAAGAAGCCCATAGATGTCTATGGAGAAATAAAGAGCTGTCACTCAGTCATTCTATTGGTCAGAAGAACCGTTCTGGACCTGAAACCTTCAACATCTTCATGGTAATCCTCATATTTTTTCATGATATATTTTCTGTATTTTAAGTCATAAACTGACGAATCCGATGTCTCAATAAAAGTAGGCGGAGCCTGCTGGCCTTCACTTCCAACGTTCAAAACAGATTTCCTGTAGTTGTAGGGCTGTGGCCTTCTAACAAGCTCAGTCCAGATTGGTGAGAGTGGTTGCCATGGAAACTATAAGTCAGACCCGGATCACTCCCTGCTTACTGACGACGTCTGGCGCTAACATGGCGGCGTCTGTATCGTGAAAAAACGGGGATTGAATTGATTTCATGTGGTTGGAGCCGGAATTACATTTTCTACGGATGACGTCACGCTCGCTTACCGACTCAGTCCAGTTCTCAGATACAGTCGATGGTTTGAGACGCCGCTCTCTGGATGAGAATGGATGACGGGAACACGACCGACGGATGGAGAAAAGGGAGAGTGTGTGATATGAATGCAGGGCAGACGGATAGACGGAGGCGTGTTGGGTAACAGGATGGTGAAGGTCAGAGTGCATGACAAACGGGAGGCGGTCGTCAGGTGATTGAGTCGTGGTGTTGCTCCTTCGACACTAAGGCTTAGATCAGCTTTAGGTGCTTGCTCATGGGAACGTTTGCAGTGCGTGTGTAACCAGGCTGAATAACCATTTGAGGACAGATGTTTCGTCTTGCCACTCATGAAACAAGAATCTACCCCGAGGCGGTTCTGACAAGTTTAGCCATTTAATCACTTCCCAAACACATGTTCGAATCCCATACGAGAGACAGCTGCTGATAAATGTTGGTCCTTTCTAGAAGCTAACACTAAAACTAAAAGGTTTCTCTAAACACCAAAGACCTGAACAGAGGACTGGGAAGCTGCTTCACAATAAAGGTCTTTCAAAATAAAAGACAAGACCAGGAGACGGCAGCATCACTCCCCCGGGTCCAGAATCCCAGCTGTCATCCGGCAGGAGGCGGGTTCCACCAACTCCCTGACAGGTTGGACCGGCCACGCCCATCACAAACAGCTGATAGTGATGAGTGGTCAAAACCTATCAAGGCGGACTCCAACTGTGTTCCCCATTTGTCCGATTAAAGGAAACAAAAACAACGCATGCACACGAACAAAGTTCAGTCCTCCACCACAATCCCAGGTCTGATGCCATGGACGGCACACTGGACCCCTTAAATGTTAAGGTTGGGGTTTGAACCCCACCACAATCTGAGTTAATCACAGTGGGAGAAACGGTTTCTGTTCCACCACAGCATCAGGCGAGTCATTGATCCGTCCAGCTCATTCACCCGGTGTAGGGGTAGGTCGGTTGACCCATGATCGTAAGGTTGCAAGTTCGATTCCCGCCTTGCGCGCCCATGAGTTGAAGTGTCCCTGCGCAAGACACCGAACCTCACCTTGCCTGTGTTTGGCAGCGGAGCCGCCACCAGTGTGTGAATGTGTGTGTGAATGTATGTGTGAATGTGTGTGTAAATGTGTGTGTGAATGTGTGTGTAAATGTGTGTGTGAATGTGTGTGTCACTGTGAAGTGCTTTGGGCCTTGTAGGTAGAAAAGCGCTATACAAGTAGACACCATTTACCATTTACCGTTCCACCAGAAGGTGGTCGCCCCAGACGTCCTCAGACCTGCGACTCTGCAGGAAAACCAAAGACATCGTCTTCAGTCTTCAATCCAACAACCTGCTCAGGTTTCAAACCTGTGAACTCAGCAGTTTCTCCGTTACCATGGTTACCATGCAGATGTTCCTCACAGCCAGTTGAACAGCAAGTCCAATTGAACTGTTTGACATTCCTCTGGAAATCCTCTTCATCTTTCTCCGACCTCTGTGTTCTTCATCAGTTCTTCATCACCTATCACGTATCTGTCATCTTCCTGGTTTGACCTTTGGCTGGATGTTTTTCTTTCTTTTTTTTATCGAGTGTCAACGTTTTCTTTATTTTCTCTTTTTTTTTTAATGTGTGTGTTTTTTTTATATTCAAAATAAACTTGTTTCCACTCCATCCCATTCAGGCCTTTGAGGGGGTGAACCACCACAAACTATTTCAGAAGCTATTATATCGAGGTGTGCCCAAACATCTGGTACGATTCCTGTTTTTTTGGTACACTAATCAAACAATGGTTGTCAAATAGGGTTGTTTTCATCAGACTTTTTATGTGTTCAACAGGGAGGGATTCTTTCTCTGTTCTCATTCAATGTGTATATTGACCTTTCTACTGAGTTAAATCTGTGCAAAACTGGTTGTGTCGTTGGAGGTCAGATTTTTGACCATCTCATGTATGCTGATGACCTTGTCATCAATGTTGGGATACAAAAACTTTTCAAAGTTTGCTCTGACTATGGCAGATGGACTTGTGGACGTGGGACATTCCGTAAATTCATGGTGGCCTTTAATGATGCCTACTTCTGCTACAGGTGGTACAGAGCCAGTCAGCTGTTTGTGGATGCTCACATCCCCACCTGTGAGGCACTACTACGTCATCTTACCTACAGCCTCATGGAGCGCCTGGACAAGTCTTAAAATGAATTATGTCTTTGACTGATCCCTGAATGAGCTCATGCCGCTACACCTCCGCCTTGAGGAAGCACTGAGCACAGAGATTAGACTCTGTTTAAATGGTTGTAAATTCTAGTTCCCTTTCTTCTTTTATGGACAGTATCTGAGTCTGAAATAAAGTGAATTATTATTTATAATTATTAAGCCTCAGACAGAGAAAAACATGCAGGTCAGCGAACCAGGAAGCAGTTGTTTCCTCACTCAGTCACCAGGGGGCTCTAAATAACGATGAATGTCATGGAGTAATGTTTCAGGACCAGATTCTGGACTTCAAAGATTCCAGAGAGTTCACTGATGTTAGCGTAGCATGCTAGGGCTACCATCAATTACCCCTTAACGCTATGTACTGCTTGTGTTGTACTCCCCGGTTGGTTCAAGTGTTCTGATCCAAATCACGTGGGGTTAAAGTCGAAAAACAGAGTCCGACCAATCAGCACAAAGCCCTGAAGCTGCAGGAGACTTCAGTACTTCCATGCAGCGGTCGCTCATCTCTTTATTTCTGTCTGGAAGAAGGAAGTGATCCGCGAACTGTTCTCTACAGACAAAGACGTGGGTCATAAAAAAAAACCGTTAGCCCCACCGTCGTCCCAATCTTGTACGGTTTCATGACATCATGTTTGGCCAAGATGCCGATGAAACAATCGGAAAAAAAAATATTTTTTCGGCCACAATCCTCTGAGTCAGAGTGGAATTTATACTGCCATCTAGTGGCATAACCTGTTAATCTCAACCAAATGGATTAACCTCCAAACTAAAGAAACGTCCAATAAGTGATCGATGGAAAAAATGATGATTGATGAGGTTGATTCAAACTTTAAAGGGTCCAGTGTGTCTGTGGACAACACAAGCCGGGTCTGCCGGGACCCCCCCCCGTCTGTATGGGGTTTGTTTTGTAGTCACGACAACGGGGATGTGTCGTTTCAGTCTGAGCAGCAATAAACCGAAGAGTGGTGAAAGAGGAAACATCTCTCTGTCTGTTTGTCTCCTCTGGGATCCCCCTTTCAGGAAAACCAGCAGAAGGAGCCATAAATGCTCAGGAGGTCATAAAGGTTTGAAGAAAACCGAACATACGACGGCAAATATACGACAACCGACTGAAGAGCATCCAACGGGAGGAGCCACATGCTGCAGATGGTGAGTCGGGCCTCAGACTGAAGTCACACGGCGAGGATACGAACTCGTTATGCCGCCACGTAGACATGCAGGTGAAAAGGTCATTGATTTGAGGTTTTTTTATTTTGTTGTAAAACCAACAGAGAAAAACTTTAATTGGGTGTGAAAAAAAAGGAAGCATGAATAATGATTCCAGCGGCAGTTTCACAGAACTGGAACAAAAATAAATAAAAAAACACAACAGATGAACTGGAGACATTCAAAGAGAAAACTGCAATCCTGCCCCTGGTGTTTGAACGCAGTACTGCAGGACAGAGAAAAGCCTTTTGCTCGCGTTTCCAGATCACTTAGGACAACAGTCCTCTCACTCTTTCCTTTTGATCTTTTTCATTTTTTATTTGGCCATGACCAGGCTGTGCCCCTTCAAAATAAGAGCCCTGTCCCATCAGGACTGTCCAGTGGGTTTGGTTGAGTAGAAAATGGGTTGAAGGCGTAGCAGCCATGACACCCGTTTAGCCTAAACCTGACCTTTTGACATCCTTTCTTTTATTTCCCGCCCTCTCAGACTCCCAGATAAAGACCCCCCCCCCCTCCCCATGACCGAGTCTGGTTCTGATGGACGGTTTTTCCTAAATCTCCCTAGCAGAGGCCGTTTTCCTCTCCAGTTGCCTTTTTCTTGAAGCTGGAGCTTTGGTGTGACCTGTGGGTCACTCACCACAGACCAGACCGACTGGAACGACTCGGAGCCGCTCGGTTTGATGTGTCCCTTTTTATTTTATGCAGCACCTGATGACAACCTGAGAAAGCACTTTTTAAAACCCAGAACGGCTAAAAAGATCCAGAAAAAGACCCCAAAGATCTCCTCAGACTGAAGCAGGAGACCAGAGGACGTTTGGCTCATCCCACCATAAATACCAGAATGGAAAAACGGAGAAAGTTTGGGAGAAAGTTCCGTCAGAACTTTGACGGTCCGTGAGAACAAAGAGCTGCAGCGGTTCTGGAGGAGAACAAAGACGGAGGTGTGAGTGTTCCACAGCAGGAATGGGACCGTGGGTCGCTGTGTTTCTGTGTGTTTGTGATGTGATTTTTTCTGAAGCTGTTCCCACGGCACCCAGCGACCCCTCGCCCCCCCTCCTAACTATAAATGGTTTGTCCTCCGGTGTTTTTGGTGACTTAAAAAGGACAAAGAGAGATGCAGGAAAGAAAGACGGAAAACCGGAGAATTCCAGCAACAAACTGTAATGTCGGCGGCGGGATAACGGCTGTGCCCGCCGTGTGTGGTTCCTCTGGAGGCGGGAACGGAGGTTCAGGACGGATGGAGGTCACAAACGGATCAGCATCATGAGAAGAGCGCTCTGATCATAATAATAATAAACTATTTAGCACCTTTCAACATAAAAAACACAAAATATAAAAAGGGAAGTTTTAGAAAGATGTCTTTTAAAGGAAAACACTGAGTCTCAGTTTAACTGCTTCAGTCCTGATGTGTTGCCCCATAATCCCCCACCCCCACCCCCCAGGTCCATATCTGCTGCATGAGCTAACATCTCTGGTCTTCCGGGGCTAATTTTAGAGCTGAATGTTTGATTGCAACACCAAGGACACAGCGAGCGCGCGCTTATCTCAGCCGGTCCAGATGTTTTCTGTTGGACGGGTCCAGAGAGACCCGGGTCAGCCAGCTGGGTCTGAACTCTGCCAGAACCCAGCAAGAACCCGCCAGGAGACATGGGAACCGGAGCAGAGCAGATCCAAACACGCAGAGCTGACCTTAAAGCAGCTGATCTGAAGCTCTGACTTCACTCTGAACGCCCCCCCCCCCACATACACACTGTTTCAGACACTTAAGGACCCCCCCCAGGAGAAACGGCAGAGGAACCTTCAGCATTGTTGAGTCTGCAGAAGAACCTGTTTTTAATGGAGACTCAGCTGTTGTTTTGGAGGGGGGGGGGTGAGGGGGGGGTCTGTTGGTTTGGAATCAAATTAAAATCACAGTTTATTGATTTAAAGCTTCATTTCATTTTAGAGCTTTGACGCTTAAACGACCAGCGTGACCCGGATCAAACCGTCCGGGACGTTCTGGTCCTTTTTCTTTTTCTTTTTCTGGAATCTGTTTTTTTTGGGAGTTTTTCCTTAAGGGGGGGTCTAAGGGCAGGGATGCCAGTTTAGTTTAGTCAGTTTGTTAGTTTAATTTAGGATTTTCTTATTGAACTCTTTGTATTCATGATTCTTTAGATTCCACTTTTCGAATTACCGATACGAAGCCCATCGAGACGACTGTTGTTGTGAATTTGGGCTACAAATAAAGTTGAATTGAATTGAATTGAATTTGATGTTTTCCAATGAAGTCTGTTTCAGCTCAGCTGTTTAGACTCCGCCCCTCCCTACGGCGGAGGCAGCAGGTTTGGTCATCACACAGACGGGCCCCCAAGCACCCCATGGAGCAGAGCCTCCTCATCCTCTGTGCTGGAGCAGCTGAGCCCCCCCCCCATGACATAGCGGGGGGGGGGGGGGGGGGGGGGGCTGCATCTGTGCATGGTTAGTGTGGATGAGGGCAACTGTTTCCCCAGAAATGCTGGGTGGGGGACATAGCAAAAAAAGACCTTTGTACACCCCCACCCCCCAGCAAAATGTCCCATCTAAAGCGTCCCTGCAGGAGCTTCCTCTGGAGAACGTTTGATTCCAACATGAACATCGGGCTCAGATCAGATGGATCAACTTTCTTCATCGTCTCAGATCATCAGCGGATCCGGACCTTCAGCCTCTCTGTCCGTCCGGACCTCTCACTTCCTGCCTGCTGAGCTTCTGCGGGTTTTCCACTCTAATCCAATCCAGCTAATCCCATTATCTCATTCAGGTTCTGCCACCAAAAACAGAAACCCGGCGCAGATTTGGCCTTTTCAGAGCTGGCGTCCTGACAGAATCCCCTCTGTGTCCGACCCACTGCAGCCAGATTGATGAGCGAGATCCGGATCGGCCGGAACCCCCTCGGTTCTGAGAACTCCAGAGAAACGCTGATGCAGAGAAAGCCTCCCTCGGTGCCGGTCCAGCAGAACCAGACCAAACGGAGCCTCACAAGCCCTGAAAGAGCGACCCACACTGAAGAAGGGTTCAAAACACATCTGTCCTGAAACTGCAGCGTTTTCTGGGATGAAATGATAAATGTTCTGGTTCTGGTTCTGAAAAGCGACGCAGCAGAAACTCTGTGTTGGTCCGGCTCCACAGGAGTCAGTTTGGGTTAGTTCTGGTTCAGAGTTATGCGTCGCCCGTTTGGACCCTTCATCAGCGCCGAAGAACGCCGGAGCTGAAACCGGTCCGACTCATCAAACCGACCGGTTCCGGTCTGGAGTCGCAGGTCGGCCTCAGGGTCAGCGAGGACAGGAACCACATCATCTAACAGAGTCTGACCTGCATGGACTGAGTCTGAAGAAAACAATCTGATCCAAAAAGAACTGCAAGGGTTTGGGCTCAGAAGTCTGTAGAGGAAGACTGGAGGAAAAGTTCTGGTTCTGAACTCAAAGCAATGAGGAGAAGTGGTGCTGCTGATCTCACTCTGCCCTCTGCTGGTCGTTTGGACAATGACAGCTCGATGTTTCTGATTCTTCTAGGACGGCACAGAACTGACCTAAAGTCTCTGAGTCCTGGATCGGCACAGAAGATCGTCTGCAAACATGGAAACCACCTTCTACAGTTGACTGGAGTCGCCTCCTTCCTCCTGGTCCTCCTGCGTGTTCCTGCGTGTTCTCAGCCTCATGTCTGCGGCCGCTTTGCAGTGCGTGGTGCACGGCAGCAGGTCCTGGATGACGCCCCTGAAGGCGGGGTCAAGGTGGAAGAAGAGCAGGGGGTCCAGGCAGACGTGCAGCACGCTCAGCACCAGCGTGGCCTCCTTCCCCAGGAACAGCTGCCTCCTGGTCCTGCAGTCCCTGATGACCTGGGTCTGGGCCAGCGTGTACGGCGTCCTCACCGCGTGGTAGGGAACGAAGCTGAGGACGTAGGCCAGCGCCATGAGCGTCACGCTGACCAGCGTCCGCCGGGCGGCGGCGCTGCGGCTGCGCAGGAGGTGCTTGAGGGCCAGGCTGCTGGAGACGAGCACGGCGGCGGAGGCGTTGAGGAAGAGCGCCGTGTTGAGGAAGACGGTGAGGGTGTGCCAGCTGAGGCCGAGCTCCTCCTTCAGGGAGGTGCAGCTGAGGTACCTCTGCACCTGCGGGGGGGGCAGAGGGTCACATGAAGCTCAGGGTCACACAGGGTCATCTCAGACACAACGGGACTCTGGGAGCGGTCACCACGTTCTCAGGTGAACTGACCCCCAGCCCCAGCTTCCTGTGACAAAACCCCACTTCCTCTTTCTCATGGGGGCGGGTCGCTCCAGTTTGACACGTTTTCTGACCACATGCCACACTTCCTGTTTTTCTAGTCTGAGCCTCCCGAGCAGCAGTTGGTCGATGCTGATTTGTGCTGCAGGATCCCTACACGCTGCTGGTCGCCATGACAACTGTCAGAGACTGTGAGGCCACACCCACAATTTCACGTGATTTCTGTCCCACAGCAACCACACATTCCCCCGTTTACAGGAACTGCAGCCCAACGGCCCAAAAATCCCCTCCGATTATTCAGATCAGACAAAACGGATCCAGTTCCTCTGGATTTACCCAGACCATGAAGTCTGCAGGACCGGCCCGCTCCAGGAGAGCAGGCCGACCTCCAGGATGACTCACTACCTGTGATCTTTGGGTCTGGAGGTTCAGAATTCAGTCTGTAGAATCTGGACCATCAGAGCAGCAGAGAGGAGTCGCCGCGTCTATCGCAGGTCTGATAAAGTCGTCATGGCAGCAAAAGTGACCCACCGTCCTCACTGATGGGAACGCCGTGGCGCTCAGAGCCACATTAACCACCGTCTGCGTCTGCTTCGATGGCAGCTGTAGCTGTCTGCACATACATGCGCAGATGCACATGTCCTCCTTAAAAAGACCAGGATGTTAAGCAGACCCTGGACGTCCTGCCTGAAAAGCCTTCATGGGATCTGGATCATGGGATCTCCATCTGACTCAGACTCTGTCCCATTGGGTTCCACAGTTCCCTGAAACAGTGTTGCAGGCGTCACACGTACCTGGACCTGCTTGGTGGGCAGAGCCATGTTGGGCACCATGATGACCAGCAGCAGCAGCCAGACGACGGTGCACAGCAGCCAGGCGAAGCTGGGTTCCTGCAGCCTCAGAGAGTGGGCCGAGTGCCGGTCCTGCAGGAGAACCACAGTTTACACCACCGTGACCTCCGCGGAGCCTCGGTGGACTCTGGAGGCGGGGTTTCCTTCAGTACCTGCAGGTGACGGTCCACTATGATGAAGGTGAGGAAGGCCACGGAGGCGTACAGGCTGATGTAGGTGACGACAGCGCTGCACTGGCAGTGGAAGACCATGAGGCTCCACGGCGCCGCTCCCAGGTCCTTCAGGACCTTAAAGGGCAGCGCGCCCAGGAACAGGAGGTTGGCCACCAGCAGGTTGAGCAGGTAAACGCCGGCGCTCCGCTTTTCCTGAGGCACGAGCAGACATGAAACCTGAACACACTGGATGGTCTCAGAGAAATCTGCATGCGAGTAACGCTTTAGGTGTGAACAGATGCTTCTCCTGGATCACAGCGTATCTGTGGTGAAACCGAGGAAGATCACTCGCTCTGACGGCTGCAGACATAACAGACGGTAAACACACTTCTGCTTCTTCCCCATCTGCTTTTTGACCAAACTCCACTTCCTGCTGTCCAAGCTTTGGTTTAGATTGAGAACGTTGTCTCCGACTGTTTGCCTCATCACAATGGTTACCGTGGAAACGGCGCCGCAGCAAAGCAGCAGCGGTGTCACAGATGATTTGTCTCTGGGATGTGTTTCTGCAGAGAATTGGAGTCAAACTAGAGAAAAATAAACGATTTTTCATGGTTTCTAAGAAGCAGCAGTGAATTCTGCTCATCTCTGAAGGATTTTTTCCCTGCATATTTAATTCCTCCTCTTTTTTTTTTACACTTAGCAATATTGTTGAATTTGTTGCAAATGTCAATAAAGGCGGAGGATTCCTTCCTGCAGTCTGCTCTGCTTCCCCCCCCCCGATATTCCACCAGAGTTTGACCTTCATGAAAGTGACACTTCATCAATGGAAAAGCTGTTCATGGCAAAAAAACAGGTCTTTGCTGTAAAAGAAAATCAAATGATGTCACGGATGTTTCATTATAGAAGTGAACATTCATTTGACCGTTCATTAAATTGACTCCAGTAAAGTTCAGGTTCATGTTGGTCTGATCACACAAATATTTGCCCCCCCCAGCAGGTTTCTGTATCACAAAACAAGAACCTGAGTGGGCGGAGTCAGTCAGACGTCCAGTCCTTCACCAGAATCCTGAGTCTGTTGGTTCTGTCAGGTGTCTTTTCCTGCTGTTGTCAGAGCTCAGGAATGACCAAAAGTTCTGGATGGATTTATGGAAGTCCACATCTTTAACACCTTCTGGAAAAAGCTCTTTCAGCCCCCCCACTTGTGAAGTAGACTACCATCCTACTTTGGCTTTGCAGCAGCGGACGAAGGCCCACGCTGACAGCAGGTTTCCCGGCAGCCCCACGGTGAGGATGAGGATGTAGAGGACGATGAAGGGCCTCATCTGGTCGTTGACGATGCACTTCTTCCCCTCCTCTGCTCCCGCGGCGCTGAAGTTGGAGGAGTTGGACATCATGACATCAGGCTGTTTTCCTGAAAAACAGAGAAGTTTCCTTCAGGAAAAGTTGAAACCACAGCAAATAGAAAAAGAGCAAACGTTTCTGCACTCAGAAGCTTCTGGACGTGGCGTTTGGTCACGTTCATCTCTGGTGGAAACATGAGAATAACAGCAGACCATGAAACTCCAAAAGCAGCAAAGAGAACCCCTAACGGCTGGATTTTCTGCAGAAACACCTCATTCTGCCATGTTGGCTGTGGCTGGACAACAAGCTGGACTGAACGAGCAACACGGGGCAGCTGTACAAGAAGGCCCAGAGCAGGATGTACTTCTTGAGGAGGTTAAGATCCTTCAACATCTGCAAGAAGCTCCTGGGGATCTTCTACCAGTCTGTGGTCGCCAGTGTAATAACATACGCTCTGGTGTGCTGGGGGGGAACACCTCAAAGACAGACTTCTCCAGGCTGGAGAAGCTGATCAGGCGGGCTGGCTCTGTGGTTGGCACAAGGCTGGACCCTCTGGCTACTGTGGCAGAGAGAAGGACACTGAAAAAACTAACGGGTATCCTGGACAATACCACCCACCCTCTGCACACGACCATCAGTAGCCAGAGAAGCACCTTCAGCAAGAGGCTGCTCCTCCCAAGGTGCAGGACTAATAGACTGAGGAACTCCTTTGTCCCCCGGGCCATCAAACTCTTTAACCACCACTTAGGAGGGGGGAGGGCGACAGAAAAGGAAAGGGAAAGGGCCTGAATGACCTTTTTTTGTATATGCTGTTTTGCAGATTTTTAAACTTTTCTTACTGTTCTAATGTTTCTAGTTACTGTGCTGCTTTTTCCTATATGTATGTCAAGCAGTGCTGTATGCGATGGAGATGTCAATTTCCATGCGGGAACCTCCCAAATGGATAAATAAAGTTGTCTATCTATCTATCTATCTATCTATCTATCTATCTATCTATCTATCTATCTATCTATCTATCTATCTATCTATCTATCTATCTATCTATAAAACTGATGTTTAGTTTCTCTCTTTCTTCTCCTTGACTCATGTTTCTGTGTTTAGCTGCCTTCAAACCTGAGGGGCCTTTAAAAGTATTCTGATTCCCACCAGGAAATGAAAATGACAGGTGTCTCTGTGATGACCCAATGATCACCAAGACATTTCAGCTCAGGGGAACTTTGCGGCGTGTTTCATGCTTTTACAAACCGCAGTGACGTCCTGAAACCGGTGAGTCGTCTGGAGTTTGGTGTCATAACCTACAGAACAACCTCCGTCCTTCATCAAAAGTGGAGCAACAGTCGCTGACGAGCTGAAATCAGAGACTGCAGCACTGCACGAATCTGTTCCTACAACCTCTGTTACGCAAACAAAGGTGGCTACTATAGCTAACACGCTAATTCTGATGCATTTGATATAATTAAAGGAAAGTTAGGAATCTGGTAAATCGCAATTTCCAAAACTCTAAAGCCTGAAACAAAATCAGCACAGACGCATGTGTTTGCCTCGGAAGTGTGCAGATCAGGGCCGATTAGAACAGCGTCTCAGCCGAGATTGAGATCAGCCTGGGAAATCACCTCATCATCTGCAAACACACTTACTCTCTCCCTCCTTGTTCAGATCTGGTTTGTGATGGTTTCATCTGGAGATCATTACGTTCTTCCAGACTGCCATCAGGCACAGCGAGTCAGACGCATTTGTTTGTGCCACAAACAAAAAGTCCTCACACAGAGAGGGAGATGCGTCAACACAAAGAGGACAATCATTGAACCGCAACAAACACGGGACACCATGAGGAAGAGCACCTCTGTGGAATGCTTCTTTATCAAACCCTTCGTGTTGTTTCACTTTAGCAGTAGCAGTTGTGTTCTTGTGTTTTTTTGTGGGCTCTTTTGTGTCAAATTGTTGTCATTTGGGTTGATGTTGTAGTTTACAGCCACGATTGCGCAACAGCACAATTGATTAATCCGTGGGCGTGGTTGGTTCAGCACTTTTTTTTTTAAATCCACCGGTACCTGGAGGGCTCCATGGATGTCCTTTCCTCTGCTGCACGCCTGTAAACTCACAGATGTGTGAGACACGTGTGAATGTCAGCCTTTCAGCAGGAAAGCAGCAGGAAACTGGGAGGCCCAGTGACCGTTATGGGGGATGGGGGGAGCCGACCCCGTCATCCAATCAGCTTTGTGTTAAAAGGTAGAAAAAAAGTCTGGGAAATGAAGCACAGAATCCTCATGGTTCATATCCAACACCAGGACGGAGGCTGCTAATGTCCTGATGAAGCTCTGAAGCAGAACGGGAACCTCCGAAAAACAGCAGCTAAATGCAGGACCGTCTGAGGAAAGCAGAACCACGGGAGTCAAAGCCTCCTGAAAGATGGCAGCAGTGACGGACAAGCATGCTGTTATTTGACTGTTTATTTGTTTTATGTAAAGCACTTGCAGGTGTTCTTTAGCAGGAAAAAGTGCTCTATAAATAAAGTTAAATTTGAATGGTAGCATCGTGACTGACAGGTGTGTATGTGAGCACTTTCTAAAAGTTTCACTAAGAAGCTGTGAAAAAATACAGAAAAAATGACAAACGTTTGGGGAACCAATCATCACAGAGCTGCTCATTCACAGAATCCTGATATATGATGGATGGGAACGTTCAAGCTGATAGAAAGAGAACAGGAACTCAAAGAACCACTGGTTCCAACTGAGGTCTGCAGAAGAGCATCTCTGAAAGAACAACACGTCCAACCTGGAGGCAGATGGACTACAGCAGCAGAAGACCACACCGGGTACCACTGCTGTCAGCTAAGAAAAGGAAACTGAGGCTACAATTCACACAGACTCACCAAAACTGGACCTTAGAAGATGGACAAACGTTGTCTGGTCTGATGAGTCTCCATTTCTGCTGCCACATTCAGATGGTAGGATCAGAACAACATGGTATCAATGGTACAGGCTGGTGGTGGTGGTGTCATGGAGTGGGGGATATTTTCTTCAATTTGGTCCCCTTAGAACCAACAGAGCATGGTTCCAACACCACAGTCTACCTGAGTATTGTTACTGACCATGTCCATCCCTTTCTGACCACAGTGGACCATCTTCTTATGCTGCTTCCAGCAGGATAAGGCTCCATGTCAAAGAGCTGGAATAATCTCAGACTGGTTTCTAGAACATGACAATGAGTTCTCTGGACTCAAACGTTTACCACAGTCACCAGAACCCAGTAGAGAACCTTTGGGATGTGGTGGAATGGGAGACCAGCATCGTGGATGTTCAGCAGACAAATCTGCAGCAACTGTGTGATGCTGTCATGTCAACATGGACCAAAGTCTGAGGAATGTTTCCAGAACCGTGTTGAATCCATGCCACTGAGCATTAAGGCGGTTCTGAAGGGAAAAGAGGTCCCACCCGGTACCAGCAAGGTGGACCTGATAAAGTGGTCTGTGAGTGTTTATAAATGTATACAAGCAAACACATCCAGCATTTATTATTCCTGCACACACACAGATATCCTGCTTGTGCGAAGGTGAGCAGACACCTGTGTTCAGGTGGGGGTTCTACTGTGAACGATGATGGTATTGAATGAAGACACCCCCGAAACACAATGCCAACCACCAAAACCAGAGGTGGAGGTACCGCCCCAGGAGCCCCCAGCGCCAGAGAGTAGGGAGGCAAAGGAACAAGCCCCTGTCCAACCAGCAAAAACAGCCAGAACAGTTCCCCCCGTCGTGCCCTGGGTCCAGCACAAGACCCCACCTGCCAGGTAAAGTTTGACACAACTGCAGCGTTTCATCAGAACCATGAGGCGTGAGCCGCAGTCTGGTTGGATGTTTGGCTTCACAACACGCTGTGGTTTAATAGGAGCGCTAAGAACACGTCGGTTACTAAGCCACCACAGACAGACGGTCCTCCACAGTTATGTTCTGACTCTCAGAAAAAAAAAACAGAAGTAAAATCAAGTGTGAGAGTTTGGGACATGTCAGAGTGTTTAAGCTACTCCTACTGACACCCACAATTGTTCAGATCTGAATCTACTGGGTTTTTCCTGGTGGTTCAGTCATTTCAGAAGAACCGTCTTCATACCAAAGTCTAAACTCTGAAAGGTCACAAACCAGAAAGGTTCCCTTCAGGCTGTGCTTTGTGACCTTCATCATACGCATCAACGTCTCCTTAGTTTTCAAAAAGAAAAGCTTTACCTTTTGCTTGGTCCTCCTGAAGGATCCCAGACCATGCGATGGACCTCAGGTGCGTTGGGTTAGCTGAGCAGCGGCAGACCATGTGCTCGCTGCTGCGAAAGCTGCAGACTGACACAAGAAGGTGTTTTCCTGTCTGTTTCTGGAGCAGCACCCCCATTGAAGTGCATGTGACCACAGACCACGCCCCTTTGTGCACAGACTTTTCAAGCAACTTGGTAACGCAGCAACATTTCAGGCTGATTTGATGCCTGATTTAAACAGCAAGCAGGCGGAGCCAATTCTGC
Source organism: Oryzias latipes (assembly GCF_053564925.1). Lineage (NCBI taxonomy): Eukaryota > Metazoa > Chordata > Actinopteri > Beloniformes > Adrianichthyidae > Oryzias > Oryzias latipes. Next base: position 35,793,029 of record NC_136249.1, read on the forward strand.
TTGATCAGATATTTGCTGAAACTGTCTCCAGACAGAAATATCTGTATTTTCTGCTTTGAACTAAAGAGAAATGACAGATCTGCTTCACAACATGAAGCAGAAGCCGAAAAAAGGAAAATCTTTCACTAAATGTGTGGATGCAAACTCAACTTACGGATCAGAAGGAATCAAAGGAGTCTGTGGCATGTTGGGTACCTTTAAAAGGCTGTGGTTCAGCGTCTGCTCAGAAACGGAACCTTTGAATGCATCACACAAAAGGGAACCAATGTTGGAGCTGTGAGGAGGAAAGTTCTTCCATCCTCCAAAAAAACTGTGGAGGCGGGACTTGTGGGCCCCGCCCCGGTGAGAGTCTGACAGACTGAACTCTGAATGTTGGGGCAGAGGAGGCAGGACGGTGTGCGAATGCAAATGCATAACACCAGCGTTATCACGCCGTTTTTTTTAAAATGTTGTCCAAAAAAAAGCCATCACAAACTAAAATGCAATAGATTTGGAGTTTCTTTAAAATGAAGTTACAACCGAAGGAATTCAAATGTCTGTAGAAGTACTAATCATTTAAATTTTGAATTATAAAATGTAAAATGCATTTAAAGCCCCCATGATAGTTAAAATTCAATAGATTTTGCTTCAATTATAGCTTTAACTTGAACATTTTAAAGTTGAATTGAATCGTTTTCCTATTGAATTTTAAATGGCAAACTGAATTTTGATTAAAGAGTTGTGTGTCCCTTTGAAGTGGGGGGGGGATAGACGAGGCTCTACTGAAGTGAGAAAAGTTTGACCTTTCAGATCATTTTCTCTGCTATAACCAGCCTCCAGTGGTCATTTGAGGAACTGCAACACGTGTCACTTCGGGTCTGCTTCAGACTCGAGGACGGAGGGAGGAGACTCGGTACGACCACATCACAGCTTTGTGTGTTAAAAATGTCCCGGGTTATTAGTCCGTTTACAATCTGTTCTATTTCAGAAGGTAGGTCGGAGTTTCATGTCAGAATTAAAGATTCATTCTTTCTTTTTTATCAACAAAAACAAAGAGTAATATATATTTTTTATAGATAATAAGTTTTAATATATATAACTTCTATAAAATATAGTTTTTAATTTAAACGCTTCTTAAAGTTTTACAGTTTTTACTGTTCCAAGAGTGACAAAAAATAAAACACAAAATAAGAAACAAAAAACTGCTTAAACAGAATAGACAAAGAAGCAAACAATGAAACAAACATGTATGTGTGAATATATACACATTTGTACATATTAAATATCTTAGAAATAAATATTTTAACAATGTTATTACTGACCTTTCTTTAAGAAATGAAACAATATTTTCAACACAAAAACAGAATAAAAACCATCAGAACTTTTTCTGGGAGTCATTTCAGCTCCAAGTCTCTGTTGGTTTGGTTGTAATGTTTTCACAGCAAATAAAAAAAGTTAATAGTCAGAAGCGGCGGCGCTCTTGCAGGTCTGTGCAGATTTGTCCAGGTGGATTATGGGAGCTGGTTTCATCTGGAAGGTTCTGTTTGTGTGTGGACAGACAGAAAAAGCCACTTCTGCAGCTTCTTCTCATATTCTGTCTTTCTTTTAAACATGAAGGAAGCATTTTAGTCGTGACTCTTTGCAGACTTGGGTCTTCCGTGGATTCATCCATCGGTCAACAGGAGAGTCTTTTTCTGACCATAAAAAAGACTCATTGAAAGGAACGGATAGAAAACATGATCCAAGCGTCCCTTTAGGAACCCACTGTGATCTTTCAGGACGTCCGGAGGACAAAACACTTTCACTTCCTTCCACCACTGGCTGAAGACCTTCAGTTCACCACGGGGGGCTTGTTACACAATCCAATGAGCTTTTGCACCCTTCAGGAGGATCAGGAAAATACTTACAGTTGACTCCAAGACCTCCTTGGAGTCAACATTCTTGAAAATGTACTTGGGAAGAAATTGCGTCATCTTTGTCATTTCTTCCCATCCAGCCAAGATGGCGACCAGCACAAAGCGTAAGCTTCACGTGGGCCGATGCAGACCAGCAGGTCACATGACCAGAAGGATTTTTCCATCTCCTGGGTGTGTGGGGTTGAGAATGGGAGCTCTGACCGCCACACAGATGGTTGGAGCGTCGGCCTTACACCACGCTGGGGCGATTGGTTAAAGAGCTTGGCGACAGCTTCCCGTTGTTCCTGTTGGAACCGTCGCTGGTCCTCCTGTCCGGGTTAAAGTACGTCGCCGAGACCTCGGATGTGTCGAAAACCCTCTTGAACATCAGCTGAGCGCGAAACGCTTTGCAGAAGATGAAGTAGATGAGGGGGTCCAGGCAGACGTTACAAGCCGACAGCATGACCCCCACCTCCTTTAGGTTAGTGAACCACTGCCCCCACGATTGCACAGAGTTCTTGTTGAAGGCGTAAGGAAGACGAATCAGGTGATACGGGACGAAGCAAATGCTAAAGACGCTGACCAGAACCAGCATGTTTCTGCGGGACTTGGTGAGCTTTTTGGAGGTGGACGTCGCCGACTGCCGTCTTTGCATCAGCAACACCCTTCTGGAGATGCCGCGGTACAGGAAGGCCAGGGCGCCCAGGACAAACAGGAAGACGATAAAGCAGACGGTGTGGACGGCTTTGTAGAGCAGGTCCACCTCCGGACCCTGCAGGAAATCACAGCTGATCTCCGGGGGGACGGTGACGTTCTCTTTCGCTGTGGCGATCGACAGGATGGCGTACAAGCCCATTACAGACCCAAGGACCGCCCAGGTTACCGTGGAGAGGATAAAAGCAGCTTTACGGGTCTGGAGGACGTGGTTTCCTACAGGATGGACAATCTTCAAATACCTGCAGACGAGACAGAGAGGGCAGTGAGAGACAAATGTGGAGGACGTCCAAAGCTAAAATCTCCTCCAAATTCACCAACAGAATCAACTTTTTCACAATGGCAGATTCTCTCCAAAGCAACTTTTCTGGCGTTTGGTCGTCTGTGAATGGTAAATGCTAAATGGCGTGTACTTATAAAGCGCTTTTCTACCATCCTCAAAGGCCCAAAGTGCTTCACAGTCACAAACCCATCCACACACATTCACACACTGGTGGGACCAACCCCACCAGAGGCAAGGTGGGGTTCAGGACACTGTAACACATGGGGGCCAAGGCGGGACTCGAACCTGCAATATTATGATCAGAGGACGACCGCCCTGCCGCTGTACTACGGCCGCTCCAAACGGCTGGTTCAGCAAAACTGAATGCTAATTTATCACTTTGTGGCTGCTGCCGCCCTCCTACTCTGCCCTCCTACTCCGCCCCCCTGCTCCGCCCCCCTACTCCGCCCCCCTACTCCGCCCTCTGGCTGTTGACCAGGATGTTCTGCTGCGTGGAACTGACGACTCCCAGACAAACTTTGAGGTCTGGAAGGAGAAGCGCCTGCTGGATCCAAACCACACCCGCGATCTAAGAAGAGTTTCTGGACTTTGGTTCGGTTAGATCAGTGATGGCGGCTGTGACCACATACCTGTTAGTCGCGATGTAGCCCATGAAGAGGATGCTGGCGTACATGTTCAGGTAGAACGCCGAGGCGCCGAAGCTGCAGTAGGTCTTACGGATGGTGAGGTCTTTGATGGAAAAGTTGATGATTCGGAGGGGGAGGCAGAGGCTGAGGAGGAAGTCTGCAGCCGCCAGGTTCTTCAGGTAGATGGTGACGCTGCTGGCCGTCATCTGCTGAGCTCTGCAGAAGTAGACCTTCAGAGTGAAACCGTTGAGGAGCAAACCCACCTGAGGACCAACAAACACAAGAACCGCCATCAGGCCTGGACTTTACTCAACGCCGAACCAGTAGAGAAAGGAAGTGACTGACCACAAACAGCAGACTGTAGGCGATTGTGAAGAAAACGTGGGTGGAGCTCTGCATCGCTCCGTCTGAATGACTTTCATTCGTCCTGGGAGACATTTCAGACGGAGATGCTGGAGACGGACTAGAGAGATTCATGTTTCTGTGAAGGAAAGGGAATTTTGATCTGAAAACCCAAACAGAGGAAGAGCAGACACCCCATCAGCCGCTCGGGTCACCAACCCACTTCCTTTTTTTCTCCGACCAGCTGCACCTTTGACAGGAACCAGGTCCCAAACGGACCTTTGCAATTCCTGACCGGGGGCCAAAAGAACCAGCAGAAACCGATGCTTTCAAGTAACATGACGTCTTAGGTCTGCAGAAACCCCATCAATAAAACCTAAATAAAAACCAAATAACAAACGTGGAATAAAAAAAAGAGGATGCTTTTCTCTCAGGACTTAAAGGAACAAATGGGGGAGTGGCCTAAAACTATAAAATAGAACCTAGAACGTTGTTCTCATTACATCACTGTTCCATCAGCAGCCGGTAGCAGATGAAAACGAAACATTTCCCTGGTTTTAGATTTCCCTTCTCTCATCGCGTCCACCTGAACACGCACACGCCTGACCTGAAGAACCTGTGAGTCTGATGCAGACGTGAAAACGTCAGGCAGACACACGGCATGCTGGGAACGCTGCCATCTTTTCTGCTGGTCGTTGTGAGAACGAGCACTCGAACCTGTCGGATCCTGAAGACAGAGACACGCTCAGCTGCTCTGTCTTCACTGGTTTCCCATTCTGCAGTTTTTAAATCTTTCCTCCTTTGTGTTTTGAAAATTCTTTTTTTATTGATTGTCATCATTTTTAAAAGCATAAAACCGAAGAAAGAAGCAATCAAAAAAAAGCATCAAACTATCAGATTATTAGCATTGGAGCCATTTTCACCAAAGTCTGTTTTTGAAGGAATTTTTATATTTACTCCTATTTCTTTATAACGTTTCCTGGTTATACAACATTAAAGAATTAAAATTCAAATTAATTTTATTTATAAAGCACCTTTGATGTAAAAAACAGCTCAAAGTTCTGTACATAAAAACAAACAAGAATGCAGAAAACACCAATCCCTAGTCACGCAATAAAATAATTAAATAAAATACACAAATAAAAGCGAAATGACTGAAGAAAAAGGCTAAAGAGGCGAGAACCCAGAAGGCGCCGTCTGCCCTGTCCTCCTATTGGCCGGGGTGTCGGCATAGACACAAACTAACAAAGGGGGAGAAAACACCCGTAAACAGTCTAACTTGGCTAAAAGACATTAAACAAATAAATGTGTGTTAAAATATCATAAAATATAAGAGTAAACATTCTAGATAAAACAAAAAGATGTGATAATACATCATAAAACATAAAAAAGAATGAACAATAAAAAAAACAGATTTGACATGAAATCTAATTAAAAACTGAGTCAAACAGATGTGTCTTTAATTTCTTTTTAATAACCTGGACAGTGGATGAGGCCCTCACATCCTATTCTACAGACGAGGCCCGTCGTATCTAAATGAGGCCTCGCCTCGGTTTTTTGTCCTGACCCTGGGGGCCTTCAGCAGGCCCCCGCCTGAGGATCTAAGGGCTCTAGGAGGTTCATAAGTTAAGAGCAAGTCCGATATCAAAGAAGGACTAAAATCATGGACACTCTTAAAAACTATTAAAAGAATTCTAAAAATCAACCCTGAAGCTGACAGGGAGCCAGTGCAGAGATTTTAAGATCTGTGTAAGAAGATATTTAAGTAAAGAATAATATATCTTTAGGGTTTAGGGTTTTCGACACATCAGAGGTCTTTAGGCTTTAAAATCTTTTAGTCTTCAAATTTAAAAGTATTTTGGAAGAAATTTCCTTTATTTCTGGAGTTTTCTGGGCTTTTGGCATCAAAATCCTTTTGATTTCGATTGTTGGATTGTGTTTGTTTTACTGCCATCTTCAGGTGCAACACAGAATTACACCAAATACAATTCAGACCAATAGTTTCCTAGAAAAAACATCCATTTTTTCTGCATAAACAGAGAACCAAATATAAAATGTTATTGTAAAAGTTGGAGTTTATTTTTTCGGACCGCAGGAAAAGTTCAGAAGCAGATGAAACATTTCCCTTTTAATCTAGATGAGAATGCATGATCAAAACTAACAAGCATGCAGAGAGAAGATTGTATCAGGAAAAGAAACTGCAGCATTTCTTTAAAGAGAATGTTGGTCAGAAAATGGAGAGACTTGGTTCTTCTTGGAAGACCTTTTTATTTTATTTTAAACTGAAAGTTTGCAGCTTTTCCTGATCAGAAGTATTGATTTTTGATCGATCAGAGAGGATTCTCTACAGATGAAGACCCTGGATGATGAAGAAGTTTAAGGGGATTGGGGCTTTATTCTTCTATTTATATTATTGTGCTTGTTTTATGTGTTTGTTCTGGTGCAAAGCACTTTGTCTTGTGTTCTAGATGAAAAGTGTTACAAAAGTAAAGATTTGAAGTTTAACTGTAAAGTTCTGTCTTTCAATTTTGGGACTAATAACAGATCAGATTTATCTACGTTTTTCCAGACGCTCAAAGTTCTTCAAATGTGTCCGGTATTCATTCATACTTGGTGATGGTAACTACTGATGAACCACAGCTGCCCTGGGGCAGACTGATGGAGGCGTGGCTGCCAGTTGCCGCCTCTGACCATTCATGCACCAGTGGAGGCAGGGAGGAAAGTGTCTTGCCCAAGGACACAACAACGGTTGGCTGGGGGGATCAAACCACCGACCCTTTGATCAATGGACGACCTGCTCAACCGCCTGAGGCACTGCCGCCCGACTAGAAGAGGTCCATAAAATATCATGAAGCCCCGGTACTCAGACATTTGCATAAAGGGACAAAACTGACGGACAGATTTCACACAGGGCACACTCTGGTGGTAGAGGTGGGGGGGGGGGGGGGGGGGGTAATCATTTTGATGAGCCCCTCCTCTGAACATAAAATTTTAAAGGAATTTCAAAATCTGGTCAAATCTCACTGAATGGTGTTCGGTCACAAAGCCCCTCAATCTTACATTGAAAATGCTGCATCATCTGCATAGAACGTTTACTGTGAAGTGAAGGACGAGACGTCCTGAAACATGTCAACCACTCCAAAGACTGAGAAACAGCGGGAAGCCGATACTCTCCAGCTATGAAGTTCTGACAGTCAGAGTGAAAATGAAAGGAAAGCCGCTCACCTGGTTTATGATCATCAAGTCTGGAAATCTCTGATCCGGACAAAGTCACTGGAAATAAAAAAGGTTTTTGGTGTGTTCCCTTTCTAAGTCAGACGTCTGAAACTTTCCATCTCATGACAGCAGAGTGGAGGTGGGATCCAGAGGCAGCGGTTACCTGCAGGACTCACCTGTGCGCCTGTCTGTGTGAAGCAGTGAGGAGAAGCTGACTTCCTTCTTCTGTCGCGCCCGCAGGAGGAAGAACTCAGAGGGGGAGGAGGAAGAGCCGCAGAAAAACAAAGTGCCTCATAACTGTGACAGAGTTTTGTGAGCGGCTCTGCTGCTCATTTGCAAGTCAAAGCCAGACCGCTACCCCCCCCCCCGCTCAAGCATCATCTGCTTGAGCGGTGATGAATCAGCGGAAAACCACACGACAAAACCCAAAGAGGAGCTGCAGACCGAGGCCAGGCAGGAGATGATTGACCCGACTGTTCAGCTCAAAAAGGAAACGGAACGAGGAACCATGCACCAAAGAGAGGCCCAGTTTACAGAGTTCTGGAGAACATCTCTCCTCTGTTGACATGACTGACCACTGCAAGTCCAACAGCTGCTCTGTAGGGGGCAGCATCACCAGCAAGTCCTCCTGAACCATCCAGTTTCCTCTACAATCACACTGAACCGGGTCAACGGCGATCCCCGCTTCCAGGTGGACCAGAGATCCTCGGTCTGACGGATGAGACGCTGGAAGACTAGAGATCCAGATGCCATGACTCCACTTCAGGACCACACCTGGATGAAGGAGAACCTTCATCGACAGGTGGACCAGTGAGTTTTTACAGCTGCCAAACGAAGCAGTCCACCTGTCGCGGCAGAACGCCGTTACCGCTCACAAAGATGAGCGTGACCAAGGAGTGGTATCTACATGTCATCTGTCTGTAGCACCTCTTCTTTTTTTTTTTTTTTTTTTTTTTTTTTTTTAACTTGTCCTGTCCAACAGCTGGGCAGACAGATGAGAGCTGAGGGCCTCTTGGGTTGGACATATTTTACTTTAACAAGAGGGGTTATTAATCTTCTGACAAACCAAAGGTATGTCTGAATAAACCCCTTTTGTAATTGAGGCCAAACTTTATTAATTTCAATCATGTTTGAAAATCTTTGGTGTTGGACCGGACGGAAAAGGAAAGAGGGGAAGAAGAAAGAGGGACGTTAGAGAGAGGGGGGGGTAGGAGGGTGATAATAGGAGGGGAAGGGGGATAAGACCATGAAGCAGCATAAAGCAACAAGTTTACTGGTTGTTAATCATTATGGTAAGGTTCAAATGTAAAAAAAAAAACCAAAAAAAAAAAAGGGCGGAGCCTGTCCACACACACACTCAAATGTTATAAACACACCTGTTAGTTGCAAAAATGTAGCACCTCTTCACGTTTAGATGTCCTGTCATGTTTCTCACCTTCTCTTCCTGTTGCCCAAAGAACAAAATGGCAGCCAAGACCTTCACTTCCTGTTTAGGAGTTGGGCACAGGAAGTTGAAAGAATTTGGATTTCTTTGTAAACCTTTTGGTGGTAATGATATGAGTTGTTTGTATTTGTTTACAGGACTTTAACCGTATGGTTTCCAAAATGTTTCTGTCGTTTGTTGCACATTTTCTTTCTTGTTTGGTTAAAGGGGCTTCCTTCCTGAACGTGGTCAGCCAGTTACCTGGAGCCCATAAAAGGGAAGGAGCTGAGTGTAATGAAAACCCTGTTCCTGCCACCTATGGTAACCAGGCCCCTCTAGTCACACCACACTGTGACATTTGAGGTCGCAGTCTTGAAAGAAACGTGGGTTCAGATCACACTTCTGACACCAAAATGTCCTTAAAGATGGCTTTGTCACAATGAGTGAGAAATCTGTGTTTACCAGCAAGAGCCTCAGCCCCGCCCCCTTTTCCAGCGTTCATCTCTCTGATGCTCCACCTCAGCTTCTGAACCAGGTTGAGGTCTGGACTTTAAGTGGATCCTTGGAGCGCCGTCGTTGTAGTCTACAGCAGCAGACGGAGATATTAAAACCATGTTCTGCAGAAGAAGCCGCTCCCTTTTATTCATGTCACCAGTATGGCTTCAAGCCACAAACCCCGTGGTGGTCTGGACGGTCAAAGTCTCCGGTGTGGACAGTCCAAGCGGCATGCAGAGCGAGCAGCAGCAAGAAAAAGTCAGGTCTGGGAGGCGTTCAGGAACCTCACGGAGAAGAACCATTGGTCAACCTCAAAAAAGGTCTGGCAAACCATTCGGAGCCTCGAGGGGAGCAGTCCTCTACCAACACCGTCCACCGAAGGACTCAGGAAACTCCAGCGGATCACCCATCCAATCACGGCAGATCTGGAAGAAGTTCATGTGGAGAAGGAGGTCTGGGACTCTCTGCTGAGACCCGGATCTGGATTATCAGGAGAAGATGGATGATGAAGGAAAACTGCTTCTACAGAAATGCCAGAAAGAACCGTTGAGAAACGGCGTTCAGGGACAGATGTGAGAGATCTTCATCTGCTTCCGTCTGTGGGGCAGTCAGAGGTTTGAGAGCCTTCGTGCTGCGACACGCCGACATGCCGAACCGCTGATGGAGGTGATGGCAGAGCCGGTTTGACCTGCCGGTTTCCCACATTTCTATGTAACGGAGGAGGAGAAGGCAGCAGGTAGAGGTTTCCTCTGCCCACTGAACCAGACCATGTGCACACTCACATGCACACATTCACATGCACACACACATGCACACTCACATGCACACATTCACATGCACACACACACACACTCACATGGACACTCACATGCACACACACATGCACACTCACATGCACACTCACATGCACACACACATGCACACTCACATGCACACACACACACACTCACATGGACACTCACATGCACACACACATGCACACATTCACATGCACACATTCACATGCACACTCACATGCACACATTCACATGGACACTCACATGCACACACACACACACACACACCCACATGCACACACACACACACACACTCACATGGACACTCACATGCACACACACATGCACACTCACATGCACACACTCACATGCACACACACACACACACACACTCACATGGACACTCACATGCACACACACATGCACACTCACATGCACACATTCACATGCACACACACATGCACACACACACACACCCCCACTCACATGCACACACACACACACACTCACATGGACACTCACATGCACACACACATGCACACTCACATGCACACATTCACATGCACACACACACACTCACATGGACACTCACATGCACACACACATACACACATTCACATGCACACACACATGCACACATTCACATGCACACACACACACACACACACTCACATGGACACTCACATGCACACACACATGCACACATTCACATGCACACACTCACATGCACACTCACATGCACACACACATGCACACTCACATGCACACATTCACATGCACACACACACACACACTCACATGGACACTCACATGCACACACACATGCACACATTCACATGCACACATTCACATGCACACTCACATGCACACATTCACATGGACACTCACATGCACACACAGACACACACACACCCACATGCACACACACACACACTCACATGGACACTCACATGCACACACACATGCACACTCACATGCACACATTCACATGCACACACACATGCACACACACACACACACACACCCACATGCACACACACACACACTCACATGGACACTCACATGCACACACACATGCACACTCACATGCACACATTCACATGCACACACACATGCACACACACACACACACCCAGTCACATGCACACACACACACACACTCACATGGACACTCACATGCACACACACATGCACACTCACATGCACACATTCACAGAAAATCTTTTTGCGAATTTCCTGCATGTTTAACATCAGCTGCACTGGAATCTGACATTTTCAGTGTGTAAAGAGATTATTTATGAATGATGGAGTTTTTTTATTTTTATTTATTGCCTATAAAGGAATTACAAAACCAAAACAATACAACACGCAAACTTGTTTTTTTACAGAAACAGAGAGAAAATAAAACGTATCATATCTCTGCCCCTTTTACTTCATTAATAAAGTCATTTGGTACAATCTGTTTTCTAAAATCAGTAAACAAAACAAGATTTAAAAAAACAACACATAGCAAACAGAATACAATTATACTAAATGCTACCAATTTTCAGATTGATCACATTTTGAAAACAAATGTTTTTATTTAACAGATGTTCTTGATGTTTGCAGCAGTGGGTTTCGAATCTGCTGTTAACCACTTCCTGACCACAGCTTTATCATTCAATTTCAGTTTTTGGAGGGTTTTTTTTTTTGCCTCAAGCAGCAAACGGCAACGTTAAACATGTAAACTGTAACATGAAGGAAACCCGACAGACTAAAATGGAAAGATCATCCACCCGAACGAGGCAACAGGGGCTCCAAAAATGACCACTTGGGGGGCATAAAGACTCATTCCAATGAAAACAGTTTTTTCTGATGATGGAGGAAATTTATGAAGAAAATTGGGATTTAACAGCATTTCTGAGAATCAGGAGCAAAAGAAAAAAAGGACATATTTGTGTCGTAGAAACTATCCTGGGCGGAGCCACAAGCTCCCTGCTCCGCCCCCTTTCTGATCGTCCACCTACAGACCAACAGATCCATGATCGTCTTTGTTTTCCTGGTCTGAGCTGGAATCTGGATCAGAACTGGACGACTGGATGGCAACTGCTGCCATTTTTGTTGCACCGCTAATGTTCAGATGAGGTTGTGAGCTCAAGTGGGGGAAGTGGGGCAGAGTTTACTCGGCGCCAACAGTTCTGCCCACAACTCATAGGCTGTGGCCAAAATCCCGCCCTAACCCCTAACTACTGTATGGTGTGGTGTTATGTAGGGCCCTGGATTTTAAAAGCAATTCAGACACCATGGTCACTCCCTTTTTTTTTAAACGGTTGATATGACGTAATTGATTTCACAAAGTTAAAATCTAATCAATATGAGCGATTTATGACGATTATTCATGAGTCCACTGTCTTCTGAAGATAAAAATCTTGATGGTTTATAAAAAAAATACATTTAAACACATTTTTGCAGCAAAAAATAGTTAAAATGCAATGCATTGTGGTCAATATTCACCGACCGAATGAGCATCGATGCACGCTGGTTTTTGGCAGAGACTTCTGGGAAATTTCTAGGGCTCTGGATTTTGGAACTGTAGATTCAGACAGCACTGCAAAATGACCAAGACATTAAATAGTACACTAGATAGTACACATTGTCGTGAGTAGGGAAGGATTTGGACACAACCATAGACACATTTCTAATGTACTCCTGCCGCTCTGCAGAAACTATGTCCTAGAAAACAACACTTTTTAAAATTTTGAGCTTAAAGCAGCATCATCCTAATTAAAATGACCACTGGGAACTACTTTGAGTTTACATACTCTCTACTTTTTTCTCCAACACAGACCCTGACAGTCTGTCACAGACCCGTTCCTACATGTCCCACCCTGCATGTCTGTCAGTGGAGAGAGCCCACCTTGACAGACGGGGGAGGGAGGTTTTATCTCCCCCCCAGAAGCAGATGACACGCAGTGTGGATCAGAGTCATTGGCTGGACTCATGTTGAGGACTTTGGCCATGTCGCCATCACCTTGAAGGGGCTTGGTGGCTAAACGCTCTACCTCCAACCGTACTTTTACTAATTCTAGGAACCACAAGCAGTCCTGCATTTTGCGAGCGAAGTGTTCTCATTGGATGGTAAGGGACTATGAGGTCCTTAATATAGGACGGGGCCATACCATGTAAGGCCTTATAGGTTAACAGGAGGATCTTGAACTTGATTCTAGAATCAGCTGGGATCCAGTGAAGTGAAACCAACACAGGAGTGATGTGATCTCCTCTGCTAGTTCCTGCTAACAATCTAGCTGCTGCGTTCTGAACCAGCTGGAAGAACGTGGAATTTCCTTATTTCAGTGGTAGTTTGTGCTTCTCGCTCACCGCAGTGGGGTGCAGAAATCTAGTACTTCCACTGATCAGGCGTGTCTGGCCCCAGGTGTAGGTGAATTCTCAGCACGTGGGATATTCCCGCCTCCGCCCTGAACTGGCATTAATTACGTCTTTTTCACTCAGCTCATGTCCTCTACCTTGTGACACTCATTCTCTCCACGCATTTTACTGTGGTGCAAATCGGCCAAATGGTACTTACCACTCCTGCTCTGCTCCTCGGAGTCCCCTCAACTGTCGGGGTCCCAGTCGGTGAGAGGAAACTCGCCCCGTAAAGGGTGTCAAGCGGTTGCTTACTGAAGCGCACCGGGCGTGGCCATAGTCTTCACGAGGTCCTGACCCCGATTGGACCTCCGCTCAGTTTGGAATCCGGCTCAGAAGGACGTATTTGTCGAGGTTGTTTCTGAAAACACAAGACTGGATCACAAAACAGACACAAGAGCCCAGTATGATGTCCCACGAGGAGAGCTGGAAACAGACAACTGTCCAATGCCTCTGTCTCCAACAGCTCTGTGGATGTCTGTCCGACCTCCTATTTTATTTTCAATTGGTTACAGAATCTAGGAGGAGCAAGGTCAGTAGATAACAATCCACCCGTTTAAACTTCTTGCTGCAGACATGGGAGTCTTGGTTCACAGTTCCTGCTTATCAGTTTTTATCCCAAACTCCCTCTGCTTTCCCAGACATCTCCTTGCTCCAGATGGTATGTGGAGAAGAAAAAAGATCCCCACATGAGCCTTCAATGTGTAGGTCTGCAGAGTTCAAAAAGCTGTCTGGAATGATGGTAAAGTGAATAAAGTGAATACATCCAACAAAAACTCATCCATGCATTTGTTCCGTCGAGGCTGGATTACTGTAACTCCTTGTTAGCAGCGTGTCCTAAGAGTTCCTTAAGAAGTCTCCAGCTTGTTCAGAACGCAGCAGCTAGATTGTTAGCAGGAACTAGCAGAAGAGATCACATCACTCCTGTGTTAGTTTCACTTCACAAACAAGTTGTGGTTCTGTGTGTGAATTGTGTGTTCAATTAATTGGTGATGAATAAAATGTCTAATGGAGAAATAGAAATATATTTTTTTTTTTCAAACACAAATGAAAATAAACACAGGAGTTTAAAATAGACAGATGAAGGAGTGGGTAGAGGAGAAATCTTGTATGATCCCTCCCCTTTTTACAACACCTTATATCGTGCATACTTCTATTTACAGTTTTTGTTTCCTTAAAACATTCAAATTATCTTCTGCATAGAAATAACCGAAGGTAACTTGTAACTGTTTAACCAATTTTATGCCGGTCCTCTGTAACCCGGATCAGTGCCCCACTTCCATCACAGATTTGGAACACCTGGGTGCTCTTATTGTGGTGGGGTCAGTTCCCTATAATAACATCCAGGTCACATACTTCCTGTCATCCAAGCTCTGGCTGTTGCTGATCTGCTGTGGCTGACTGCATTCAATTATTTTTATCGCTAGAGGAGACATCACGTGGTTCCTCGTGGGTGGAGAGCACCGCCATCTTGGTGAGGTCAAGTCACTGCTGCAGCGCATTCATGTCAACACAGTTTTTGCAAAAGGACAGGTCATTGTGCCGGTTTCAACTGTCAAAATCTGATAAATTAGTCCACGAAGGAGAAAGGCATAACATTTTACAGGTAAGTATTATCATTTTTTTTCTTTTAAAGCTGCAGGGGCTTCATTAATAGTACACTCGCCACAAAGACAGCTACTTCCCCCGAGCCGTCACTCTGATGAACTCCTGACTCCGGACCACTCAAGGACACTGAACAACCACGGAAACTGCCAAACTGGAATTACTGCTGCTGCATTTTTGACTTTTTTATTTTATTTATTTATTTATTTAGTTAAGTTTATTTATTCATACAGCTACCTTATATCTACCTTCTTTTTATTATTTATCCTCTTGTTGTCTTACCCCTCACACTTTCTATACCT
This sequence comes from Oryzias latipes, assembly GCF_053564925.1. Classification (NCBI taxonomy): domain Eukaryota; kingdom Metazoa; phylum Chordata; class Actinopteri; order Beloniformes; family Adrianichthyidae; genus Oryzias; species Oryzias latipes. The sequence continues at coordinate 35,808,090 of NC_136249.1, forward strand.
TGCCAGTTTGCACGAGAGCACAAGTAACTGAAGACAAATTCCCTGTATAGCTGTAGAGCTGAGACTGTTGATCAGGCAGCAGTTGACAGAGTCCTCATCTTCCAGATCCACGTACCGTGTTGAATCATTTGAGGCAGGATGCTACCTAACTTTCTGTTATAAATATATTCCTATATCTCCAGTCAGTCAACTTAGGTCTGGCTTTGTTGAAAGATTAGTGGAAAATGCACAAAGTTAGAAAAAAGCTAAACTTCAGTTGTGGCAGAAAAATGTGAAGCACTAATGAAATCTTTTGCTAAAAGAGAAATAATTTTGGATGAAAAAGCTGCAGGTTTAGACGCTTCTAAACCTCTTCATTAAAAAAACAGATGTCCTATTTGTGTCTAACAAACTATTGTAGAGCATGGACACCAGTCAGGAAACGTTTTCTGAAAACTGGCTGTAACGAAATGCTGGTAGTTTGTAACCAGTTCTACCAAATACAAAAAGGTTTCACAAAGACTTAAGAGTACATCAAATTAAAAAAACTTGAAGTTGTACCTGCAAGCACGGAGCGGACAGACAACAGTGACCTTCATTCTGTCCACTGAAGGTGCATCTGAAATGAAAATCAGTGAAACAGTTTGGACAGAGTTCCGCCTCTCCTCACAGCGGCCTGAGTTCAGGAAAGTAAGTCACAGCGGTTTGTGACGTGGCTGCAAAAAGTGTGAACTGTGAAAAGTGTCTGTCATTTCATAAAAATAGGATGAATTTAGTTTCTAAACAACATCCACTAAAAGACTCAAGAAAATGTAAACTATATTTCTTTGAACTACGATTGGGTGTGAGACTATGATTTAAACTAACACTCAAAGAATTTGACTGAATAGAAAATAGATTTTCTTTACACCAAACTCTGCAGAAGAGACCACTGATGGCTCTGATTTATGATAAAAACATGTCAACATCTAAGCTGGAAACCCCCCCCCCCGATGCAGAGGAGGCCTTCTGTCACCCAAAACAGGCTTTAATAGATGCACCGCCGCTCAGCAACCTGTTTATTGTTCATTTTCATTTATTTATTTGTTCCTTTCATGAAAATTATTTATGCCCAAATGTTTACATGTTTGTTTTACCTATTAAACATTTTCATGATTAGAAGTGAGCAGAATTGAAGAATACAATTCTTATAATTGTCTTCTCCCTTTTAAACATTACATTTACATTTCTCGCACCATCACCTGTGCTCAGATTTCACCACATACAGTTCAAATAAACAGTAAATACATTCCATTCATTTAGTACATGCAATCCAAACATTCCATTCAACAGTCAAGTTTGTACAAACTAATATGTTTAACTTTATACATCCGTTTAAATTGAATAATATTTTGACAACTTTTTAACTGATTCTCCTGGGAATTCCATAGTTTTACCTCTACTATAGACAAATACTTTAGCTTTAATGTTGTTCAAACAATCTGTTGTTTGGAATCAAATTTACTCCTATGATTTGCAATTCAATTGTCATGGTTAAATTTTTAAGTTTTAATAAAAACCTGACTTAATGAAAAGTTCATGTGTGTGATCTCTTAAATTAGCTTTATGAATAATTCCAATAGATCTCTTCTGTAATAGAATTAAGGGCCTCTTATTAGTTTCATATGCATTTCCCCACACTTCAATACAATATGTAAAATAAGGGCAAACCACAGAGCAATATAACATCTGCATAATATGACATGGTAAAACATATTTAGATTTGTTCAGAACAAAAAGACTCTTGGCTACTTTATGTTTTACATAAAATATATGAGATTTCCATGTTAATTTGTCGTCCAACATCATCCCTAAAAATGTAAATTCAGACAGCTGTTCTATGTTTCTGTTGTCAATGGACAAAGTCACTTCTGTTTTTTCTTTATTACCAAACACCATAAACTTTGTTTTTGTTAGATTCAAAGACAGTTTATTGTAGTCAAACCACATTTTGAGTTTTATCATTTCCATTTCAATACTTTTAGCTAAGGTTTTCAGATTATCCCCAGAACAGAAAAAGTTAGTATCATCAGCAAATAAAACAAACTGTAACAACTTAGAAATATCACAAATATCATTTATGTATAAAATAAAATGTTTAAGTCCTAGAATTGAGCCTTGTGGAAGTCCACAAATGATATTCATAAGATCAGACTTATTACCTCCAAACTGTACATATTGTTGTCTGTTTTGTGAATAACTGGTGATCCAGTTCAGGGCGATTCCTCTAACCCCAGATGCATATCATTTAGAAATCAAGATAGAATAATCTATGGTGTCAAAAGCCTTTTTTAAATGGCAATGGCAAATGGCACCTGATAAATTCTTTGCTGATATAAATGGTGACGACCTCAGACCTGTTGCTTAGCCTCCTTCTGATGTTGCTTCCATGAGTAAAAGCTTTAGTGGCTGCTTCAAGTCTGCCTCTATTGTGTAACTACATTCTGTAACTTTGAAAGTTCCACATTTTGTGGTCATGTTGCTGATCTGCCGTCTGGGCGACACCTGAACTGGATGTTGATGTTCCCAATAGTGATCATGAAGTAGTGTTGGATAAGCAAAAGCATGCAGTGCACAGTAAAAAACAAGACAATCAACTCCATAAATGACCTGAAGGAAAACTATTCCTCCCAAAAAACAAAAAACGCCTACACAAATGGGCTGCAATATTAGAACAGACTATCCCTGCATGGGTTTTGCTCCAGCGCTAAAGGAGACTCAGAGGAGAGTTTTACACTGCTGCTCTGGGTCTCTGGGTTAGCAGAGGCTAGCAGAAATGTTCCTGGAGAGAAGAGCGGCTCTGTCCAGTGGGATGGACGCCATCCCTCCATATGAGACCAGGCTTCCCCCTAAAGGTGGACGGAAAGGTTCAATACGGTTCTATGCTTGTAACGGCTCTCACTGCGGTTCGCTGGAGCCCCAACACTTTTGAAACGACTTCATAACCTGTTCCACTCTCATAGATCTCTATTACTTTTGTTCTCATTTGTTCCTGAATGTCTTTAGACCTTGGCATGATGTCCAGGTGTTGAGGATCTTTTGGTCTACTTCCCTTTGTCAGGCAGGTCCTAAGCCATGTCTTGAATGGAGACAGGTGTGGCAGCGTCAGGCTTGGCTGTGGCCAGAGGATTTGAACTCAGCTTTGAGAAACCAAAGGTACATTTTAGCAGAAGGGGCAATCAGTTTTTCACACGGGGCAATAGAGGCATATTACAGTTTTTTATTTATAAATTTATTATTATTGTAAGGTTCATATTTTGTTTAGGAGGTTGACTGCCCTGGGGATGAAACTGTTCTTAAGTCTGTTGGTGCGAGCCTTGTGAGATCTGAACCGCCGGCCTGACGGTGGCAGTTGGAACAGGTGGTGGTTGGGATTCATGACTCTGCACTCCAATCCACCAGTGTCACTTTTTACACAGAACATATTGTGGAAAGACAGAAATTCTGCACCATGGATTTTCATGAAGAAAAAAACAAAGAACAGAAACATCTTTGACAAAAATGAGAAGAAGTTCACCAAACTCCACCAAGTTGTCATACTTGGTGACAACAGCGTGACCCTTCCTGTAACTTAGTCCATTGTACATGACATCATCTTTGTATTTCTTTCAGTAAAGCTAAAATGTAGAAGTGCATTTTTAACTTCTTCACTTTAAATCTCTGAGTGACCGTTTTAACTTGCACTGCTGGAGGACTCGCCGCCCCGGCGGAAAGGAAAGCCTAAAACATCTGATGTCTTTCTGAAAGAGTCAAACACAAATGGATAAAGTTTTTCTGATGTCTGACACATTTCTTGAAGTAACTAAGTTACTCCATTGTCCACAGTCTGATGAGTGGACCACAGTTGAGGAACAACCCTGAATAATGTCGTAAGTAGTGGTGTTTAGGTCTCAAGTTGATGCAAGGAAACAGTGGCTGTCTGGAAACCAGTACCAGACATCAGAAAAACTTTATCCATTTGTGTTTGACTCTTTCAGAAAGACATCAGATGTTTCAGGCTTTCCTGATCCGGTCTTTTATCCTTTTGTTTGAAATAGCTGGAAATCAATCAATCAAATTCCAGTCATTCAGTTCAACTCAATTTTTCATTCATACAGCCCAACATCACAACACAGTTGTCTCAACGAGCTTCACACCAGTGATTGTGTGAATTTGATTGATTTCCAGCCATTTCAAACAAAATGATAGACCATGGCAATGCATAGATGTGTAAACTATATACATTTTATTTCACAAATGGATTAGAAAATAAAAATATTTTTTTTCATGTCTTCTTGAGATTGTAATGACTATAAATCACAAATAGGCATGTTAACATCTATACATACAGCACTCACATAAATATCACATTGAATCCATTGAACGTAACAATAGTCAAATAGTTTGACTAATTGTTTAATATACATAAAATTAATATTGCATAATCCCACCCACATGTTTAAAGGTTTCTCCGTGTTGCAGTTACTCAGCTCTCCATGACACGATTTAAAACCTGACACAATGAAACCATCGCTGATGCTGTCAGAGCGGACCGCCACCCAAAAACAGCTTCAAAGGGAGGGACGTGTCTTGAACAGTTTTTACTCCAGACGTCCAAACTGCAGCAGCTTGAAGGACTTTTTATTGCTTTGAAGTTTCATCCCTCGATATAGATTGATTGTGCTATTGTCATCTTTCAAACCGTTAAGTAAACAAATTGTTCCTTATTTGAAGTGGATTTAGGTGATCGAGTCTCGCCTGAGACTTGGGAACAGAATGGACAGAACAATAGTGGAAGGAATTAAACCCCTGATGATGTGTTTCCGAGTTTTTTCCTCAGGTATCAGGTTGGGGGTGGAGTGTCATGCTGACACCACTAGAGGGCGGGAAAGAGCCTCTCCTCCTGTCTTTCTCAGGTGTTGCTCAGAGTCTGGGCTGGGTGGACTGTCTGGGATCTCCTCCTCCTCCTCTCTGACAGTTTCCTCTTCAGAGTCTCTTGGAATTTTGGACACATGAAGAAGTAGATGACGGGGTTGAGGCAGACGTTCAGCGCCGACAGGAAGAGCGTCACCTCCTTCAGGTGGTAAAGCACAACACTGTCCCTACAGCAGTCTTTTGACTCTTGTACCTGGCAGTGAGTGTACTGTATGCGGCAGGCATGGTACGGGACAAAGCAGATGAAGAACACCACCAGGATGATGAAGATGCTGCGGCTCGACCGGCCACAGGCACCGGTGCTGTCCTGGCAGATGCGTGTCTGGGACCTGTACACCTCCATGCCGATGGAGCCGTAGCAGAAGGTCACAATGACAAACGTCACCCAGAACAGAATTGTATTGAAAACGATTATCCCAGTGTGCCACTGAGCTCCAGCTGGTGTCTTCAGCAGCATGCAGTCCTGGAAGTTCTTCCCCGTCGGGTCCTTGCTCGTCATCACAACGTTAGGCAGCACGATGGCGAGGAGGATGACCCAGCTGAGGAGCACTACCACCCAAGCACATCTGGTCTTCTCCAGATAGCGCAGCAAGGAAACCACACTAAACCTGGGTGTGCAAGAGGCAGAGGACGAGGGGTGGACAATCTTGGCGTAGCGCTCAAGGCTGATAAAGCCGATGAAGATGATTCCCATGTACAAGCATGTATAGAAGAGCACATCCGTGTATCTGCAAGTGATCACGTACAGATCCTTGTTCTGGAAGCCCAGGTTATCTGCCACTCTTAAGGGGATGGTGATTAGCATGAGGAGGTCGGCCACCACCATGTTCTGCAGGTACACCACCAGACCAGAATCAGCACCAAGTCTGAGGAAGATCCAGGCGACCATGCAGTTGAGAGGAAGACCCACCACGAAGACAAGGCAGTAGAGCGAGGGCAGGACCCGAAGTGTGAAGACGCTGTCGAGGTCGGAGTTGTTGGTCTGGATCTCCGTGGAGTAATTCATCCCTGCAAACACAACACCTTCAGAACAGAAGGGCCCTGACAAACAATGTCTGCAGACATAACAGCACAGAGACCGGATCAATTCTGTTCAAACCAGAAGGATGACTGTCAATCAGACAGCAGAAGACGGAATACCAACCTTGGTGCCATCATGGACGATTTACATGATATGGACCTTCTTATTTAACATCACACCCATGTCTTTAACTTGGTTCGTCTGTGACAAGGAAACTGACTTTGACCAAAAATAAGAAACAAACAAATATATACATTTATAAATCAATTATTAAAAGTGATTAAAACAAAAGCCTTTTCTAATTATATCAAAAGACACTCCACTTTGTTTTTCAATATATGGTTTCAATGATTTTGATGATCATCAATTACGTAATATACCTTTTTTCCAATCATGAGAAATATGCACCTATTTGGATACTTGATCTGGATAGGTTATAATGATCCTGAAACAATGCTTACGTAATTAACAAGTACTTTATATCTGTCATTTGATCTATGGATATTTAGGGATACACCTGAATCTGTGTTGGTAAAGTATAAAAAACTGAAGTTAAGAAGCGGATAATGATAATTTAGGTTAAAATCAAAGGTGAAGTAGAAAAGGGGGTTGGATTATATAACTGGGACCTGGGTGGGTGGAGGGAGGAATCTGCTGAGAGAGGAGTGCCAGCTGTATGTGATTGTCCTGTGTTTTCTGTTTGAATTACTTTTCATATTTTATGACTATTGTATTTGCTTTTATGTAAAGCAATTTGTGTTTTCAGCTGGAATGAAAGGCGCTATACAAAGAAATACAGTTTGTGTCTATTTAAAACTAAGGGAAACATTTGAATTATTTACAAGGATGTGTGGATTCATATGTCTTTTCCTATCAGTTTCATGACCAGTTATCCCAAGTTTGGTATATCTGTGTATTCACTTTTGTTTTAATATCTTGAAATAAACCATTTCCAAATCCAGTGTTTCCATGGAGATGATGACAGTTTGAACATCTCATCATTTCTCAGAAAGAAGCTGCCGCTGTCGGCCATGGGAAGAGACGGGACAATTTGCAAATCATTTGTTAAGCAAACCGATCCCAGAGTCCGCTGGAATTCAGAGGCAGGATGATCCTCTATATTTAGACTCTCTTCAGTCAGACAATGATTTACTTTGAAGCTCACATTTATGTGTTTTGGTCACAAAAAATGCATGACTGGCATCAGAAACATGCAGAAAAATTAAGTCAAAAACTCAGCCAGAAGTCTGTTTTAATGTCATGTTTGTCTCTGTTGTGAATTCCTGGTTGATGCTGATAATAAAAAAGGCAGGCTCTCAACTTAAACGCACAAATTTAAATACAAATACACAACACAGTTCTTTTTTAAAGAATTTAGAACTTCCCATCAATTCTTTTGACCAATCCTCTCCTTTTTTGGCCCCTCTAGGGATTCTGGGTAGTGTAGTTCTACTACAATAACTTCTTTTGGGAAAAGAAATGTGACAAAAGAAGCTCAAATTAACTTCCCACAGGATCTTTGCCCTCTCATTCTCTAACACCTTCAGCTGTGTTTCCCATTTTGACCTTGGGGTTTCCAGTTCATATTCTGCACACATGTTCCTGTATATTATTCCAGCCACTTGATTGTGGCGCTCCATGTATGCTTTCCCTGCCAGCATCTTACACCCTGCAGTTATGTGCTGGATTGTTTCAGGCGCCTCTTTGCACAGCCTACACTTGGGGACACTTTGAAAGTTTTCCCAATTTTTCAGACTGACTGACCTTCATTTCTTAAAGTAATGATGGCGACTCGTTTTTCTGTACTTGGCTGCTTTTTTCTTGCCATAATCCAAATTCTAACAGTCTATTCAGTAGGACTATCAGCTGTGTGTCCACCTGACTTCTGCACAACACAACTGATGGTCCCAACCCCATTTATAAGGCAAGAAATCACACTTATTAAACCTGTGGGCACACCTGAGGAGTGAGAAACATTTCAGGTGACTACCTCTGGTAGCTCATAAAGAGAATGACAAGAGTGTACGAAGCAGTAATTAAAGCAAAAGGTGGCTACTATGAAGAACCTACAATATGACATATTTTCATTTTTTTCACACTTTTTTGTTATGTATATAATTCCACATGTGTTAATTCATAGTTTTGATGCCTTCAGTGTGAATCTACAGTTTTCATAGTCATGGAAATAAAGAAAACTGTTTGAATGAGGTGTGTCTAAACTTTTCGTCTGTACTATAATATATATATATATATATATATATATATATATATATATATATATATATATATATATATATATATCGTAATTTCCGGACTATAAGCCGCTACTTTTTTCCTGCGCTTACAGCCCTGCGGCTTATTCAGTGACGCGGTTAATTTATGGATTTAATTGGCGGCCGCCATGTATGTACTTCCGGACTCAGTGTATGGTTTGAATTCTCCATCTAACACCAAACACAAGTCATTTATTTTTCAACACACCTCTAAGCAGCCAAACAGCATGGACTTGACTTCAGGTCTTAGACACTTCAGTCATGGTTCAACAAAACGAAACACGCATGCCCGGCCGCATCCCAGAATCCTTTGATGCCATCAGACCCAACGTGCACGTGATCGCCACTACAATATGATGAAGCTTTCAAGTTAAAAACAATCGTTAAAAGCAGCGTAAAAAAATCCACCATCACCAACGGGTTTGGAAAGGCCGCTCTGCTGCGTGACGGAAAGAACAGCGCATGCTCAGGAGTGAATTTACCTCTGAGTCATAGTGACTCGGCTGGCAGCACGTAAATATGTGGGAATAACATCAGCCTTTATTTTGTCGGGACACGACTGGAAACACAAATTGACGTGGTCGTTTTAACGGTTTCTAAGGACTGACCTCCTTGCTTTTCTGACGACCTGTCCTCCTCCACCAACTCCACAATGGTCATCAAAAAAGCACAGAAGCGTCTCCATTCCCTCCGGAGACTCAGGAAGGCTGGAGTTCCAACACTTCATCACCTTCTACCATGGAGAACTTCCTGACTCAGAGCTTCACATCCTGGTTTGTAGCTGCAGGGTTCAGGACAAACAACGGCTCAGCAGGATTGTTGGTGCACGTCTCCCAATCCTGGAGGAGTTATACGAACAGTGCTGCCTACGCAGAGCAACCTCCATCATCAGGGACCCACAGCCCCCCCCTCATGGACTGTTCTACCTCAGGCCATCTGGGAGGAGGTTCAGGAGCATCAGCTGCAGATCCAGCAGGAGCTAAAAGCTTCTTCCCACAGGCTGTGAGGCTGCTGAACGGACTATCCTCCTCATCCATTTATGCTCTGACAAACTCCACTGTCACGGTGAGGGGGGGCTTGAGAGCAGGTAGGACCCAGACGCAGAGGCAGGAGGCACACGGTTCCAAGGCAAGAGGGTTCATTGCAAACAAAAGACGCTGCCGAGCAGGATAACAAAAACAATACTAGACTTACTATGGCGTGGCATGAAACATGGAAACATCCAAGAAATAAATGACGCTATGACATGAAGACGTTAATGGACCAGCACAAGAGGAAGGGAGAGACGAGACTTAAATACAGACAGGGCAGACAAGACACGGGTGAACATGATCAGGACAGATAGGGACCAGGAAGTAAAACTCAGGAACATGACCAAACAGAACACCTTTCAAAATAAAACAGGAAAGAGAACCAAACATGACAGAACAAGAAACAAAAGAAAAAACCAAGACAAAACAAACTCAAACCATGACATCCACTCTGCAATAAGACCCATTGGATTACCCCCCCAACCCCCCACACAACCCGAAGACACATAACATGGACACAGACTCTAGCAACCCCCCCCCAAACAAGAACTACTGTTAACGCACATAGTCACTTTCTCACTGAATGCTGGTCTCTATTCTATTCCATTCTACTCTATTTTATTTCTGATTGAATTTTTAATTATTATTTCACAAAATTTTTATTCATCTTGTTTTTATTCTAGGATTGTTCTTTTACTGCTATTTTTATTATTGCTGTTTTTTGCATTGTCATGCTAGTGAGAAACAACATCTCGTCTCACCCGTGTATTTCTTCGCAAAAACTGTGTGTGGAATGACAAGAAACCTATCTTGAATCTTGAATCTTGAATATAGATAGATAGATAGATAGATAGATAGATAGATAGATAGATAGATAGATAGATAGACAGACAGACAGACAGACAGACAGACAGACAGACAGATAGACAGATAGACAGATAGACAGATAGACAGATAGATAGATAGATAGATAGATAGATAGATAGATAGATAGATAGATAGATAGATAGATAGACAGATAGATAGATAGATAGATAGATAGATAGATAGATAGATAGATAGATAGATAGATAGATAGATAGATAGATAGATAGATAGAGGGAGGGAGCCAGTTTAGCTCGTGCTGGTTTGCGGCGCCTTCCGTCCGTGAAACCAGGGTTCTCCCTATTCCCTTCTCTGCTCCTGTGCCAGTCCCAAGCCCGGATAAATTGAGAGGGTTGCGTCAGGAAGGGCATCCGTCGTAAAACATTGCCAAGTTAACCATGCAACTCATCCTCGAAAGAGAGGTTGTTCCACTGTGGTGACCACTGATGGGAAAAGCCAAAAGAGAAAGTAGATAGATAGATAAAGAACAGAGGAAAGCCGTTGTGGTGGATGTGGATGTGGCAGTGCCAAGCGATGGGAACATCAGGAAGAAGGAACATGAGAAACTGAAGAAATACCAGGGACTCAGAGAAGAACTGGAGAAAGCCTGGAAAGTGAAGGTGACAGTGGTGCCTGTGGTAATTGGAGCACTCGGGGCTGTAACCCCCAAGCTGGAGGAGTGGCTACAACAGATACCTGGAAAGACCTCAGACCTCTCAGTCCAGAAAAGAACAGGAACATTCATTTAGCTGAATGGAAACAATCGAAACATTTATTATTCATATAACATTGAAAACTATGAAGATCAAACTAAAGTAAGAAAACAGCATTTCCTGCAAACAGGAATGTTAGAAAGCTGAGAAGAATCCCTAAAGGAAAGTCAGAACATGTCCTGAAACATTTAATTTTTTTTCCAGTAATGCAGAATTAAAAAGTTATAAAGAGTCAATGAGAAATATTATAACCAAACATTAGCTGGTAAAGTGTGCTATAAAATCCCTGAAACAGACAGAAACAGGTGTAAAGGATGCACAGACTTCCAGCCTCTGCATCATTTCTCCTGTAGATTCAAAGGAAAGGATCAGAAGCAGAGTTCTCTGCAGAACCTGTCACAGTCTGAAGGATCAATCAGCTAAAAGTTTGACTCTCAGACAGAATAAAGTCTTTAAAAAATTCCTCGTTTGCTACAAAATACGAGACAAACCTGTTTTTTCCTGCTCCAGCTCCCTCACCCCTTTGAAAGAACCGACTCAGGTGTTCCTGCAGGTGTCTGGTCTGAGCGCGTGCAGAGAGACTAGATAGTATCTGAGCTCCTCTGTTATGCTGATAACCCCCTCCCCTTCTGAAACAAATGGTTACAGTGCAGAAATGCACCAATTAGAAAGAAGGCCGGCTGCTGCTGCTGTCATCTCCCAAACTTTAGCGTTCAAAAGTCTTCAGCTTCAGATCTGCTCTCTGAGAAACTTCTGGGAACATTGTCTGCGTCATCTGCCTTATGAAAACAGACATACAGCAACTCATCTGAACAAACAATTGGAGAACTTTCAAATCCGTCTAGAACTGTTTATGCCAGTGCTTTGGTGGTTAGCGCCTTTCCAATCCTTTCCTATTCTCACTTTTTATGATGTCAGCATTATGAACTGACACAGAATCCCTCCAACAGATGTGGCTGCCTCCTCCTGTTTGTGGGTTTGGTGGAGGCTTTTTCAGCTGTTGTTGGGTGAAGGCGGGTTGGTTCTGGAGAGGTCCAGTCCATCACAGGACCACCTACACAGACATGAGGATGACTGAGAGTCACTGACGAACCCATGAAACAGGCTTTTGAACTGTGGAAGGAGAAAACCTACCACATTAAAGACATCCAAAACACAGGAGAGACGTTTGGACCGGGATCTTCTGACCATGAGGTGAAGGTGCAAAGACCAGACCGGCTGATCCCTGTGTCAGCGATCAAGGGGGAGGAGCAGCTTCTTTTAGGACTTACAGGTCTCCTTTAATGATGGGTTTAATCAGTTTGCCTCATGGGACTAAAGCACTAACTCAGTTTGCTTGTGCCCTACCTCCTTTTTAGTGATTTTGACACTTGAGTTGTGCAGCTCCTGTATTATTTATGTATATTTTAAGACAGTAGCCTTCCAGCCAGGCTTTTAAGGTTGATATTCATTAATAATATCAATATCTTGACTTTTTCTCTCTGCCATACCCCTCTGGTCTTTTGCACAATGTGACAGCTGTGTGAACGTCACAGCTGCTGCATTAAACATGTGTGTTTGATCTGAACTGATGCAGGTTTAAAAAACTGTGAAAACTGGAAAAGGTAAAAAAAAAAAAACGTTTTTTTAAACAAGAAAACAAAAGTTTTTAAAACTTAAAAAAAATTCAGCAAATGTTTCATAATGGAGAGTAAGTACCTCCTTTATTGAATGAAAGTTTAGAATAATCTGTCTCCGGTTCTGAGGCGCCAAACGTAAAAAAGACAATGAGAAGTTTCTCTGAAAACAGGAAATGGATGTTTCTGACATCGAGAACAACCAGAAATCAAAAGAGCTTTTATTTGATGACAGATTTCTGTGACGTTTGCTGCATTTCATCTGAAAATTGTTGAAAGACAGTCATTTATCCATAAAATGTTGATCTTCTTGTGGGGAAAAGTTCAGCATCTCAGCCCTGAGTCGTAACGAGACGTTTGAACTTTAAGACAACGCCACCTGTTCTGCTCAGAGCAGCATTTCAACAGAAGAACCTGAAAGGAAACGTCAAATAAAACTGAAGTTTAATCCAGGTTTGATGAATAAATAGATTTTACTGGTCTGGGCGTTATTGTAACGCTTAAGCATTAAGGTGAAGGACAAGCAGCTCCAAGCCCTGAAGGAAGATCATGTCCTCCTGTACCATGTTCTCCATTTGCTGATGCTAATGGGGAACTCAACCTTCTCCCTTCAACACGACGACAAAATGTTAATGAACAAACCAATCCCGTACTGTCTCTAAGGTCCGAGTCGGTCTGAGTCACCGTTTCTATGGCAACTACTCTGGAGAGTCAGCAGTGAGCCTGTTGGAAGGCCACACTCCTATTTAAAAGTGGAGCACATGAAATTTGTCAAACGTTTTGAACAGCGACCGTTGCAGGCGCCGCCTACTTTTATTGAGGCATCTGATTGGTAATAATAATAATAATAATAAACTTTATTTGTATAGCACCTTTCCAGATAAAAATCACAAAGTGCTTCACAGTACAACACGATAAAACAACAGTAAAACACAGTAAAAACACATGTTAAAAAGAAATTAAGAAAAAGCTATTTTAAAAAGATATGTCTTTAGCTGCTTTTTAAAAGAAAACACTGAGTCCACAGATCTGAGGCTGAGAGGAAGAGAGTTCCAGAGGGATGGGGCCACCGTGGCAAAGGCTCTGTCTCCTTTAGTCTTTAAACGGGTTCTCTTAACAGCCAGCAGACCCTGGTCACATGACCTCAGTGACCTGCTGGGAGTGTATGGCTGCACCAGGTCTTTTATGTAGACTGGTGCTTGGTCATTAAGAGCTCTGTATGTTAAGACCAGGATTTTAAAATGCACTCTGTAGTGGATGGGGAGCCAGTGCAGCTGCATTAACAACGGGGTGATGTGTGAGAACTTGGATGACTTGGTTAAAAGCCTAGCAGCAGCGTTCTGGACAACCTGGAGTCGTTCTAGAGATTTTTTACTTAAACATGTGAAGATGGAGTTGCAATAGTCGAGACGGGAGGATATAAAACTGTGAATGAGCATCTCCATCTCAGAACGGGACACGACTGGACTCAATTTTGCAATGTTTTTTAGATGATAAAAACAAGAGCGAACGAGTGACCCGACATGGGAGTCCAGGGATAAAACCGGGTCTAAAGTTACACCTAGGTTCCTGACAGAGGGCTTGATAAAAGAAGCAAGTGGGCCGAGCTCATGGATTATCTTGGCGAGACAACTGTCAGGAGCACAAACTAGGACCTCAGTTTTGGCTTCATTGAGTTGGAGAAAGTTGTGATTCATCCAGCTCTTAACTGAGTCCAGACACTTTTGTAAAGTCTGTATTTTAAAAACATCCTGGGGTTTAAAAGACACATAAAGCTGAATATCGTCAGCATAAAAGTGATAAGAAATGTCATTAAAAGAACTTAAAATATGCTGTAAAGGCAGCAGATATAAAACAAACAATAAAGGTCCCAAAACTGAGCCTTGGGGCACACCAGAAGTGAGAGGAGCAGAGGAAGACTTAAACTTGGAGAAGACAACAGAGAAAGATCTGCCAGTCAAATATGATGAAAACCAGTTTAAGGCTGATCCGGAGACCCCAACCCAGTTTTTCAGCCTGTCCAAGAGGGTGTAATGGTCCACAGTGTCAAAGGCTGCGGTCAGGTCCAATAACAGTAACACAGAGCATTTTCCTGCATCACTCTGCATCAGGATGTCATTAGTGACTCTGAGAAGGGCTGTTTCAGTGGAGTGAGCTCTGCCAAAACCTGACTGAAAATGATCAAATATCCCATGACTGTCGAGAGCAGCTGTAAGTTGTTTGGCAACAACCTTTTCTAAAATTTTAGACATGAAAGGAAGGTTAGAAATGGGTCTAAAACTGCTCAAGAGGGAGGGGTCAAGCCCAGGTTTTTTAAGGAGAGGAAGTACAACAGCTTCCTTAAAGTGCTCAGGGACTTGACCAGACAGCAGAGACGAGTTCATTATTGACAGGACACAGGGACCAATGGACTGGAAGACATCTTTGAGCAGAGAAGTTGGCAACGTGTCGAGGGAGCAAGAGGATGACTTCATTGTGCCAACTAATCTGACTAGCTCAGGGAGGGAAACAGGCGAGAATGTGTCTAAAATCACAGGGCGAGGCGGACCAGGAAAAGAACCAGAGCCAGGACCAGCTGTGTGACACAGAGAGCTTCTCACAGATCTGACCTTTTCAATAAAAAATGATAAAAACTTTTCACAGTCATCATTGGAATGGATGGGAACGGCAGGTGGACTGGGCATAACAATATCACTAATAGTGTTGAACAGCACTTTAGGATTACCTCTGCTTTTGGAAATGAGATTAGTGAAATATGCAGCCCGGTCAGTTTATAACCTGAATAACTTGAACTACAGATAAAAAAGCGGATTAAGAAGAAGATGTTAAAATGGTTCTTCTGACCAACAATGACTGAGCAACAGCTGTGTATTTATCTATAGATGTTTATGGGGTTTTGGCTGCTCGGTACTTACTGTTTGGAATGCCGGGGGGGGGGGGGGGGGGGCACTTAAAACCCAAAGTGATGAAAAAGCCAGTGGAGTTGCTGATAAAAACTCTTGTTTTTGTTAATGTTGTATAATTAACTTTATGTCCTCACAGCTGTAAATCCTCAGGAGGTATTATGTCATTAAACGCATTTTTTAAATGTATATCTTTAATCTTAAATTGTTATGTCTTTTTGGCAGTTTTGCGTGTTCCTGTTTGAAGCTGAAAGAGAACAGCAGCACACTAAACCTCCTAAAGTCACGCAGTTCCAAGGGCTGCCCATTAGAGGGCGCCAATTCTCCAAAAGAGCTCTGACCATTCAAAAAAAGGAAGGAGAAAAGAGGCTAGTCCTCTGAAAGACACCTTGAGATAACATGGGTGATTAAATCCATTTAATTAAATAAACTGAAGCTAATTAACTCATGTCACAGTAACTTTACTGATTTTAAATGCGGTTCTATAGTTCAAAACAAGACTTACCCTGACATGTTGTTAGAGACAACCCTGATACTTTAAAGTAATTATCGAAAAATGTTGAGAAATTGTTGATAATTTTTTGAATCTGCAGTCATCCAGCCCAGCCTCTGCTTTGCTTCCTTATTATTTGAAACATTTTTACTTTTTCCACCATGCTGTCCAGATGAACCTTTAAATCCCAAACATTTACTCCTTTGCATAATTAGAATTCTATATAATAAATTATGCAAAACTGCTGGAGGTTTAGCATTTAAACCAGAGAGCTGTATCCTGTGTTGAAGTTCAGTACCTATTTTGTTGTGTCATGATGTGACAGCGATGCAAATGGGAACACAATGCTTTACATTTACACTTAACTAGTTCCAGTTAAGTGTTTGTTAGAAAGGGCACGGGGGTGAAACAGGAAGATGAAGCACCTCCCTCCTAAACACGAATTTCAAATATATCTCAGATACTTGATCATATCTTTATTAGTTTCCTGTAAAGTTTCCGACCCAGTGGTGCATTCATGGCTGCATGGTTTGTGTGGCTTCCTTTATGGTCATGGTGACGATGTGTTCCAGTGAAATGCCCCCGTCAGTGTGTGAACTGTGTGGGACCTTGCTGTCGTGTTGAGAATGGAAAACAAGGGATCGCGCTCCAATCTTCACTCTTCTTAAAAGACGACAAAGATTCTCAATGCTGATAAAGAAATCTACTATCTTTACAGGAGGAGGGGTCATGTGACTACCAAATTCTAAGAAATATGAAACAGGAAAAGTAAAGCTGCAGTAAAATTCTAACCCATACACAACCAACAAGGACCAAAAAATACGATTAAGTCATCTTAAAAATAAATGCAGACGCTCACCCTCAGCCCTGTTTGGTCTTCTATGGAGTGTCTCAATGTACCACCAAGTAAAGGTTATGAAGAAATATCTCCAACAGAGAAACACATGCTTGTAACATTTTGTTTTTAAAAGTCCAGCAGCAAGCGGCACCAGTTTAGTCCCTCCGTTCCATCAAACTCTGAAGGCTGCAGTGGTAAAGTGAGCTTTACTTTATGGTTTTCACCGTACACAGGCAGGAGGACTGTGACTCGTGTCATGCTTGTGTGTTTTTAACTGACATGATTACCTTCCTGAGGACCAATGAGAGTGCTCACACTGATGGTGAGTACTTAGAAACCTGTCCTCAGAAGTGTAGAAAAACCTGTAGATGCACACACACACACAGATTCCTGTTTGTTTATTTTACATTTCAATCTTTTCTTATTTAGTTTTTGTAGTTTATTCATTATTTAAAAAAATAAAAAGTCAGCAGAATATCAACAACATCTAACTAGGATTATGATTGTGTGAGGCCCAAAGGCCATAACGTGTGTACAAGGAAACAAGCAGAACTTTAGACAGTTTTCAGGCACAGATAATTCACATATAGTGTGGGTAATATATATGCATGAAAGGAACACTGGTGACCAATATTTTCATGAGAAAATATAAAAACCTTTCAATGGAAATGTCTCCTTAAGCCAGGAAAAGTGTCTCTTTCTTTCTGCTTCTTAAAAACAGCAAGAAATTAGAGATTAATAATACGTTACTAATAACTTTGACACTCTAGTTCTCTTAACAAAAAAAAATTAACAAAATAAAAATAGGAGCTCTGAGTTCTCATTAAATAGAATCATTGAGCCTATTATTTTTGAATGTCCTTATATCCATTTATTACATTTCAGGTGGTTCTGTCTGGTGGTCCAGACACCAGAACATAATAAGATGACAGAAACACAAAACCAAATCTCTTGATTTTACATAGAACATTTCCTTTCTTAACTACGGAAAACTTAATGATCACTGAAACTGCTATGCTTTCTATTTTATAAAGATCCAGTAGACATCTGTGTAGAATAAAAAAAACATACCAATACACATTTGGATTTGGATTTATTATACCACCTTATTTCATTAAATTTACTTTATTTTATTTTATTCTGTTTTCTTATTATGATTACAAGCTGCTATGGTAACGCACACATTTCCTACGTGTGGGATCAACAAAGTAATTCTGATTCTAAATGAGTTTATGTGACCTGCCTGTACACCTGACATGTGAAGCTGTACACCAGAGCTGAAACTCAAAGAGAAATACGGTTCAGATCAGGGGTTTCCATTCCGGTCCTGTGTGGGTTCCATGTTACCCTCCTTATAGAAACTGGATTCTGATCATCCGGCTCTGCGGAGGCCAGTCAACGTCCGTCAGTAAAGGCTGGTGGTTTTGAGCAGGGAAACGTGGGAATCCTGCAGGTTGACCCTTGATTTCTGTCCCTGATGTGAGATTCAGTAGTTTTCCAGTTTAGACTGTTGGATTGTTGTTTTGCATTTTTAGATGCTGCTCACACTCTGGACTGCTGTGGTGGTCTGGGACCTGCTGCGTCTTTCTTTTCGTGACAGTTTCCTCAGCAGAGACTCTCTGAAGATTCGGCACATCAGAAAGTAGATGATGGGGTCGAGGCAGACGTTGAGGGCTGACAGGAAGAGCGTCGCCTCCTTTAGCTGAAACAACACGAAGTGCGAATACCAGCTAAAGCCGAATTCTGTCATCTGGCACAGAGTGTACGGTATGCGGAAAACATGGTACGGCACAAAGCAGATGAAGAAAACTGCCAGGATGCTGTAGATGCTGCGGTTGGACTTGCGGCAAACAGCAGAGGTGTCCTGGCGCACACGCTGGTACGACTTGTAGAGGCGATGGGCGATTGATGTGTAACAGAAGGCCAGAACGAGTAGCGTCAACCAGAACAAGGACACAAAGAAAAATGTGGACGCCTTGTGCCACAACTTTCCTAAAGGGGTTTTCAGCTTCATGCAGTCTCTGGAGTTTTGCTCATTCGCTGGCAGGTTTGTCAACAAAACGTTGGGCAAAACGATTAAGAGCAGGAGACTCCAGGTGAAGAAGGCCAACACCCAAGCAAAGCTGGAACTCTGCATGAGCTGCAGTGAACACAACACACCAAACCTGGGCCTGCAGGAAGAGGACGCTGTGGGTGAAGGAGTGTGGCGGATAATCTTGACATATCGCTCAAGGCTGATAAAACATATAAATATGATGCCCACATACATGGAGAAGTAAAAGAGCACAGCGCTGTATCGACACATGATCACTGGAAGGTACCAGCTGCCAAGTCCCAGCTCAGACATGATCCTGAAGGGGAAGGTGCCCAGCATGAAGAGGTCAGCCACCACCATGTTCTTCAAGTAGACCACCAGACCGGACTCTGCAGGAACCCTGAAGAAGATCCAGGCAGCAACGCCGTTCAGAGACAGGCCCACCACAAAGATGACAGAGTACAGCACGGGGAGGACATTCTTGGTAAAGACGCTGCCATAGTCCGAGAGGCTGGTTTGGAGTTCAGTGGAGTTATTCATCCCTGCAAACAACACAAACAGCACACCAGCAGAGCATGAGAAGGTTCCCCCCACACTTTTAGATAACACATTTTTTAACGTGTTATTTCAACGTCGCAGTTTCTCTGTTAAGTTTTGCTTGTTTTTGTTTTTTTTACAGTGCATTGTGTTCTGTATCCTGATTGGCTGTAGACCTTGTCAATCAATGCGTAGCCTCCGTGCCATGTCTCCTGCAAAGAATGTGTTCAGCTTGCCAAATCGACATAAAACTTTGACCAGAACTTTGTTTTTTATTCTAGATTCATGGACTTCTTTTTCTACAACGGTTTAAACAAAGTGTGAAAATGTTCAAGAGATAAGTGTAGAACAGGTAAAGTGAGGAGTATGCGGGTTTAAAACATTTGTAATTCTACTTCCTGTATTTCATCCATCGGGTTACTTTTGACAACTCCTGCCATAAACAAGTGAACTTTGCATTAATTGTAAACTAGAGGCGGTGGTGGACATTTCCTCCAGGGGGGAAAAGCTTCTGCAGAAAGCTGGTGCATGTTCTCTGCATGTTCTCTGCATGTTCTCTGCATGTTTCACGCAACACAAAGCTCACTCTGCTGCAGCACAGGACCTTGATGTTCCTGAACTGAACACAAGTCCGGTGTGCTGGTTCTAATCCACACAGAAATTATTATTCCTACACACAGATCCTTCCTACTTTGTTTCATCCCAATCCAAGTCAAACTGAAGCCTCAGGCCTCTTAAGAAAACAGAACAGTTGCAGGGATGGAGGGCGACGCCCTGCAGCCCTCTGTGATTCTGCCCTAAACAGCTTTTTTTCCAGCTTCCCGGTAAACCCAGCCGCTTTGGTCTGACCTTTTGAAGAGATCCAGCTGCTTCACCAACTCTGCTGGAACAAGGAGAAACTCTTCCCTAACGCCTTTTCTCCTGTTTGAATGTGTAAGTCAGAAAACAAAAAGCCCTGATAAAGAAATTCAGGAGTTACAAATTCATCCAGGAGGATATTCGCTGGAATTCCAGCATCTCAAACATTCATGACTGTTTTCAGCTCAGCTAAACATCAGCTGGAGTTTCAACACATTCCAGGGAAGCATTGAGATGCTTTTCCCAGATATTATCCAAACATGAAGATCAGAGTCCACACACTAACAGGAGTTTAAGGACATTTCCAGGGAACTGGACCCACTCATGACCTAAATCATGGCGGAGGTTCTCAGTTCCTTTGTGTACAGAACACTGAAGTATTCTCACAGCAGGATCCGTCTTCACATTCGAATTGTTCATAATTTCTGACCAAAGCTTAACTTTTTGTAAAAACCTCCTCAACAGTAGTGATGATGGCAGATCTGACGGATAAAGACCCGGATTCTGACCCAGCAGAAAAAAAAATGTATAAGAAAGCTGCTTAGTCCAGATTTAGCAGCTTAACTTGCCGAACATGAACGTAAGCGACAAACAGAACTTCATAAAACATCACAAGAATTCGCCCAAATGACCGTCCGCCCATCCTATAATACTGAAATCTGGAACTAGAACGCAGTAGCCTGAACAGAATCAGAACCACCTGACTTGGCTCTGCTGTGAGGAAGCAGTATTTATAAATGCACATTCATTTATGAAGGTGTAGGTTTTTATTCCTACTTCCTTTTTGTAAGAAAGCCAATAGCATTAAAAAAACCAAATGTTCTTTGTTCTACTTTTTGGGTTTTTCAGAAACCTTTAAAGTTTTTCAAGAATTACAAATGCAGAGCTCCAAACAGGCTGAGCTCTGACCTTGTCTGTTCACCAAAACCAGAAGATGAGCAGCAATTAAAAGTACAAAAGTCACGATGTCGTGGCGTTTCATGGCTGCCATTACTGGAAGGAGCGTGAAGACAAACTGTATTCAGGAACTGAGTTGCATATATTTGCCTAATAAAGTCATTTTCACATGAGAAAACTTACAGCACAAAAGAACGTTCTTGCCGTGTTCTTGGCCGTTCGTTAGCGTTTTAAACCACGTTACATCCGCCGTTTTTTTTCTATTAAAGCCTTTTAAAAAATGAAGTTCCTGCCCCGCTGCCTCGCCGGATTTGACCTGCAAATTTTGGCCGATCAGATCAACCAGAAGGGTCAGCTCCACTCAGTTAGGATTGCAACCGTGCTGGTGTCAATTGGGGGGTCGCATTGTGCGGTTGTAAGGTTCCACACCCAGTTCCTGAATACACTCGCTCAGTTGTCTTTTCACTCTTTCAAATAATGGCAGCCATGGAACGCCATACATTGTGTTCGGGTTCTGTTTAGTTTGGTTTTAGGTCTTTGGGTTCTGTTTAGTTTGGTTTTAATGTTGTTTTTGGGTCATATTCTGAGTTGCTCTCGTCAGTTCCACCAGTTCCAGGTGAATCCTGATCACCAGCTGTCTTCATTTTGGTTCGTCTGCCTACAGAAGCGTCTGGGTTTCAGGTCATCTGCCTTGTCCCAGTTTTGTTTCTCCACAGGTTTTGTTCAAGCTTATTTATTAAATGTCTACTTCCGGGTCTCCCCTTGTTTTTGGGTCTTAACACAATCGGTCCGTCTCACAGACATGGTGTGTTTCTTGTGCTCGTCACGATGTCACCAGTCTGTTTTGTTCTTCGTACTACACCCACAAACGTTACAGAGCCAAACGTTGGAAAAGTTTTAAATAGTGACCGGTATGAACTGTTTCTTTATTTTAAGTTAATCCTGACAACAATATTCGCCACAAAATCCATTGGTGACGTGCTGCACGCTCAGGTTGTGGGTGTGGTCATCCATGTGGCTCACAGTCTGTTTTTAACGACATTTTTAATGATTTTGATGTTTATTGACATGCTTTGTTTTATTTATTCCATATTCTCTTTTATCTGGTCTTCTAACGCCGTCCATCAACAGATTCCACGTGTTTTAACATGAAGAAGAGAACCTACATCACTCCTGTTCTCCAGTCAGTGTCAGATTCAGGATGGATTGGAAGATTCTCCTTCTAGTTTTTAGCCTTTCTATTCATCAGATCTCCTTGGTTCTTCCAATCCCTCCAGAACTCTCAGATTCTCGGGTTCTGCTCTCCTATCCATCCCCCCTAGGAGAACCAGGACTCTGGGCGAGGCCTCGTTCAGTTCCGGGGACCTCGTCCTCGTTTGTGGAATCATTGACCTGTAGATCTTGGAGTTCTGTGGTGATTCAGATGAGAATTGACGACGCATCTTTTCCATGTAGCTTTTAAATTACTCGTTTAATCAACTTATTTTACGGCTTTGATGGTTTATAATTCCTACGGTTTTATTTAATTCTGAAAAACACAAAAAACATAACCAAATAACATTCTTTTCTTATGTAACGCTACAGGCTTCCATACAAAAAGGAAGTGGGAGTAAGAAAAAACCTACACTTTCATAAAAGAATATGCATTACAGTTTTTCTCAGTCGCTTTAGTACAATTGTCAGATCAGAATTGAAGTTGCAAATACGTGTGTGCATTTCTCAAAACAATTTGTACAAACAGCAAAACACTATGGATTTCTTGCAAAAGCCTGTAACTTGTTCAAAATCTTTAGTTCATCTCTCAAAATTAAGTCTTTATGTCATTGAACATGTCAGTGCCATCAGAACGTCAAGTCCTTGTGTCATTGTCTACGAACAAGACAGTCAAATGACTTAGTCATGTTGTCAATATAACTGTGTACTTTAGAGGGAGGTTCTGATGTAAACTATGGCTAAAGTTTGGATGACAATTATTGTAAAATGTAAGTTACACCTTTTTTGTTTGATTGCAAGAGACTGGACAAGATTCCCATTTACACTTTTATTGTTCATATTGTAATTTGTTGACAGACCATGTCATACCAACATAGAAAAAACCCACTGCAAACAGTAACACAAAGGGGAAAAAAAGATAGGACCTGTCCAACAGTCCAGGCAGTGCAGTAGGTATTGGTGTGGTCTTCCTACACCTCTTGTCGTTCCTGTATGCTAGGCCACAAATTCTCATCCACATCACAGCTAATATCCTCTCTTGCAATGCAGTGAAATATGTTTGTCACATTATGACAACTTGGTCAACCATTTTGCAGTTAATGACTTATACGATGAACTAATGACTGGGTGTTTTGAGGAGTAAGACTATTGCACAGTGAACTATATAATACATTTTGATCAACATGACATAAACAATTGATAATGTAGCAAAGAGCAGAGAATTGTACATAATCATTTGCATGGATGTACCAAAGCAATTGCAACTTGTTCAAAGAAGTGAGAAACTGCTTATATGATGTGCACAAGTGACATCATGATGTGAAGATTGAACTAATATTCATTCATTCATTTTCTTAACCGTTTTTCCCTTTCGGGGTCACGGGGCTGACGGGGGGATTGAACGAATAGTTTTGGAAATTTCATTCTGATCCGAGAATTGTACTAAAGCGACTGAGAAAAACTGTAAGAAGCTATACTGAAGCTGCCTATTCATTTATTGAACAGATTGAATATTTTTTCCGGTGAATTGGGTCTCATTTCTGTCTTCAGAGGTTTTTTATCTCTTAATCTTCTCACAAATAGCTGTGGTTTTCTGTTGCCACATGTAGAAGAAACGAAAAGTTCTAAAGTTATATTTACTGCATTGACCACATGTCAGACCGCAGACCACAGGAGGCAGAAAAACCTTTGCAGAGGAGTGTAGCCACAGCCTTTCCTTCCTTTTTGTGTGTGTTTTTAATCTTACGCTTCAACACTTTTAGAGCTGTTATTGAATGTTATTGAAAGAAAGTGACAAGTCGTTTCTAAAATAGTGGATCCAGTGCTGCACTTCTTTAGAATAGGAGGTTTAAAACAGCAGCACTTTAAATATTCACTGTAACACTAAGTAACTATCAATCCTGTTTTTGACCCTTTAAAATACATCGGCCTAAAAAATACCTCAAAACTATGTCAATGTTTATCTGAAGAGATTTACATTTAAATTGAAAGGATAAGTATGTTTTACATTTATGTGTGTGTATGGATGGACGGACAGATAGATACCCAAGTTAAGAAGCAGTATACGAAAAATTACAATAGTTCATAAAAACATTGATGAATTAAAAGAATAAGAATAAAATACCGAGATAAAAACGTGACTTTTACACACCATAAACATTAGTTACAAGAACAAATAAAAAGACAGTTCCATAAATTTGACTGGAAGCATGTTATAATGTTACTTATAGCCAAGATGAGAGAGTTCTCTGAAGCATTTAGCCTTCATATGTAAACAGACACATATATGTCTCCTGTTTATTCTTTACAGGACACATGGCTCAGAGCTAATTGATTGAAAAGGTCTACATATATGTATATAGTAAAACAAATCTTTGTCGGAGACAGAAGATTTCTAAAATGTTTCAGAACAAACATTCAGATTTAAAATCAGGATCTTTGGACAATTCTGGACCTTTGTCGGATCAGAACCAAACCGGATAAAGTGTCAGAAAAACCAGAACCGTCGTAAAGTTCTGTGAAGCGCATGGACGGAGCTCACCTGTAAGCTGCGCCTCCGCCGTCCATGCAGGTGTGTTCTCCTCCAGGAGCCAGCGGCGTCTGCAGAGGCTGCAGCTTCTAGGAGCGGGGGCGCGCCTGGGCGGGGGCGCGCCTGACGGAGATGCGCTTCCTGTTTCTGCGGCTGCTGGAGGCGCATCCCGGGCCTCACAACTTAGCAGGAGCTCGGCTCTGAAGTGGAGCAGATGGGTTTCATGTAAAGAGTTCGGTTCGGTCTGTGATCGGAACCCCGCACACCCACCCCACCACCGTGCGCGTCACCGACAGAACAGCGCAGATGAGAGCTCCTCTCAGAGGAAACTCCTCTTTAAAGAAACTGTTCGTGTTCGGATAAACTTCTGCTATAAACGTGTGTGTGTGTGGGGGGGGGGGGGGGGGGGGAGGGTTGTTTTCCCGCCAGGTGCTGCAAATAAACAGGAAAATTAAAAAAATAAAAAGCACATTGCATCCCGCCTTAAGGGATTTTAATGCGTTTTTTTAATAACCCTCACATTCAGCTTGAACAGCCTGGAAACATCCCATCATAAACAGTCATGATGAACAGGCAGCGTCGGTGGACTTTGGTCATGTTCGTCCTGAACCTGCAGTCAGAAGTTCTCCTCCATGTTCTAACTTGCCAATCTCATGTTCCTATCAGTGTTCTTGACCTCGTGGTCACCTTCTACTTCCTCTTCTTCATGTTGCCCAAGGACACAATGGCCGTCAACACAGGGGATTCGAACCCCCATCCAACAAACTGCAGACGCTCAACACACGGATCCACATCCTCTCCTGGTTCCACAAGTCAAACGTGGCGTCTCCCCATCAGCTCCAGCCACATCCAGGGACCTCCTCCAACCCTCTGCTGCTGGGGGGCATCATGTCCGGTTTTTGGGGGGGTGTAGCTCAAGTCAGAGCTGGAAGCTGAGTCTGCAGAGGAAACACTAAAAAAAGCTACAGAAAGAGCAAAAACAAACTAATCTGAACCTCTGAGTCCAAATGAGGATCTTTGTTCTCCAGAAGCAGCACAAACTGTCAACAGCAGGTCCACATGACTGCCCCCAAGAGGCAGCAGCGAGCAACTGCAGGGCAGAACCCTGAAGGGGAAACCCAGTGAGGCTCTGCAGGCTGGATGTTTGTGGACACGGGCCGCTGCAGAGGCCGCCGCCCACACGCCGGGGCTCTGGCGGAGAATGGGAGGAAGAGGAATCCAGCAGGGAGGAGGAAGATCCCAGACGTGCGAGGAGGAAGCAGAGCATCTCCGCTCATCTCTGCTGGAACAACACTGAGCGTCTGTTGCCGGGAGACAGCTGCTGGGTTTCTTTATTTGGAGGGTATTTGAAGCTGAAGATGTCACGTCCGTCACACAGCTGCCCCAGAAAACACGTCTTTGTCTTTCTGAGTGATGCTCCATCAGCCTCTACAAGTTTGTCGTCACAACAGGAGCATCGGGTTTCTCTGCCCAAAGGCTCCAGGGGGGACGCCTGAAGAAATTTTTCTGTTTAAGTCACATTCGACCTCTGTTGACCTCTGCCATGTGCCCAATGCAAGCTTTTTTATAATTCAGAGACTGCTCTGAACCGGAGCGGCACCATTTTCTCTCCACCTTGCAGGTTTCTTGTTTCAGAGAACATGTTTGAGCGTTAAACCACGGTGCTACTCGGTTTAGTCTGACAGGCTAAGGTTTCAGGGGGGCAACAACATGGAGTGTACTCCTGAGGGCTGGAAGGCATCATTAACAAAGTGGTCATTTATACTAGGACTGATACTATGGGAGCTGGTCTCAGAGTATTTTCTCAGAATATCACTAAGTACTGGCTGAACTGTGTGTTTAAACTCAGACACAGAACGGTCAGTTAAGGTTCTTCTAGGCTGTTTCTTATTCACTGGGGCAGTAGCATGTTCTAATGCAGGGGCCCCCAAATCCAGGCCTGGAGGGCCGGTGTCCTGCTGGTTTTCCAGAATTGCTGCCTTACCTGCTGCTGATGACCTGGATCAGGTGTGTTTAGCCAATAAGGAGCTTCAATGGCAGGTTGGTTGCCATTGGTTGGAGAACATGTGGGACACCGGCCCTCCAGGCCTGGATTTGGGGGCCCCTGATCCAATGTAGACTGGAAGTGATCTGAAAGGATGGGGGCTATGAGGAAGTG
>NC_136249.1:35840000-35905000 GCF_053564925.1 Oryzias latipes
TACATCAAATGTTGTGATGAACACGTGACTTTCACCAGCAGAAATCCTCCTGTTGCTTTCTCTGCTGGTAACAAAGCGTGTTCGAGGAAAAGTTCTTTGGTTTTTTTGTGGTTTCTGGCTCCGGATCCACTTTGGGGTGACCTGATATTCCCGCCCTGGATCTGATCCGGGTCCTGAGCAGGTCAGAGTAGCATCCATCCATCCGTCCATCCGTGGGCCTGGAACGCTCCCACAGGGACGGACGCTTCATATCACATGTTCAGCATCCTGAGGTTGAAGCTCTTATTGTGTCGTTAACACTTCATGAATGAGATCCTCCGTCCTCACCTGACATGTCCGTCTCAGGAAGCTCCGCCTTCATGTGGCTCTGCAGGACGCTCATCCATCCCAATGACTCCTCAGTCAAAATCCTCAAACAGCTATTGTTTGTGTTTGTATGAAAGTGAAAATGTGGAACCAAAGGTCAGAGGTCATCTAAAGGAACTCGATCCTGCAGGTTCCAGTCTCCTTTGAACATCCAAGTGATCTCAGGACCGAGTCAGATCAACAAGTCCACCACCACAAGTCCACCATCAACAGAGCTGACCGTAAGGTCACTCTTCTCTGTTTTTTGGTTTAGTTCCTTTTTAAACACGTAAATGAACAAAAAACAAAAGAAATCCAGAAATATTTCTTCATAAATTGGCTCAATCTGGGCGTAGGTGGCATGAATTAACCGTGGTTTTTATTATTGTTTGTGTTTTGATGACGGTCTTATTGGCGGTCATTGAGTAGGTCGTCAGCTGGTGGGTCACATGTTTGTGGGCGGAGACATTGATTTGAAGTCACCTGTGGTTTTTCCCTGTGTAAGATGGAAGGGGGGGTGAGCTGGGTTGCCATATATTTTTTGTTGACACACTTTTATGCTTTTTCTTTATTTTTTTTGTTGCTTTTTTTCTCTTTTTGATCCCGACATCATGGGTGGATTTAACAACCTTCTCTTTCACTAATAAAAAGTAAAACATGCAAAGTTGCTTAAGCTTCCTGGTTTTGGGCGCGTCATTCGACACCCGGACCCAGCAGCAGCTTCTCAGGGGCTACACTGGGAGTTGGACCCTCAGCCCCCGCTGGTCCATCTTTTGGACCCCAGAAGGAGGTTATGACTGCAGAGGACGGAGGTGATGGTCTTCTGGTCCAGAGAGGTTCTGTCCAGCAGCACCGCGAGCTGCTGTGAGGCCGGGTGGAGGAGGCTCTCCAGAGAACCCGCAGAAAATTGACGAGCTGTTTGTCCACAGGTTCAGCACCTCCAGACAGACGCTCACCTGGGTTCCGGACTCCTTCTTCTCCAGGTTGGTCCTCCGGACCAGTTCTTGGTCCGTCTGTCTGTGGACCATGAAGGCTTTTCCTAAAGCTTCTGTGTTTTCTCTGTCAGCCTGCTGAGCGGACGCATCTCCACCCTGAAGGATGAGACCGGAGCGGTGGGTTTGCACGTCGCCGCCCCCCGCCGCCCCCTGTGGGCCCCTCCTGAATCCCCTTTGCTTTTGTGCAGATCTTCATCGACAGAGACCCCTCTCTGTTCGCTCCCATCCTCAACTTCCTGCGGACCAAGGAGCTGTACCCGCGCTCCATCAACGTGCACCTGCTGGTGCACGAGGCAGAGTTCTACGGCATCACGCCGCTCGGTGAGCCCGCAGGTCACGTTTGTTTTCTCCCATCGGAGCGCCGCTCTGACGCTGTTTCCTGCCGCAGTGCGGAAGCTGCAGCTGTGCGACGAGCTGGACCGCTCCTCCTGCGGAAACGTGCTGTTCAACGGCTACCTGCCCCCCCCAGGTACTCCACCCATCCTCACCTGGGTGTGGCATAAGACACGCCCACTCAGAAAGATTCAGAAGGTCAAAGTTCAGCTTGAAAAGGTTTGAAGTGCCGTCCACTTCCTGTGTTCTGTCAGGTTAAGGTGGATCCTTCAAAGGACTGAGAGCAGAACCGTTTAGTCACATGGTGCTTTTAAGGTGGTCTGATGGAGATCCACAGCAGTTCTGTTCTCATTTAAACTACCAGGAAAATGACTTTTCACTGAAGGTTTCTGCCCCAAAACTTGACAATATTCACGTAATTGTGGAATCTGTTGTCACAAACTTTATTTAAAAATATTTTCTTCAATAATTGTCCTTAAAACCTAAAGTAAACAACGATGACAAGATAATGTACACATAAATATTAATACAAGTTTTCATTAGAGTCTCAGATTCATCACTTCATTTGGAAACTGGGTTCTTTGATCTTCTGGCGTTCTTCCTCTCTTTAGAAGAACCTCCTCGTGTTTCTCTGGAACAGTAAACGTTCCTCAGCAGAGTTTTCTGTTCAACTCTCAGTGTCGCCAGCCAAGCGTCGGAACCGCCACAGCGTGGCGGGGCCGCAGTTCATGATGGGCCGGGCCGTGGCGGCGGAGAGGGCGCCGGTGAGGCGCAGCAACACCATGCCGCCCAACCTGGGGGGGGCTGGGATCCTGAGGAGCTGCGAGGAGCGCGCACCCACAGGTAGCACGGCGGCGGCGGCGCCACGGTGCCGGGAGCCGAGCCCTTCTCACGCTCCGTGTCTGTGCAGGGGGGTCGGCGGACGCCGGCATGGTGCGGATCATCTGCGGACACTATAACTGGATCGCCGTGGCCTACGCCCAGTTCGTGGTCTGCTACAGGTAAAGCCCACCGGAGGGCGCTGCTCCACCCGGGGAGAACCGTCAGCAGACTTCAACATGTTCTTCATCTGAAGAACCAAACTGGACTGAAGGGACTTAGTATTGTTGATGTCAGGATGTCTCTGTGGTTCTGTTCTTGGAACCTTGTCGAGTCTGTTTCTAGAGGTTCTAGACGTTCATGTCTTCTCCAGGATGAAGGAGTCGACGGGCTGGCAGCAGGTCTTCACCTCGCCTCGCCTCGACTGGATGATTGACAGAGTGGCGCTCAACGCCAGAGTGATGGGCGGCTCCCTGGGAGACAACGACAAAATGGTGGCGGTCGCCTCGGTGACGGAGATCATCCTGTGGGCCATCTGCCCCGACGGCAACGGAAACGAAATCGGTACGAGTCTGACACCGCCGTCACGCCATCGGAAAACGTCTGCGCAGAGGAAACCCGCATGGGTTCTTAGTTCTTCAGAACCAAACCGGGTTTGGTTTGTTCAGATGTTCTCCTGGTGGAACCACAGCCGCTCTGACTCCCACAGACATGTGGAAGGGGGTGTTTGCTCGGTCCCTGACCCCCCCATCCAAAGGTGTTCTCACTGCAGTAGAGAAAAGCCCAGAGCATGATGCTGCCGCCGCCGTGTTTCTGGCTGGGTTCTGCTGTCCTTTCACCAAACCGTCCCGAAGCGTCTTCAGACGTTCACGGAGAAACAAACGAGTATTTCTAGACCAAAAGGAGGCCTTTGAAACTTCCTCCAGTCAAACGGAGCCGATCTGTGTCTCTACTGAGGATGATGATGAAGATGTTCTTGTCCCGCAGGCGTCTTCAGCCTGAACGTGCCGGCAGAGGCGCTCTTCTTCGTTGGGAACCAGCTGATCGCCACCAGCCACACCGGGAAGATTGGGGTTTGGAACGCCGTCACCAAACACTGGCAGGTGGGTGGAGTCATGCTCAGCGGGGGGCGTGGCTTAGAGAGCTATGACATTTCTGAGCCGAACCCGACGGCACCACCAGGTTCCTCTCACACACACCGGGTGGGTCTGAGGCTGGTCCAGCCCAGATCATCAAACCCTTCTGTCTACCGGTCCAGTACCATCTGGTCCATCTGTCAGTTCTTATGAAGCAGTCCTGGACTCTGGTCTCTCTGCAGAACCAGGATGTGGTTCCCATCAGCAGCTACGACACCGCCGGCTCCTTCCTCATCCTCGGCTGCAACAACGGCTCCATCTATTACATCGGTGAGAGAACCTGGGCGGGTTCCTTTGGGCGCCGCCCACCTGCAGCACATGTTCCTGTCCCGTTCTGCCGCTCGTGTTCTGTGTGCGTTCCGGTCTCGTTGAAGCTCCTTCAGTGAAGGTGGTTCTGTTTGCAGATGTTCAGAAGTTTCCTCTGAGGATGAAGGACAACGACCTGCTGGTGACGGAGCTGTACCGAGACCCCACCGAAGACGCCATCACGGCGCTCAGCGTTTACCTCACGCCCAAAACCAGTAAGGACCGGCAGAACCTGCACTTTAACCGCACCGGCACCAAACGCCGCTGGCCTCGGTCCTGGTTAAAGGGTCCAACCGGTGTGTTCAGGCGACAGCGGGAACTGGATCGAGATCGCGTACGGAACCAGTTCTGGGACGGTCCGGGTCATCGTTCAGCATCCAGAGACGGTCGGGTCCGGACCCCAGCTCTTCCAGACCTTCTCTGTCCACCGCAGCCCCGTGACCAAGATCATGCTGTCTGAGAAGCACCTGATCTCAGGTGGGCGGGGCTTCTGCAGCCTCTGCTGCTTTCAGGCCTCTGATCAGGAAGAAGTTTGAGTTTTTTCTGGAGAGGCGGCTCTTTCACAGTTTTCTGATTTGCTGCTGTTCTCGTCGCTTCACCTTTGGCTCCGCCTCCTCAGTTTGTGCAGATAACAACCACGTGCGGACGTGGACGGTGACCCGCTTCAGAGGGATGATCTCCACGCAGCCTGGGTCCACGCCGCTCACCTCCTTTAAGATCCTCAGCCTGGACGACGTGGACGGACACGGCGGCTGCAGCACCGGCACCGAGATCGGTAAGGCCCCCGCCGCCGGGGGCAAGGCCCCTCGGGGGAGGGGTCAGAGAGCTCAGGGGTGTCTGTGCTTCCAGGTCCTTACGGAGAGAGAGACGACCAGCAGGTCTTCATTCAGAGAGTCGTCCCGGACACGGATAAGCTCTACGTCAGGCTGTCGTCCAACGGGAAGAGGTGAGCGGCGGTGGGCGGGGCTTATGCTGCGTTGGGCGCTGAGATTCACAGAGCGTTCCTGTGCGTTAGGGTGTGCGAGGTGCGCTCGGTGGACGGGACGCCCATCACAGCCTTCGTGGTCCACGAGTGCGAGGGCTCCAGCCGCATCGGCTCGCGGCCGCGCCGGTACCTGTTCAGCGGCCACGGCAACGGCAGCATCCAGATGTGGGACCTGACCACCGCCATGGAGATCGCCGGGAAGGTGGACATCAGAGGTGAGCAGGTGGTCACAGAGTGGCGGCCGCCGCCGCTCTGTGACCACCTGACGTCTCATTGGCTGTCTGGCAGCGCTGGGCGGGCCCACAGAGGAGGAGCTGCTGGAGCTGCTGGACCAGTGCGACCTGGCTCTGACCCGAACTCCCGACAGCACCCCGAGAGCCTCCACCTGCAGGTACCGACACCTGTCTGTCTTTTTAGCTCCTCCTTCCTTTATCTTCATCATCATCATCATCGTCACTTCCTGTTCCTGCAGCCTCCACTCTCAGCTCAGCGAAAGCTTTCGGATGGAGCGCCTCCACGCCGCAGGAGGACGAGGAGCAAACGGAGCTTCGGGTTCCTCTGCGTCGCTGTGCAGCAGCCTCCCCCGGCAGGCCCCGCCCCCGCTGCCCCTGAGCAAACCCGCACGAGACCTCGGCCCCTCGCCCGTGCCTCAAAGCTTCGCTGTCCCCGCCCACTCCTCCAGCCCCCGCCCCACCAGGCCGGAGCGGGACGTGGCGGCCGTGCGCCGGGGCAGCTTCGTGGAGCGCTGCCAGGAGCTGGCCAAAGGTTCAGAGGCGGCCAGTTCGGTGTTCGGGCCCCCGGTTGGGGGGGAGGGCTTCAGGCGGAGCTTGGCGGTGTGCGGCGAGTTGGACGCCAGGTTCTCCTTCAGGAGCCCCACCAGCTTCTCCGTCTCCCCCGGGACCCGCCTCTCCTCTGGAACGCCGTCCCCTCTGTCTTCGTCTTCATTACAGCGCAGAGCCACGCCCACCTCCCCGACAAGCCCCGCCCCCGCGGCGGCGGCTCACTCCCTGACCGCTTCCTCCCCTCGCCAGGCAGCGGGCTCACCTGTGGACGCACCCGCCTCACCTGAGAGCCCGGGCAGTCTGGACGGGCCCCCCACCTCACCCAAACCCCCCATGAACGAGACCAGCTTCTGAGGGCTTAACCCATGTTGTCATGGTTACCGCAGACCCTTCGGTCCGCTCCGCTCTGGTCCCAGAACCCAGAGGTCCAACGATGTCAGATTTCTGAACCAGAACCGCCGTTTCTGTTCTACGAGATCCAAACACGACGGGAGCCGAACGGGCGACCGAACCAAGACGAAGGTGACCCATTTCAACCGTCAGAAACCGTTACAGGGAAAAGGTTCTGGTTCTGCTGCTGCAGAAGCCCCGCCCCCTCTGAGCTCACATCTCAGAGTTGAAGGTGCAGATGGCGCCGGCGCCCGGAGGGAAGGTGGGCCGGCTCCGTTTAGAAGGATCCGAGAAGGCAGCTTTGGAGAAGACTTCGGTTCAAATCCGGGACACCGATTGAAAACTGATCTGAGACCAGATCTCAAAGATCCACTTTGATCTGTTGAAATCCTGCAGACCAGCTGTTTGATCACCTGAGGAGACTTCAGCACCGATTCACGGTGAAAACAAAAACACGGGTCCAAGAACAGAACCCTGCGGCACACCAAGACCGAGTCCAGGTTTGCTTTTCATCTGTTATTTGGAAGGAGGTTAAACCAGATGATGGGAATGAACGCTTTGGTTCTGATCAGGAGCCAGAACCGGAACCACTCCAGCCTCCAAACCCACATTTGGTCTGCAGGAGACGATGCAAAGCTGCAGCAGAAGAAGGTTCCTGCTCTTCACCCTGAAGCCTTTTCTACCGACATTTGGATCAGAACCGTATTTTTGTAGTTTTTGATGTGAAGAAGCCGGTTTTCTGTCTGTGGGAGGAAGAAGCTTCTACCTGGATGTGGAGCACTTCCTGTCCGAGGACAGGAGGAACGGCGCCCGCCATCCATCAAGGTGTCGAAGCAAACGTGACACCAAGAAGCACAAATACAGACGTTCAGCTGTAGAACCCAACAGAACCAGAAACCTGCAGGTTCTGGCTCCTAAGCAGAACCCTGGTTCTATCAGAAGCTCTGATACAAAGGAGGACTGTATGTGGACGCCGCCTGGGTTCTGTAGGTTCTGGTCCTTTTCATTAAAGATCTTTGACACCAGAATCCGTCGTTTTCCTGAAGCTTCAGCCGCTTCATCTGAGAAAATCAGAACCGATTTTCAAAAAGAAAATGTCTAAAAGCAAAATCTCTGATTCTCTGCTGCCTTGGATGATTTTTCATCAAACACTGTGGAACCAAAGTGCCGACATTTTAAGAAATAAGAAAAATAATACGTTCATCACGACCCGAATCACTGTTTTATGTAAATGTGTCTTTTAGGGATTTATTTTGAAACTTTTCAACATGTTTTTATGCAGAAATGATCCGTTAAAACCCAGAAACGTCACAAAAAACAATCTGATGAAGAGGAAATATAATAAATGTTCAAACTAAAAAATGACATCTTAATAAGAAAGATATCTGAAATGTTTAGCACATTTTTCATTTTTTTAACAAAACCAGTAAAAGAAAAAAAGTCATTTTTGTCAAAGAGCGTTTCTAAACTAAAATATTGTTTTCTTGTTGGACTTTTTCTGGTTTTCAGTAAAAATATTGTGAAAAAACAAACACAAATACGAAAAGAAGGTTTTATTTTCTGAAAAATAAAGAACAATAAATACATAAACACAAATAAATTTGTTATTTATAAAAAACTGAAATAAGTCCGCACAAAGGTCAACAAAATAAAAGTCTTAGTTGTATGTTGTGTAGTTGTGTTGAGATTTGGCTGAAGAGCTTCCAGAATATTTGTCTGGAAAAGTATGGAAGCTCATTTGTGTCAAAACTATGAAAAGTTATTCAGGTTCAAACTAGTTCTGGAAGGAAGTTCGCTTCAAATCCTGTTAAAACGTCTTTATTTAGGAAATAAATGTCTACAAAAAGTTCCTGCTCATCGATTCTTTGTTTTCATCCTGTTGAAGTTGATCTATGAAAAAAGGAAGGAAGGATGCAAATTATGAACATCAGCTATGTGACAATTACTTTGAAAATCCAGAAAAACAGTCTTTGTGTCAAAGTTTGGATCAGAAACCTGAAATGAATCTCTGGAAACGCATGAATGGAAATACTATGGAAGCCCTTTGGAGACAAAACCAGCCTAACCTACAGAAGCTGCTTCGGGTCCAAATGTTTTTACAAACGCGTTGTGTAGAAAAATAAAAGTCTGTTTTTCAGCGGCCGGGCTCAGGCCTTGGCGTCCAGCATCTCCAGCAGCAGCTTGTGGAGGGGGACGCGGCGCTGGCGGTGCAGCCGCAGGAGGGCGTGCACGGCGCGGTCGGCGGTCTGCCGCAGCAGCGGCAGGCTCATGAGCAGCCGGCCCGCTCGCCGCTGCTCCCTCCTGGACGCCTCGTGTTCCTGCAGCGCCTCGTGGAGCCCGTCCTGGAAGCGGTGCACGGCGTCCGGACAGTCCAGGGGGTCGGCGTCTGGGACGACAGCGGAGGCGGGGTCAGAGTTCGAGCTCAGGAAAACGTGTCACAGCTGTGAGATCCTCACGCCAGCGCGCCAGTATTGATCTGAGGCTCAGACGCTGACGCTTCACACAGACCCCCCTTCTGCCCAACAATTAAAAGATGACCCACCCCCCCTCTGGGCAGCTGATCAATACTCGTACGGTTCCTCGGCTGCAGCCGCCAGCCTTTGATCAATACCAAACCAGGGCCTCTGCTTTCCAAATGACAGGATTCCCACTGACAGTGAACACACCGTCACTTCTCTGACAGTGGGAGGCTTCAGCGCCTGTGATGTGTGACAGTGAACACCGTCACCTGAATGCACCACAGGTCCGACTCAACGAATCATCTCTGGCAGAACCCGCAAGGTTCTGAACGGCCAACATAAAAGCCCGGCTGTACGTTCGGTTATTTCTGGGAGTCGAATCTCATTTTTCTTCTGACACCAGCTTCTAGTGGTCGTTTCAGGAACTGCAATCTTTGGCACGCTCCGCCTAGATTTGAATCCACTGACAAAAAGAAGAGGCTCGTTTTCACCCCATAACGAACGGGACGGTAACCGCAGACGCTCAAATGTCCCATTCTTGTTGCAGATTTTAAACACGCCATGAAAACTTCCTGCGACACGAAAAAAACAAACAGACAAACCGTTCTGCGATGCCGCCACGTTCCACGTTTTCCGTAATTAATTCTGCTACTGTTTTTTCAAAAATGAGAATAAAAACTAAGAACGAGTGACACTCTGATGTCCCATAATATTATGGACAGCGGAGTAACCATAGAATCTCAGATGTCCCACAGTTTATAGGTACAGTGAAGTAACCACAGACACCGTTTAATGGACTGACTGGGTTGGCAGACAGATTTGCTGACTCAGCATTCGTACCGGAGTTGGCGAGGGCCACGGCCTTCAGCGCCGCCGCCTCCTCAGCGCTCAGCTTCATCGACTCGTATCTCGCCGTCAGGTGACGCAGCGCCTCGTACAGGTCGGCCAATCCCGCCGCTCGACACTCCGCCTCGTCCAACTGCAAGTTCGATGCAAAGACAAGCTCCTCCCTTGAGGCGCCCTGCGAGCGCCAGGCCACGCCTACAAGCAGAGCCTCCATCCAACCACTCTGCAGCAGCGACATCTGATCGACCAATGAGAGGCCGGAGAATCCTAGAGAGACGGAATATGGAAGGTCACTGCAGCCCTAATTCCTGAACACGAATAGTTCGTCTCTTACCGGGGATCTGCTTGGCCCAGCCAATCAGAAGCAGCAGCTCCCGGTTCAGAAGGTCACACAGGGTCAGCAGCGTCCGCAGGCTGCTGTCATTGGTGGAGTCATCCTGATTGGCAGCCAGGGGGACGGGCTCTGTGAGCAGCAGGTGAGAAACCACCTTGTT
This sequence comes from Oryzias latipes, assembly GCF_053564925.1. Taxonomy (NCBI): domain Eukaryota; kingdom Metazoa; phylum Chordata; class Actinopteri; order Beloniformes; family Adrianichthyidae; genus Oryzias; species Oryzias latipes. The sequence goes on from NC_136249.1 coordinate 35,849,891, forward strand.
TCCTGCGAGACGACAGAGAGCGGCGAGAATGAGCAGCCTGAGAGGCGGGACGGGGTCAGAGGTCACGAGGACTCACTGCTGCTGCCGAGGCTGGCATGGCTGTACCCGCCTCTGCCGCACAGGCCCGCCTCCACCCGCCTCTTGTACTTCTGCCGGCCCCCTCGGACCCGATCCAGGCGCACACCTGCAGCACAGACAGTCACGGTTTGCAGCGGAAGGACGCGGCGCCGCGGCGCTGCGTGTGGCGGTCGCTACGCACCCTCCCGCATCATCCCCGCCTGCAGGCACTTCTGGAAGCGGCAGGCCTGGCAGGCTTTCCTCCTCCGCTTGGTGATCTCGCAGTCGTTCATCACCGGGCAGCTGTACTCAATGTTGCCTAGGTGACGAGGAAACGTATTGACAAGCTGCGAGCAAACAAAGGCGTCTCCTGACGGCTTCACACGCCAATCAATGCGGCGAGCGCCGCCGTATTGATCAACAGGATCGCACGACTGATCTTGAATCTGTGTCACCTCTGATTGATGACATCATCAAGGTCAGAAGGAGAGTATGTTTTTAGTCTGAAGGGACTTTGTCACCTTGTATGGTCCTCTTGAAGAACGCCTTGCAGGCCTCGCAGGACGCCACCCCGTAGTGATACCCGGAGGCGAAGTCTCCGCACACCAAACACAGCCTCTTTGGCCCCACGGGACCCATCGGGGTCAGGTAGTCCCCCCTGAGGATGGAGTCCACCTGCACACAGATGGGGGGGCGGGGGTTGGATTGAAAACCGAACCCAACAAGATTCAGTTCAGCAGGTGACCACCAGGGGGCGTCCTACCAACAACTCATTTGGTTTAGCGTTACAATCGAAACAACGTAGAATTTGGTCTAAAACGTTTTTCACTTTAAGGCGAGGTTTTATACTAAAACGCCACTCGAATGGGGGCGTGGCTCCAATATCGACAGCCGACTGAGCATGCTCCAACGCCAAGTTTGTCTGGAAGGGCCAGAGTTGGATGATGTAATTTCCTGCCAAGTCGGTGACCACTGAGGAGAGAACTGACCAGCAGGTCACATGACCTCTTCTCCGTTCAGATGCGGTCAGCTGCCGTCGATCAAGAACGTCTTTTGGTTCACGGTTCACCGTCTCAGAGCATCGCTTTTTTTTTACGCTGAGTTCAGTCGTAGAGTTGGTGCAGAGTGCTGCCCCCTGCTGGTAGGCAGTACTTTAAAAACGTTAGCGGGAATCGAACCCCCACCTTTGCTGAGAAAGATTCTGTCTGCAGCAGCAAAAGTCTCCCCGAAGCCTCCGACGCGGGGATGCTGCCCCCTACGCCTTCCCGGCTGGAACTGCACCCTGTCAGGGAGTCGGGCTCTGCACCCCCGCAGAGAAGGCCGTAGGAGGAGGAGGAGGAAGAGGGCGGGCTGGACAGGAGGAAGACGGGGTTTGAGGGGCTAAAGGAAGACGAGGTGTCGAGGGGGAAGGAGGGACTGCGGGGGGAGGAGTGGAGGAGGAAGGAGGGAGACTGAGGTTCATCGCTGGGGGAGATGGAGGAGGAGGAGGAGGAGGAGGAGGAAGGGGAGTCCTGAAGGCTGCGGAAAGAAAAACAAAAATAGATTTTTGCTCCAATTATTCCTGATCTGCACTTTAGTGAAAAGTATTTTTATTAAAGTTTTTTCTGCAAACAACAAACAAAATGTTTCGATCAAGAAAACTTGAATTTGATTAAAATCTGTTTCTGAAGTTATTCCTCTGAAGCATCATTTCATTCCATTTAATTAATTGAACACATGTGAATAATATGTTAATGGGTTAATCTAATTGTCCCTAGGTGTGAGTGTGAGATTGAATGGGTGAGTGATTGTGGCCCTGAGACAGACGTCCCCTGCCTTCGCCCATAAGGAGCTGGGATAGGCTCCAGCAGCCCCGTGACCCCAAAAGGTACAAAACGGCAGAAGATGAATGAAATATGAATAATATGTCATTTCTCTGGCATGTTGACGCTCATCTGTGACGTCCCACCGCTCTTCCTCTTCAACAGCCGGACAGTCCCGTCAGCCGTTTCACCCCTCGGAGTCGGACGTCTGTTCTCCGCACTTGCCCCCTCCCCTGGGGGAGCGGCGAGCTGCTCCAACAGCCGCGCTCTGGAGGCATTTGGTGGTTCAACCCCCCAGTCCCACCCCTGAATGCCGAGGGTCCAGTCTTTGATGCGACCGGGCCTTGAATCTGAACCCATGACCTTCCAGTCTCAGGGCGGACGCTCTACCACAAGGCCGCTGAGATGCTGTTGTTTCCCTCGAGAGCTAAAGTGAAGCAAAAGGGGCAGATTTGTAACTCCTAGGGGTAAAAGGAACTCACCGCTGCGGACTGTGGTACGACACGTCTGCTGCCAGACAGAAGTCCTTCAGCTCCATCCCGACGCCGGCTGCAGGTCTCCAACAGGAAAACAGGGAGAACCAGCAACTGCGATGCTTTCAGGTGCAGCTTGTAAAAAAGGGTACTTCCAGCTGCAGTGGAGGAGTTCAGAAAAACCTGGCAGAGACGTTTCAGGTGCAGACATGAAGCTGTGAGGCTTCTGCACTCATTTATCTGTTTGTGCAGTTATCTCACAGAGGAGGATAAGGGGGCGGGGCCTGCAGGTTTTGCCAATCAGCACTCAGCATCACAAGGGGATTGACTCCTCTGATCATCTCTATTGATTTGGACAGTGACAGATGTAGGCCACGGCTGCGTGTGGCTCCGCCCCCTCAGGTCCACCTGAAACTTTTCCTGCTGGACGTCACTGGAAAAGAATCAGGAGGACTTTGTCATTTTAAACAACAGAAGAGGAAAAACGACGCTGCAGTGCAGACGCAAACACACATTTGAATGTTTCCAGTTAACAAGAAGCCTCGATGCACACTGGGTTTTCGCTGAGACTTCTGGGAGATTTCCGGGAAGCTGGATTTTGGGGCGGTACACTAAGTGTCGGTGTTACGCCATCACGGCTTTGAACGTGAAATGTCTTCATGAAAACAACAATAAAAGTATTTCATTCCTTCTGCTAAAGCTGAAAAAAACATGAAAAAATGTTTGAATGAAAGCTACAAATGAACAATTAGCAAAATTCAGCACGGCTGCTAATGATAATAGACATGATTGTTTCTAACATTATGTGCAATTCTTTCTCAGAAACATGTCATGACGTTGTGATCTGTTTTACCCACACGACTTTTTAATCTCAACAGGACCTAAATAGATAAATACTCTGCAGGAGCACTTGAAGGATTTTATTAAATAGTCAAATCAAAGGAAAACTGAGCAAATCCTGTCAGGACAGAGTCTGAATGCTGAAGCAAACAGTATGAACACGGAACAATGCTAAAGCTACATGCTAACAAAGACAAACAATATGAGGAAATGCTGAAGTAAATGCTAATTTAAGATGATGATTTTCAAAATAAAAGGGGAAACCTAAAATGATCCTTGAATAAAACTTGGATTGAAATTGTTGTAAAAACAAAAAAGGCATGCAGAGACACTGTGGATTAGATTTGTCTATGTAGACGTGGAGAAGACGTTCTCCACTGTTTTATTCCTCAATGAAAGTGTGATTTTTATGTATCCCATGACAACTGGGATGGTTGAACACATGAGGACTGGACTGACCTCCACTCACTGAGATCTGGATCTGCTGAGATGTTCCAAAAATCCTCAAACACCGGATTTAGTTTTCCCGACTCCCCAAAGTGTTTCTCTGGAGCAACTATGGTCACATTCATGATGGTTCCACTTCCATCATCCTCACAGCCGTCACCAGCTCTTCCTTTTTCAGGATCATTAAGCCCAGGAATGTCTCACTGTTGCATCTGTGTTTCCCAGCTTTATTTTGTATTCCTTGTTTTATTTTGGTGGTTTTCCTGTCTGGTTTTCATTGAAAAAGGTTCAACGTTGGTTGAAAAAGTGGGTTTTACTCAGTGTGACCCTTTGCTAGCTTACATTTGAGACTCCCGTCCATGAAAATCGAGACTGAACGGAGCGTGTCTGCTGACCCCGAGGTCACAGCTGGGATTGGATTCCTGAATCAGCACTTTAACAGTGAGGCCTGAAGCCACGGCATCCTAATCGTACGCTCAGACGAGGCGGGCAGCTCAGGCCAGTCTCACCTACATCTGCTGTTTCATAAGAGCATAACTAGGCCTGTCTGTCTGACAGATGCCCCCACCTGAGGACCGTCTCTCCACACACATCCAGATCCTGTCAGATCACAGCTTCCATTCTTCTTGGAGTCTATTCTGTCTCTTTCAACCAGCAGTAACTCCATGAGGAACATCATCGCCCAAATAACGGATGTTTTCAAAACTGTTGGGTTTTGTAGATCAGTGGTTAAAGTTTTGTGTTCAGGATTCTGCCGCTCCGCCCACTCCACCATGATGGACGCAGAACTAGAAACCCCGGTTGGCTCCACTTGTGAATGTGGGTCACAGTTTGGGTGCAGTTCTACACTGGTCTCATCTGGGAGGATGGTCAGGTTTCCCTGAAGTAGCTAGGCTTCAGTCCATGATGCATATGATGCAAATGATGCATATAATGCACATAAAGCATGTGGTGCATGTGATGCAAATGATGCATGTGATGCATATAATGCATATAATGCATGTGATGCATATAATGCATGTGATGCATATAATGCATATGATGCATGTGACGCATATAATGCATATGATGCATGTGATGCATATGATGCATGTGGTGCATGTGATGCATGTGATGCATATAATGCATGTGTTGCATGTGATGCATATAATGCATATGATGCATGTGATGCATATAATGCATATGATGCATGTGATGCATGTAATGCATATGATGCATGTGATCCATATGATGCATGTGGTGCATGTGATGCATATAATGCATGTGATGCATATAATGCATATGATGCATGTGATGCATATGATGCATGTGATGCATATAATGCATGTGATGCATATAATGCATATGATGCATGTGACGCATATAATGCATATGATGCATATAATGCATGTGACGCATATAATGCATATGATGCATATAATGCATGTGATGCATATAATGCATGTGTTGCATGAACTGTCCTTCCATTTTTGAGAGCGCTGGTTAAACCACTTCAGTTTACTTTAGATATAATGCAAAAAGTTTTAGTCCTCATTTTCTCATAGAAATTAGTTTTTGTTTTTTACCAACCTTTAATAAACATGAATTGTTGCCCCAAACAATGGATATTTCATGATCAAATCAAAACTCCATTAAGTGCAAATGTTTTTTTTTAAGGCCTATTTACTTATGTGTTGTGAAATCCTCTTAGGGAATATTTCTGTTTTTCTGCCCGTTCTGCTTTGCAGGACCCACACGTCCATCCTGTGGTCCCTGTTCTGGCTTCTCTCTCTTCTTCCCATCAGTTGTGAATCATCTCAGAAATGTTCAGGGGGAAGCAGTTCTGGTTTTGTCTTTGCAGAGGAGTTTGCATGCTGGGTTGATGGGATGAAGCTCGTTTTTAAAGTAACTTTTGCTCTGGGTGTTTTCATCTTCTCCTAAAGCTCACGTCGTTTCCTCCCTTTAGCTCTTTTCTTTCATGGAAAGTCTCTCTGCATGAAGAAAAAAGCCTTTCAGGCTGTAAAGTCATGACATGAGCAGATGGAGATCCTAAAGCGGCCTGTGAAAGCCTTAAACACCGCCGGTCAGCAGAGGGAAAACGGTGGATGCTCATGAAAATAATACTATCAGAAAGGAGACGATTAGTGGAAGAAGCTTCAGCAAACAGTCTGTTATAAAGCTGCCCACAGTTTGAACTTCCTCTAGCAAACGCTCACTGTTTTCTCATGAAATGAGACTTGGAGGTGGTGGAGCGTTTCCCGCTCTCAGCAGCCTCATGCGTCTTCTTTGTTTCCTCCAAACGTTCAGCCAACAGCGGCACAAACGTCGGTGCTGAAAGCCGATCCTGGAGGCGTTCTTCTCCTGACCCACTCACCGTCTTCAGTCATATCTGGGTCAGGGCTGCTCTGACTCAACCATTACCTCATTATAACCCCCCCCCCCCCCCCCCCCGCACCTTAATGGACATCTTAAAGGATGTTTATTGGACGACTGTGTCCACTAAACCACCAAGACATCTACAGTCCTCCAGAGTTCTCCAGGGTCAGGCACGGAGAGCCCAACCGAATCAGGAGAACTTTGTTCGTCTTTGTGACAGAACTTTATAGAAAAATCCCAAACGTGTTCTCCTGCAGCGGGTCACAGTCGTTTCTCTCAGCTCTGTTTCGCCCGCTGGCTTAGAACCGATCGCCTTCCCTGCATGGAAACGACGCTGGCTGTTCTGTGAAAGTGAAAGCTGATATTCCGCTGGCTCACGGGTTCCGTCTGGTTCTGGGTGAAGCTTTATAATCCTCTTAGAGCCGCCTGAGTGTCTGTGTGTCGATGGATTGGCCTAAAATGCAAAGCCGCTTAGCAGGCTGGATGTGCAGAAACAGAGCAGGCATTAAGGTTATGGAGCCAGCTGCACACGAGCATCCCGCTGGGGACAACATTCACGGCTAGCAGGTTAGCGGCATGCTAACGGAGATTTCAGGCAGTTGTTAACTAATCGGTTTGACAAAAAGCACTGCTGTAGGTCAAGTCTTTTTTTTTCCTTTTTAATGTGACTAAATCCAAAAAAGACACAAACACAAGTAATTAGGGTTAATTAAAAATCAAGTTTCTATCAAAGTTTTGAAGAATTTGATGCTGGGGATGAGGAATCTGACTCTCCTGTGGAGTTCCTCAGAGTCTGATTCTTGGACCCCTGCTGTTCAGTTCTGACTCTATTGATGTTTTTATTCCATAGTTATGCAGATGACACACCTTTCTGGAAGTGTGTCTACAAAACATTGGATGTTCAAATAGAGCTTTATTCTGTCATTCCACATGGATTTTTGTTTTTACACAGGGGTTATATTTACATTGAGACGTTGTTAGGTAAATAAAATGCTGTCTGTTTATGTTTGTTTGATTGTTTTGCTTTAAACAATGAACTTTATTCAGAATAAATGTTTTTCGTACAGCGAGGCAAAGAAGTATTGTTCAAGTTCTCCCACTGAAAAAGATGAGACAGGCCTGCAATTCTAATGATAGGTAAACCTCAACTATGAGAGACAGAATGGATCCAGAAAATCACATTGTCTGATTTTTCATTTTATTTGTAACAAAAGTTCAACTCAATACTTTGTTGGCAATGAGAGCAGTCAAACTTTTGGTCCATTCCTCCATGCAGATCTCCTCTACAGCAGTGATGTTTTGTGGCTGTTGCTGGGCAACACGAACTTTCTACTCCCTCCAGAGATTTTGGTAAATGGTGTATACTTATATAGCGCCTTTCTTCCTACAAAGACAAAGCGCTTTACAGTCACAGACCCATTCACCCAGTCACACACACATTCTCTCACACATTCACACACTGGTGGCGGCTCCGCTGCCAAACACAGGCGCCAGCCAACCACCAGAGGCAAGGTGGGGTTTAGTTTCTTGCCCAAGGACACTTCGACTCATGTGCGTGCAAGGCGGGAATCGAACCTGCAATCTTAGGATCATGGGTCGACCGCCCTACCGCTGCACCACGGCCGCCCCACACCCATTTTCTATGGGGTTGAGATCTGAAGACTGGCTGGGCCACTCCAGGATCTTGAAAAGCTTCTTATGAAGCCACTCCTTCGTTACACAGGTAACGTCTTTGGGATGGTTGTTGTGCTGAAAAACCCAGCCATGTTTCTTCTTCAGTGCTGATGGAAGGAGGTTTTCACTCCAAATCTGACCATTCATGGCTCCATTCATTCTTTCCTTTACACGGATCAGTCGTCCTGGTCCCTTTGCTGAAAAACAGCCCAAAGCATGATGCTTCCACCCCCATGCTTTACAGTAGGTCTGGTGTTCTTTGGATGCAGCTCAGCATTCTTTCTCCTCCAAACAGTAGAGTTCTTACCAAAAAGTTCTATTGTGGTTTCATCTGACCATAGGACATTCTTCCAATCCTCTTCTGGATCATCCAAATGCTCTCTAGCAGACTGTAGACGGGCCTGCACATGTACTGGCTTTAGCAGGGGGACACGTCTGGCCCTGCAGGGTTTGAGTCCCTGGTGGTGTAGTGTGTTACTGATGTTACCTTTGTCACTTTGGTCCCAGCTCTCTGCAGGTCATTCACTAGGTCCCCCGTGGGATTCTGGGATTTTTGCTCACTGTTCTTGTGATTATTGTGACCCCACGGGGTGAGATCTTGGGGGGAGCCCCAGATGAAGGGAGACTCTCAGTGGTCTTGTTTGTCTTCCATTTCCTAATAATTGATTTCTTCACACCAAGCTGCTCACCTGTAGCAGATTCAGTCTCCCAGTCTGGTGCAGGTTTGGTTTCTGGTGTCCTCAGACAGCTCTTTGGTCTCCATAGTGGAGTTTGGAGTGTGACTGTTTGAGGTTGTGGACAGGTGTCTTTATACAGATAACCAGTTCAAACAGGTAACCTATTAGTACAGGTAACCAGTGGAGGACAGAGGATCCTCTACAGAAGAAGTTACAGGTCTGTGAGAGACAGAAATCCTGCTTGTTTGTAGATGAAAACATATTTATTTTCCACCATAATTTACTAATAAATTCTTTAAAAATCAGACAATGTGATTTTCTGGATGTTTTTTCTCATTCTGTTACTCGTAGTTGAGGTTTACCTATGATTTATGAAGAATCTTTTTCTGTGGAAGAACTTGAACAATTGGTGACTGACAATACTTTTTGCCCCCCTGTGAACATAAATCCTATGTAGAAGTATATCCACTGACGATACATTTAAATAAACTTTCTTTAGATCATTTTTCCATCAGAAACGGAAACAACAAACTTCTGTAAAAGGGTACAAATATTTTTTATTATTTGAAAAAAACGTGAAAAAACTGAATATTATTCAAAGTGACAAAATTACAAACACAATTAAGGAGTTTACGGAATCTCATTTGAAGAATAGAAAAATAGAAACAGCTTCTTTTGCACAAAACAAGGAGCTTTTAGGTTTCAGAATGAAGAGAAAAACATAAATATAGAAACTGGACTAAAGACAAAACAGTCTTTGTTTGACTGCAGATCTAAACATTCTGACGATTCAAGAAACCATGAAAAAATCCAAATGAACGTTTGTCTGATTACATTTTTAGTTTGGATTTGAGGAAAATACAAAGTTAGAGTTCAAATCCATGTGAGGCAAATATCAAGCTGTTATTTAGCGATTGGTTATAGTCTGTAAACAGCAGACGCCTTAAAAAAGGAAACAAACTGTGGAACCAACAAGAACAACTAATGGAAACCTGCTAAAGAGGCCAAACTTTATTTAGCCACACTTACAAACTTATATTTTGTATTTACAACTCCAACAGGAACATTTTTACTGCAGTAGAAATGTAAAAATGAAGTCAGTCATCAAAGGATTAGCTAGGATTTCTAAATTCTTCCGTTTAAATGTACAAACATGTCTGTTTTCCATCTCAAGAGCTCGCTAAACAAAACCTGTTCAACCTTGAAATCCTGAACTTCCTGGAATTTTTGTCTTTGATTTTTCAGTGACTACAGTTGTGTTTTTTAACAAGAAGAGATTTTTTAACATCTTTTATTCTGGTCGGCTTAATTGTTTTCCAGTTAAGAAATGAACGTCTACCTGTACTGTTTATATATTTCAGTATGTAAGGAGGATAATAAAAACAGAGGATTTCTTAGCTTCACTGTTGAGAAAAGACGTCGTCTGTGAGTCTGAATTCCTTCACGACTCCAGAACCCTAAAGGATCTAGAGCAAGACTAACAAGTTTTCTAGATTTTAACTCCGACACGCTCATGATGTCAACCGTTTTCCAAAATACAAACTTTTTAAATCTGAACTTTTTACAAAGACTTTTTATGAATCCACTGTGTTCTGAGGATGAAACGATCAATTTAAACAACAAATCTTCGAACACAATGCATTGTGGTCTATATTTGCTGATCTAGTGAGCATCGATACACACTAACAGGGTGTGAGCAATACTTTGATTGACAGCAGATACATCACATTTCTGCCACGGCTCCAGCGCTCATCATCATCTATCAAAGGAGGCCGTGGAGCGGCGAGCTCCTCCCATGTGGGAGGGGCTAAGAGGGAAGCCATTTTGGGAAATGGTGGTTTTCCAGAGGAGCTGTGGATCCAACAATTCCACATGAGTTGTGTGGCGCTGTGGGACCTCTGGTGGCGCCCGCCGTGCAGCGCCCAAGGCCGCCAGTTCCTACCAAGACGGGCATCGCCATCCGCTTGGTGGTCACGTGACTCATTCAACTTGAAAAGTGTTTCCATTGCAGTTTAGTGAATTTGTTGGCGAATTTCTAATCGTAAATCCACTTTGTTCTCACAGTCAGTGGAAACGCAGCTACAGAGAACGACGTAGTGAAAGAATTCGGACAAAGTTAATATTTGTTTCTTCTAATTTTTGATAAATACATCTGCAGCTGTTAGCCGAGCAGCTAGTGAAGGAAAACCTAAAACTACGTAGTACAAAAATGTAAATCAATAAAATGTACAATTTAGTGTGAATGACTGTATTTCTTTCCAAACAACAATAATACTTGATTGTGTGTTTAATTAACAAATGCTAACCTCCAGAAAATGACCTTCTATCTGAAAACACGCAAAAAAGAAAAAAACTTTAACTGTTGTAAAAATACTTTTTTGATGACTTGGTGCTAAATAAAACTAGCATTTTTCACAGATAAAGTGTAGCTTTGCTTTGGTCAGCAGTCATTTTAATTTTCATTAAAGCAGCAAAATCCAATTTTAGTTGTTGTTTTTTTCTTTTTTGCTCTGTTGTGTCGTTTTTATCCTCAGAATTTGCTCTTTAGGTGTTTTTGTGTCTTAATGAGGTGGAGGTGATACAAGCATACAGGTGAAGGTATCCACGCGACACACCTGAGCAACATCTTTAAATGTTGAAGTGTTATCTTCAGTGCTGTCCGTCAAAACCCAGCCTTTCATTTTAGGAAAGTTTGGTTCCTGAACCAGGATTATGTGATCCACCAGAACCTTCAGAACCCGGTTTATATTCAGTGGAAAACTACGTTTGAGGGTTGCAGTAACTCTTAAATGTTGCCGTTTTGTTAAACCTCATGGGTTCTGCACAGGCTTCTGAACCAACGGCTGGTTCTGTTGGATCTCAGTGCAGTTTTTGACAGCAGCGACCATCGCAGTGAACATGGTTGAACTGGAAGGTTGAAGAAATTGTGCTGTATTTGCGTGACGGCTGTTGTAGGTTGTGTGTGTTAATGTGTTTGTGTTTCGGACTCACTGTTTGTCCGTATGGATCTCACAGAAATCCCAGCACTTATTAAACTTTTAAAAGACAGACTGTGTTGCTTCAGTCGTAAACCCCCCAGTTTTGTTCTGAGACCCCCCCCAGCCTGGAACTGTGACCTGATGTGACCTTTGGATGCATTTACTGGGTTTGTTCACTTCAAAAAGCAGATGAATGAACAGGCGAGGTTAACAAACTCAGTTTAGTGCAATCAAAAACACTACTTCAGTCCGGGACTCTTTGACCTTTGACCCGGTTTATCAGCTGTCGACGCGCCGGTCCAGTGGACCTCCGTCCGTCTACGCAGCCACGCAGTGGTTCCGCCTGCGGGACACGACGTACCCCCTCCTGCAGACGCAGCGGAACGAGCCTTCGGTGTTGACGCAGCGAGCGTTCACGCACGGGAACTCCAGGCCAACGCCGTCCTCGCACTCGTTGACGTCTGCGAAGGATCGGGACAGAGGCGTGAGAGGCGGGGAAACGGTTTCAGCGTCCAGCTGGAGAACGCTCAAATGCTGCCGACTGCCAGAAAACTAAAACCACCATGAAGTGAAGCAACCAGAGAGCCACGACCTTCCTGCTCCAACGTGAAAGACGACGATGATGATGATGTCATGAATGACAAAAACCTTCCAAGTACGGCCTCATGTACAGAAAAGATCAAAATGCACATTTGTGGTTCTTCTTGAAAAATCTTCCAGCTGGGATTTAGAATTACTGCTAGGAATTTTTGAATATCGAACCTGACCCAATCCAGGTTTGTTCCTGGTGTGATCCAGGTTTGGATTCAGTCAGATCAGGATTGGACTTGATTTGATCCAGGTTTAGTCCTGGTGTGTTCCAGGTTGGGTCCTGGTCTAATCCGGACTTGAAGTTGGTCCGATCCAGGTTTTTTCGTTTTCTAATTCAGATTTGGTCTGATATAAGTTAGAACCAGGTTTGATCTGTTTTTGGTTTGGTCTAATCCAAGTTTATTCCTGGTTTAAACCAGGTTTCTTCCATGTCTGATTCAGATTTTTAATCTGGTCTGATCCTTGTTCAATCCAGGTATGATTCAAATTTGGACCTGGTCTGATCTAGGTGTAGACCTGGTCTGATCTAGGTGTAGACCTGGTCTGATCTAGGTGTAGACCTGGTCTGATCTAGGTGTAGACCTGGTCTGATCTAGGTGTAGACCTGGTCTGATCTAGGTGTAGACCTGGTCTGATCTAGGTGTAGACCTGGTCTGATCTAGGTGTAGACCTGGTCTGATCCATGTTCCGAACTGGGCAGGACCAGGATTGGCCCTGGTCTGACCTACAGCTGGGTTCACAGCTACACTCTGACTGAGACTCTGTCCTCTTGCAGATGAACACACTGGGTAACACTTTATCATGACTATCCATTAGAGCTAGTTAACAAATCATTAATAAACTCTTAGTTATTGAGTTATAAATGACTTGCTAAATAACTGTTAACAGTTAGTTAAGGATTTATAAAGTGTTACCACACACTGAAGTGCGGTTCACTTTTTCTGCTTTTGTGTATCCTGTGTGTGAAAGTGAAACCAAATCAGATGGACTGGACAGTCATTTCCAGCCCAGTGAGCATCAACCAGCCTTTCTCTGTACCTATGCAGGTCATGGAGGTCATGTCCAGCTCGTATCCGTGGTAGCAGTCACAGGTGTAACCTTCAGCGACACGGATGCACCTGCCGTTCTCACAGCCATGAAGTATCCCACAATCCTCTGCTGCACTCAGTCCAGCGTACAACTCGTAACGCCCTAAAGAATAAAAACACAGATCAGAGGAAGAACGGGGAATTCATCTTTTCAGTTTTATCTACTCTGATTCTTTAGACATTTCTTTCTAATGTTTTTTATTAAATATAAATGAGGTTTTAGAAACTTGGATTAGTGGAAACAGAAACATAAAGAGGTGTGACCTCTACTCTCTGCAGTGATATCAAGGGTGTCTACCAGGGATCTATCCTTGGACTCTTTCCATTTTTAAAGCACTTTTGGAAAACAATAAACAAATAACCACTGTGAACCTTGAAAACTCTACGTTTTTAAGACTTAGAACTTCAGGAAACTCAGATAGAAGATCCTCTGGAGTTCTGATGACTCAGCAGAGATCGGGTTCTTTCCCTTTTTCTTCAGTCACAACAATTCTTCATTTTTTTAACATGTTCCATGTTCCCCACGCTCCATCAAAGCTACTTACTCTCGTACAGCCTCCTTGGTGCTCCTCGTCCCCCTGCTCCTCCTCCTCCTCGATTCCTGTCAGTGAAAGGAGGAAACGGTGGGCTGGGCCTCCACGTCATCTCGTCCTCCTCCTCCTGATCATCGTAGGGAGATCCAGGCAGCGGCGCCAGGCTTAGAGGAGGTCCGTCAGGCCGGGATGGAGGGAAAGGACGGGCCCCAAATCCTATCTCGGACCGGGGGTCTGGGGGGAGTCGGAATGAAGGGGTTTGGGGGGCGGAGCTGTCAGGGGAGCTGTAGTCTCCTTCAGAGTAGTAAGAACTGCAGAAAGGCACAAGCAGTGAGTGTCGGCACAGTTTCATTTCACAAAACGAAAAACTCTGGGTCTGCGTCCTCACCTGTAATCCGACGGACGATAAGCATCTTCTGGCAGGCTGGAGGTGCCGGGGGTCCTCCCCCCAAAACCCGACCTGACGCCCCCTGCTGGTGAGTAATCGTCGTAGTCAGGCCGACTGAAGTCTCTGCTGGGGACCAGCGTCCGAGTGTACAGGTCTGAACCATAAGGAGGAGCTGAAGAGACAAGAACTCCATGAGGAGAACGGACATTTCAGCTTCGGAAAAGGTTCACAGGAAGTGGAGGAGATGGTCAGACCTCCTCGTCCTGATTCAAGAAGCAGTCGTGTTTCAGGGCCAGGGGGTTCAGGATAGCTGTCCGGGAAGGGAGGAGCAAAGGAACTGCACAGAGCGGCGTATTCCTCTATGGAGAGCACAGGAAGCCCACATGTTTATGGACCTTCTTACATACCAATGTGTCGTACTAAAAACAACACGTATGACCTTTCCCATTTATAACAGACTGTTTAATTTACGGTCCTGAAGAAGTCCCCCTGCTGTTCCTGTTCTTCTACATTTATAATGAGGTTCCAGGCCTCAGTTCAGTTCAGTAGAGTTTGTTCTGAAAGTCTCCGGATCCATCCTGTCGGCGTTTACCTGAGTCTGAGGACGGGCAGAGGGCGCAGCCCATCCCCCAGCCCTCGCCGTACATGCAGCAGCAGTCGGTGAAGGTGACTTGGCCCCCCAGCAGAGGGCTCTGGCAGAGCAGGTCTGCGCTCACATGCTGCCAGCACACAGACAGGTTCTCATCTGGAACCAAACCAAGACAAGGATCAGGATTTGTCATCAACCGGAACTGCTTCCAGTGTGATGTTTCTATGCAGATAATGCACTTTTATGATTTCATCTCTAAAAAAGCGTCTCTGCGTAAAGCCACAATGTAAGCCGAACTGCAACTCCAGATGAAAATATGCAACAGACTTTCAACTGAATTTTCACGACAGACTCAAGGTAGATGGTCAATCAATGCATGCCGGATTGTTACAGACAGGAAGAGGCTGTACCGGACCAAGGGAACCATTGCAATCTAACACTGATTGGTTTGGATTGGCTTTGGTCCAGATCTGCTTTAGTCCTGCTTGGAGCTCTGCGTTTCTGTCCTTGGCCTTAGACCCCGCCTCTGGCTCGTCTGGCGCCCCCAGCCTTCCCCCAACTCCATCTGGATGAAGCTCATCTGCTGGACTATTCAAACATGTAGTTGTAGAGTTAGATAAGCTCATTCATCTATAAAAGTTCTGGTAATCACCTGTCCGTCCTGGGGGAGGATCCCTCCTTCGTGTGGACATCCCTGAGGTTTCCCCTTTTTTTCCTAGAATCTGTTTTTTTTAGGAGTTTTTCCTTACAGAGGAGGAGGGTCTAAGGGCAGGGATGCCAGTTTAGTTTAGTTTAGCCACTAGTTTAGTTTAGTTTAGCCATTAGTTTAGTTTAGCCATTACCTATTGAATTATGTGACCTATTTCCTGTTCTTATACAATTACCAGCATGAAGCCCATTGAGACGACTATTGTTGTCATATTTGGCTGTATAAATAAAATGGAAAGGAATTGAATTGAAGGTTGCAGGTTTGATTCTGTGTGTGCAGGTGAATGCCAGCAGGTAGTTTGTGACTGCTTGCACAGATTGCTGATGGTGGATGAAGGACACCTGTGTGGGAGGGCGTGGTCACATACAGAGCAGGGAGGCTGTCATTCTCTTATAGAGGACCAGTGCGCGGCCGGCGGGAAAAGAAGAGGAGGACTGTTGGAGCCGGTGCGTGTGGTTCCTGACACTTGGGCACAGCCTGCAGCAGGAGGACTGTTGGAGCCTGTATCGTTTGAGTTTGGCCTGCTGCTGGAGCCAGAGACGCGAGGTCCGTGACATTTGGGTGCAACCTGCAAGGTGCAGGCAGGAGGAAGGCTTGGAGCCGGAGGTGCGCAATTCAGGACGCGGAGGCGGCAGAACACTGGCCACAGGTCTTCATCGGGGCGCGGACCAGTAAATCGCTCGCGTGGAGGAGGAGGGAGGCAGCACACCCTCAGGAAGATCTCACACTGCCATTTGGAGACACAGAGGGGTGAACGGGCTTCACCCCTCCTAAAGTTAAGTGTGCCAGCTACACACTGAGCTTCTATGAGCAGCCTGTAGCTCAGTCACCAGTGGATTTTAATTGGGTTTTATATGGATTGACTTTTAACTCCTTTGCATGACTGTTTTTGTGTTTTTAAAACTATTTGTGGATTTGCCTTGTTTTTATTGCATGTGAACTGGTGGCTTGGAGTGCAGGCCTGCTCGTGTGAAGGACTTGGGTGTGGGACGAACATCAAGGCGGACACTTGGACAATGGCGTGATATGGACAATTACTACCGCTGTTCTCCTGATGTGTTGGCTTTACATGTGTTTTATGTCATTTTTGTTTTTAGTTTTTTTACCATTTCTGGTTTTAGACTGGTTTTATTAAAACTTTTTAACTATCAAGGCTTTGGCTGTCTCTGGAGCAACTAGCAAACTCCCCAGCAGATCCCTAAAATTTTTGATTGCTTTGGGGCTTCACCCCCACCCCTCTGACAGATTTTTGGCGTTGTCGGCAGGATTCTGCTGGGTTGAGGCACTGGTCGCTCCAGCATGCAGCAGGCCCAGGTAGGTGCAGCTGGCCCTTCAGCAATGATGATGCCATTTTTCATGGGTTGTCCATGGGTGCAAAAGTTTAGTGGGGAAAATGCTCAATTCAAGTTTGGGGAGTGGAAACACCAAGCTTAATCTATGCTAAGTTTTCAGCCTCTTACAGACTCTCAGAAAGCTGACATTCTTTTAAATTTACTTGAAGGTGAAGCAAAGAGAGAAATATTAACTCTGGAGAGATCACTTAGAGACACTCCTAAGAAAATTCTTGATGTTTTGCATGTTCTGTATGGTGATAACACTCACGTTTCTGTGCTCAGGACTCGTTTTTTTAATTGTAGACAACAGCCACCAGAGTCACTCAAGTCTTTTTCCCTGCGGTTGAGAGAACTCTTTCTTGTGTTGAAACAGAGAAACGAGGCAGGACTTGAGGATGGTGATGCCATCCTACAAGACCAGTTTGTCATGGGATTAAGAGAAGGTTCCCTTCGCCAGGAGCTACGACGCCTTGTGAAGAAGACTCCTACATTGTCCTTTGATGAAGTAAAGATGGAAGCACTCTCATTGGAAGAGGAACAAGCAGAACAATGGTCGCCGTCTTCCTGTATGGCAATAGGAAAGCAGGTGCCCCACGCACAAACCACAACAGACTGGAAAACAGAACTGAAAAATGAACTGCTTAAAGAGGTGAAAGACCAAGTGGCTGAAATGTCTAAAAATATTTTGTCTGAGTTACAGGAAAACTGAACGGTTCCAAACACACGTATGAAGCCAGAGTCTAATTGGAGAACAGATAATAGAGCCAGACCAGCTAGTAGGGGTATTAGAGGGACACCACGATATGAGTGGGACCAACAGGGCCGCCCAATCTGTGCTACTTGCAAAGAAGCGGGGCATTTTAGCCGCAGCTGCCACTCTAGAGCCCCCCATCAGGATTTTTAGTCCCACCGGCCACCGTGGGTCAGGTGACCGGACCCCTTAGCGCTGACCCACCTAGCTCCCCACCCTCAACCAGGTTTACAGAGAGCTGCCCATATGTCACGGTTAAACTAGATGACGTAGAAGTTAAGTGTTTGCTAGACACTGGGTCGCAAGTAACACTTTTTTGTGAGAGTCTGTGTAAAGACCTCTTCAAGGAGAAGCATTTGGGTGGGGTCCTCTCTTGGCTTAAACTTCGAGCTGCAAATGGACTAAGCATCCCTTATACAGGCTACATAGTAGTTGACTTCCAGGTGGGGGGGGTTCGGGTCCCGATTTGTGGGGTTGTGGTGGTAGAAGACGGCTATTTGGGTGAAAAGAAGGCCATCTTGGGCATGAATGTAATTTCTGAGTGTTGGGAAGAACTGTTCCAAAAGCACCGACCACCTCTTATAAAACGTCAGTCCCTTAGAAGGGCATGGGAGGATGTTTTTGCTGACTGTCAGCGTATCCAAGCTGTTTCAGATATGGAGCCCTTGACCAGGGTAGCTCGTCCAGCCTGCCGAGCACCAGTGACTGTACTAAAATTTTTGATTGCTTTGGGGCTTCACCCCCACCCCTCTGACATGAATAGGACTTGGAAAGCACTTTTGGCGCTAACTCTTTAACACAGGATCTTTAGCTTCAGTGTCCAGTGTGGGTGTTCTTTGAACAACCGTTACTTTCAACGGTTTACGCAATTAATGTAAATCCAATGGATTCTGACGCGGAGAAAAGCGGCATTGCGCTGATGAGCAACACTTTACAGTACTCTGTTTATGCGGTTAATGCAGACCAACTGATTCTGACACTTCATGCTAGTAAAATGTGTCGGTAAATCCGTTTATGTTGACTGCATGATGACCGAGAAGTCATGGGGATTCAAAGAGCCAATGCTATTTTCCTGTCGCCATTGCCAGCGACGCTCTGGTTTTAAAGGGTTAATCACTATAGAAAAGTCTATGACCTTTACCATTTAGGAGAACAAAAACCTGGTGGACTCATGGAAAAAAAAAGGCTTCTAAAGGGGGAGGAGTCTCACCCATAGAGCTGTGGGAGGAGTTCACACAGTTTCGTTGCGTCTCATCAAGAACCAGATGGGTAGGACAGGTGCAGTAATATGAACCGACTGTGTTGACACAAACTCCGCCCACACAGGTCTCCTCCTCACATTCATCGTGATCTGAAGGAAAAAACAGAAACACGGACAGGATGTTTGGGTTCATGCGTGTGTGATGACTGAACCGCTACCCAATCCGTCTGCTGATAAACTTGGACTTTAGCATGTTTGAATGTTTTTGTTACCTTGTTTTAAAAAAGATGTTCCAAATTCAAAAATGCTAAATATTTAAATTGTTATTGGAGATTTTTTTACAATAATTTGCAAATACTTCATTAAAACATTTTAAAAAATTGTTAACTAAATGTTTTAAACAAAATAAATGACCGGTTTATAAACTTCACTGAACAGAATTTCTTGACTTTCTAAGAGGACCCAGCATATGTTTCATTTCCACTTCTGCGCCCAACCACTGAAGGAGCAGGGTTGTCCCAAACAC
Source organism: Oryzias latipes (assembly GCF_053564925.1). NCBI lineage: Eukaryota > Metazoa > Chordata > Actinopteri > Beloniformes > Adrianichthyidae > Oryzias > Oryzias latipes. Next base: position 35,868,904 of record NC_136249.1, read on the forward strand.
TGAAGGCTAAAGGGGGCGGCTCAGGGGCTCTGTAGTGCTGGAGAATGTGCCGTGTTCGTACCGACACACTCCAACAGCGTGCTGTTATAAACGTATCCGCTGTAGCAGTAGCATCTGTATCCAGGTATGTTGTTGACACACACTCCATTCTTACACACCTGAGGCTGGAAGCGTTTACACTCATCCACATCTGAGAACAGACGGAAAAGACAACGTTAGGAACACCTTCTCTGTTCCCCGTAGTCATTCCAATCACACAAACTTTATTTGTACAAACTTTAACCCATGAAAAGGACAAAAACAGAGAACCTGTCAGGTAAGGTCTCTCCTATCAGGTCTGTCTGTGGAAGTCTGTCCAGTTAGGTCTGTCTGTTGAAGTCTGTCCCGTAAGCTCTGTCTGTTGAGGTCTGTCTGTTGAGGTTTTTCCAGTTAGGACTGTCTGTTGAGGTCTGTCTGGTGAGGTCTGTCCAGTAAGGTCTCTCCAATCAGGGCTGTCTGTTGAGGTCTGTCCGATGAGGTCTGTCCAGGTAAGGTCTCTCTTATCAGGTCTGTCTGTGGAAGTCTGTCCAGTTAGGTCTGTCTGTTGAAGTCTGTCCCGTAAGCTCTGTCTGTTGAGGTCTGTCTGTTGAGGTTTGTCCAGTTAGGACTGTCTGTTGAGGTCTGTCTGGTGAGGTCTGTCCAGTAAGGTCTCTCCTATCAGGGCTGTCTGTTGAGGTCTGTCCAGTTAGGTCTGTCTGTTGAGGTCTGTCTGTTGAGGTCTGTCCGGAAAGGTCTCTCCAATCAGGGCTGTCTGTTGAGGTCTGTCCGATGAGGTCTGTCCAGGTAAGGTCTCTCTTATCAGGTCTGTCTGTGGAAGTCTGTCCAGTTAGGTCTGTCTGTTGAAGTCTGTACAGTAAGGTCTGTCTGTTAAGGTCTGTCAGTTTAGGTTTGTCCAGTTAGGACTGTCTGTTGAGGTCAGTCCGGTAAGGTCTCTACAACCAGGGCTGTCTGTTGAGGTCTGTCCGGTAAGGTCTCTCCTATCAGGGCTGTCTCTTGAGGTCTGTCCGGTAAGGTCTCTCCAATCAGGGTTGTCTGTTGAAGTCTGTCCGGTAAGGTCTCTCCTATCAGGGCTGTCTTTTGAGGTCTGTCCGGTAAGGTCTCTCCTATCAGGGCTCTCTTTTGAGGTCTGTCTGGTGAGGTCTGTTCGGTAAGGTCTCTCCAATTACATCTGTCTGTTAAGGTCTGTCCGGTGAGGTCTGTCCGGAAAGGTCTCTCCAATCAGGTCTGTCTGTTGAGGTCTGTCCGATGAGGTCTGTCCAGGTAAGGTCTCTCCTATCAGGTCTGTCTGTGGAAGTCTGTCCAGTTATGTCTGTCTGTTGAAGTCTGTCCCGTAAGCTCTGTCTGTTGAGGTCTGTCTGTTGAGGTTTGTCCAGTTAGGACTGTCTGTTGAGGTCTGTCTGGTGAGGTCTGTCCGGTAAGGTCTCTCCTATCAGGGCTGTCTGTTAAGGTCTGTCCGGTGAGGTCTGTCCGGAAAGGTCTCTCCAATCAGGTCTGTCTGTTGAGGTCTGTCCGGTGAGGTCTGTCCGGAAAGGTCTCTCCAATCAGGTCTGTCTGTTGAGGTCTGTCCGATGAGGTCTGTCCAGGTAAGGTCTCTCCTATCAGGTCTGTCTGTGGAAGTCTGTCCAGTTAGGTCTGTCTGTTGAAGTCTGTCCCGTAAGCTCTGTCTGTTGAGGTCTGTCTGTTGATGTTTGTCCAGTTAGGACTGTCTGTTGAGGTCTGTCTGGTGAGTTCTGTCCGGTAAGGTCTCTCCTATCAGGTCTGTCTGTGGAAGTCTGTCCAGTTAGGTCTGTCTGTTGAAGTCTGTACAGTAAGGTCTGTCTGTTAAGGTCTGTTTGTTTAGGTTTGTCCAGTTAGGACTGTCTGTTGAGGTCTGTCCGGTAAGGTCTCTACAACCAGGGCTGTCTGTTGAGGTCTGTCCGGTAAGGTCTCTCCTATCAGGGCTGTCTGTTTAGGTCTGCCCGGTAAGGTCTCTCCAATCAGGGCTGTCTGTTGAGGTCTGTCCAGTAAGGTCTCTCCTATCAGGTCTGTCTGTTGAGGTCTGTCCGGTAAGGTCTCTCCTATCAGGTCTGTCTGTTGAGGTCTGTCCAATTAGGTCTGTCTGTTAAGGTCTGTCCGGTGAGGTCTGTCCGGAAAGGTCTCTCCAATCAGGTCTGTCTGTTGAGGTCTGTCTGTTGAGGTCTGTCCGGTAAGGTCTCTCCTATCAGGTCTGTCTGTTGAGGTCTGTCCAGTTAGGTCTGTCTGTTGAGGTCAGTCCGGTGAGGTCTGTCCGGAAAGGTCTCTCCAATCAGGGCTGTCTGTTGAGGTCAGTTTGGTAAGGTCTCTCCTATCAGGGCTTTCTGTTGAGGTCTGTCTGGTGAGGTCTTTCCGGTAAGGTATCTCCTATCAGGGCTGTCTGTTGAGGTCTGTCCAGTTAGGTCTGTCTGTTGAGGTCAGTCCGGTGAGGTCTGTCCGGAAAGGTCTCTCCAATCAGGGCTGTCTGTTGAGGTCAGTTTGGTAAGGTCTCTCCTATCAGGGCTTTCTGTTGAGGTCTGTCTGGTGAGGTCTTTCCGGTAAGGTATCTCCTATCAGGCCTGTCTGTTGGGGTCTGTCCAGTTAGGTCTGTCTGTTGAGGTCTGTCCGGAATGGTTTCTCCAATCAGGGCTGTCTGTTGAGGTCTGTCCGATGAGGTCTGTCCAGGTAAGGTCTCTCCTATTAGGTCTGTCTATGGAAGTCTGTCCAGTTAGGTCTGTCTGTTGAAGTCTGTACAGTAAGGTCTGTCTGTTAAGGTCTGTTTGTTTAGGTTTGTCCAGTTAGGACTGTCTGTTGAGGTCTGTCCGGTAAGGTCTCTACAACCAGGGCTGTCTGTTGAGGTCTGTCCGGTAAGGTCTCTCCTATCAGGGCTGTCTGTTGAGGTCTGCCCGGTAAGGTCTCTCCAATCAGGGCTGTCTGTTGAGGTCTGTCCAGTAAGGTCTCTCCTATCAGGTCTGTCTGTTGAGGTCTGTCCGGTAAGGTCTCTCCAATCAGGTCTGTCTGTTGAGGTCTGTCCGATGAGGTCTGTCCAGGTAAGGTCTCTCCTATCAGGTCTGTCTGTGGAAGTCTGTCCAGTTAGGTCTGTCTGTTGAAGTCTGTCCCGTAAGCTCTGTCTGTTGAGGTCTCTCTGTTGATGTTTGTCCAGTTAGGACTGTCTGTTGAGGTCTGTCTGGTGAGGTCTGTCCGGTAAGGTCTCTCCTATCAGGTCTGTCTGTGGAAGTCTGTCCAGTTAGGTCTGTCTGTTGAAGTCTGTACAGTAAGGTCTGTCTGTTAAGGTCTGTTTGTTTAGGTTTGTCCAGTTAGGACTGTCTGTTGAGGTCTGTCCGGTAAGGTCTCTACAACCAGGGCTGTCTGTTGAGGTCTGTCCGGTAAGGTCTCTCCTATCAGGGCTGTCTGTTGAGGTCTGCCCGGTAAGGTCTCTCCAATCAGGGCTGTCTGTTGAGGTCTGTCCAGTAAGGTCTCTCCTATCAGGTCTGTCTGTTGAGGTCTGTCCGGTAAGGTCTCTCCTATCAGGTCTGTCTGTTGAGGTCTGTCCAATTAGGTCTGTCTGTTAAGGTCTGTCCGGTGAGGTCTGTCCGGAAAGGTCTCTCCAATCAGGTCTGTCTGTTGAGGTCTGCCCGGTAAGGTCTCTCCTATCAGGTCTGTCTGTTGAGGTCTGTCCAGTTAGGTCTGTCTGTTGAGGTCAGTCCGGTGAGGTCTGTCCGGAAAGGTCTCTCCTATCAGGGCTTTCTGTTGAGGTCTGTCTGGTGAGGTCTTTCCGGTAAGGTATCTCCTATCAGGGCTGTCTGTTGAGGTCTGTCCGATGAGGTCTGTCCAGGTAAGGTTTCTCCTATCAGGTCTGTCTGTGGAAGTCTGTCCAGTTAGGTCTGTCTGTTGAAGTCTGTCCCGTAAGCTCTGTCTGTTGAGGTCTGTCTGTTGAGGTCTGTCCGATGAGGTCTGTCCAGGTAAGGTCTCTCCTATCAGGTCTGTCTGTTGAAGTCTGTACAGTAAGGTCTGTCTGTTAAGGTCTGTCTGTTGAGGTTTGTCCGGTAAGGTCTCTCCTATTAGGGCTGTCTGTTGAGGTCTGTCCGGTAAGGTCTCTCCAATCAGGGCTGTCTGTTGAGGTCTGTCTGGTGAGGTCTGTCCGGTAAGGTGTCTCCAATCAGGGCTGTCTGTTGAGGTCTGTCCAGTAAGGTCTCTCCTATCAGGGCTGTCTTTTGAGGTCTGTCTGGTGAGGTCTGTCCGGTAAGGTGTCTCCAATCAGGGCTGTCTGTTGAGGTCTGTTCGGTAAGGTCTCTCCTATCAGGGCTGTCTTTTGAGGTCTGTCTGGTGAGGTCTGTTCGGTAAGGTCTCTCCTATCAGGGCTGTCTGTTGAGGTCTGTCTGGTGAGGTCTGTCAGGTAAGGTCTCTCCTATCAGGGCTGTCTTTTGAGGTCTGTCTGGTGAGGTCTGTCCGGTAAGGTCTCTCCTATCAGGGCTGTCTGCTGAGGTCTGTCCGGTAAGGACTCTCCTATCAGATCTGTCTGTTGAGGTCTGTCCGGTAAGGTCTCTCCTATCAGGGCAGTCTTTTGAGGTCTGTCTGGTGAGGTCTGTCCGGTAAGGTCTCTCCTATCAGGTCTGTCTGTTGAGGTCTGTCCAGTTAGGTCTGTCTGTTGAGGTCTGTCCGGTGAGGTCTTTCCATCTTCTTCTTCTTCTATCTGGACCTCTGTCTTGTTCATGAATCTACTGCGTGAAAATGCAGCGATGGGTCAAAGCATGTTTCCTCTCTTGGAAGCGTTGAAGCGGTGTGTCTTTCCTGAAATTCTCTAGAGTTTAGACCTTGAGGCGTGTCAGGTGTTTTACCGTACCTCTGTAGTTGAAGACTCCTGGTCCTGCTGTGACATATCCTCTGCCGCTGAGACACAGAGCCAGAAACTCAGCTGCAACAGAGAAGCGTCATCTGTGAACCTGAATGTGTCTGTTGTTATCATGTCTTTCACTGTCGTCCTGGGGGGGGAGTTGGCTCACCTGTGTTTGCAGGTGGGCAGGTGTAATACTGGCAGCCAAGCCCCCAGCCCTCCCCCACCGTGCAGCAGCACTCCTGCTGGGTGGTGTTGGCCGCCAGCAGGCTGCAGCTCCCCCTGTTGGCCAGGTTGTAGTAACACTCCCTCAGCTCCCCAGGACGAGCCTCGGGGAGGGGGGTTGGGGCTGACACTGGAGGGGGAGTGGGGGCTAACAATGGTGGAGCCAGCTCCACCATTCTGACATGAAAAGCGGAGGAGAATGCAGAGGACAGGATCTGGGTGCCCCGCCCGGTTTCTGTCACTGAAACATGAACAAAGTGACAGTTCAGCAGTGACCTGGATGTACTTTAGATTTTCTTTGTATAAATTGGTTCTAAAAAATCTACAGAAACATCATCTTCTAGATCCAGGAGGACAGGGGCTCCCCAACAGTTACAGAACCACTTTATTAATACCGTTTGCCATAAGTAAACTTTTGTTTTGTCAGTAGGAAGAAGAACTTCTCACTTTATTGTATGCACCATATTTGCATCTCATGCATTCATTCTCTACTTTAGACACCCTGGTGGTCACTGACAGATCCACAAGGTCCTCTGTTGATCATTAGTTGCTTCATGGATGCGGCGTGAAAGTCCACAGACTGAAGATGTGTGTTCTTACGGCGTGGTGCGGCGCTGACACATCTTCTGCTCGTCGCCTCAAACACCTGCCCTGTGATGTCACATCTACACACAAAGCCTCCCTTCAGGTTCTCACAACGCGCCGTGCCGCACACGCCCGGCTGGGACGCACACTCGTCCTCATCTGAGAAACAGGCCAAACCAAAAGGTGTCAAGAGGGACATGACCTCGGGGGACCTTTCGCTCTGACAGTCAGGACAACGCCTCCACGGCTAAGCAGTGGGTCCCTGCAGGTTCAGACTCACCCGCACAGCTGCCGTCAGGCTGAACTCTGTAGCCGGCCTCACAGGAAGTGAGGCAGCGGTACGAACCGATCGTGTTTTCACAGCGCTGGGACCCACAGACTGAACCATTGGAAGAGATGCACTCATCAACGTCTGAGACACAAAGGGGGAAAAAAACGTGACGATCCATAGATGTTCAAGTCACAGACACAACACCATCTCTGAACAGTACAGGCGTCGAACCATCATCCACCATGACGCACTGTCTCTGAAGGTCTGATGAAGTGGGACTAACCAAACGTTTAATAACTGTGGACATGGTCACACATCAACCAAAGATCCAACATCATCCCTCCTGTTAACCTTGTGCAATCCTAGATGACCCCCCCTTCCATTGAGGTGTTCTCCCTACCATGACAAAGGTGGATAAAGGTGGAAAGATTTCATGTAATCCATGGACACCAGTGAAGATCACAAATCATTGAAGAAAAAAGGTTCAGTGCACTGTCTAGTGGGTCTAGATGACCCAACTCCCAACGTTAAAGTACATAGGATAGCACAAGGGTTACGTGGAGAAGTGAAGCTACAGAGACAACACAGAGATCCAGAAAGACTAAAGAGAGAGTTCAGGTTCTGAGGAAGGGGGGGTGTCGGTACCGAGGCAGGCCGTCCGCTCAGGGTTGGAGGCGAAGCCGTTTGCACATCGACAGTGGAAGGAACCGTCTGTGTTCACACAGCGACCATCTGAACACACTCCTGGTTTCAGACACTCATCCACATCTACAAACACATGAATTAGACACTGATGTTGCCTCAGACAGAAACTCATCTCACACCGCTGTGAAATACTTTCCTCTGCATTTAAAAGTTTGACAGAAACCTTTGGAAATTTCTCCTTTATTTGAGGATTCAAACGCTGAGTTTTAGGAATTCAAACATTGGAGAAGATTCAGTGGTTTTTACTTTCATTTGTCAGATTTCCAGTTAGAATTTTCAGACAGACACGTCCAACGGAGAAATCAAACGGAACGTACGAACATGAAATTTTACATATTGCATTGAAGTGTGGGGAAACACATATGAAACTAAAATAATGCCCTCAATTCTACTACAGAAGAGAGCCATTCGAATTATTCACAAAGCTAATTTTAGAGATCACACAAATTAACTTTTTATTAAGTCAGACTTATTAAAACGTAAAAATTTAATTGAATTGCAGACCTTATTAGTTATGTTTAAAGCCAGAAACAGAGATTTACCAGAAGACCTACAAAAGCTTTTTATTTTCACCACAGGAGAAGAAAATCATAAGAGAAAATTTGATTTCAAACAACAGATTGCTCGAACAACATTAAAGCAAAAGTGTTTGCCTATTGCAGGGGTAAAAATGTGGAATTCCCAGGAGAATCAGTTAAAAAGTTGTCAAAATATTATCCAATTTAAACGGATGAAAAAAGCTAAAAAAATTAGATTGTACAAACTTGACTGTTGAATGGAATTTTTGGAATGTATGTATTAAATGAATGGAATGTATTTACTGTGTAGTGGAACTGTACATTGTGAAATCTGAGCACAGGTGATGGTGTGAGAAATGTAAATGTAATGTTTAAAAGGGAGCAGATAATTATAAGAATTGTGTTCTTAAATTTTGCTCCCTTCCAATCATGAAAATGTTCAATATGTAAGAGAAACATGTAAACATTTGAACATCAATGTTCATGAAAGGAACAAATAAATAAATGAAAAAAGCGCCTGACAGAAATCTCCTCCACTGAAGAGATGAGTTTTCATGGACTCACCCTTGCAGGCGGTGCCATTGCTGCTCAGTGTGAACCCCTGAGAGCACACACACATATATGAGCCGGGGGTGTTCAGACACTCCCCCCCAGAGAAACAGAAGTCGCCCTCCAAGCACTCGTTGATGTCTGAAAGCAAACAGGAGACGGTTTCAGAGCACTGCTCCCGGACCTCCGGCCCCCGACCCTCCGGCCCTCCGGCCCCCGGCCCTCCCGTCTCACCTCTGCACTGCCTCCCAAGGCTGGAGGCTTGGTATCCGGGCAGACATTCACACCTGAAGGAGCCCGCTGTGTTCACACAGCGCCGGTCTGCCTCACACGCTGCTGCGCTTTCACACTCATCCACATCTGCAGACAGACAGCAGAGGGTCAGACACCTCTAACTGTCTGTGAGTGTGTGCACGTGTGTGCGCGTGTGATACCTGTGCACTGTCTGTTGGTCAGCTTGTATCCGGAGCGACACGACACACACCTGTAGGACCCCGCAGAGTTCACGCACATCTGTCCGTTACAGCGGGACGGCTCCGCACACTCGTCCATGTCTGGACACACAGTTCTGTTGAGTTCCTGCAAAGAGCAGCGGCAGCTCTGACCGCGGGACCCGTACCTGCACAGGTGTCGTTCTGCAGCCGGTAACCGGGGCGACAAACACAGCGGTAGCTTCCAGGAGTGTTTTCACAGCGAGCGTTGGAGCATGGACTCTGGCGGCACTCGTCGATGTCTGTACACAGGAGCTCCTGCGTTTATTGGTTTATTCAAAAATCTTTCTTCAGTTACTCTTAGATCACACAAAAAACCTGGAACCAGGTCACAAGTTCTCTGATCTTTCTGGTTTGGATTTAAACTTTTGCAGCCAGTTACCCCAATGTTCCATGGAGCAAATGGAGGTTGATGTGTTTGCCCCATCTCCCTGTGCAACATGTATTCCTATTTCTGGCATTTGAGATCACGATATTTTTGGTAAATTATAAAGCTGCAAAAAGTTGGAGTGTTGGAGTTTTGTGGAGAGACACAGCAGGCAGTTCAGACTGAGATACAGTCAAAGGTCAGCCAGAATCTGATGCTTTACTTGCCCATCAGGGGAGAGCGCTCGTAGTCTTTGAACTGGTTCAGAAAACAGATGACAAGTCAAAGAAATTTACTTTGTCCCACAAAGTCTCCAGACTCCCCACAGTTGCCACGTGGTTACTCGTGGTAGACGGAACCAAGTCGGCTGGTGCCAAGAATTATTATCTGGTCAGAATTCTGCCAAGCTGAGCGTCAGGCTGTGAAATTTTAACCAGGCTGGGAGGATGCAGCCTTGGTTTGCTCGGCTTCCTCGACTCTGGTTTCACCTAGAGCCCCTCCCCTCTCCTTTGCACCGTCCCGTTTGGCCACCATTGTCTTCTTTCTCCCTGTTTTCCCTTCCAAGCAATTTTGTTGTCCTTGTACTTGTTGCAATGTCAAAAAGGCTAATTCAGGTCAATTCAGCAGGTGAGCAGCAGGTAAGTGTTACCTGTGCAGAGCCCGTTCAGCAGGCCATAGCCGGGTTGGCAGGACGTGCAGCGGTACGAGCCCAGGGTATTGACACACTCCTGACCGGGACACCGCAGAGGATCCACACACTCGTCAACGTCTGAAACACCGAGCTCCCCTCAGCGGTTCCATCGGTGTAAAAGAGATCACTTCATTGAGTGAGGCGGAGTTCTTACCTGTGCAGGTGTTGCCAGAGAGCCTGTAACCATGACGACACACACATCTGTAGCTGCCCGGTGTGTTTTCACACCGACTGTTGCTGCAGGGGTTCTGCAGACACTCGTCCACGTCTGAGGAACACACACCTTCATTACAAACCCTCCAGAGTCTGGAGAGCAACCACAAACAGGAAGTGGACGCCACCTCTGCAGCCGCTCTAATGGCCGGCCGTCAAGTATGCAGACAGACACACACACCTGTTAACACACTGCACACCTTCGCACACACCTGCAGACTGTACACATTCGTTTACATACTCCCCACATGTTCCCACACTCTTTCCTCTGGTTCGTCCGGCGCCCCCAGTCGTCTCCAACTTCCCTTTGGATGAAGCTCGTCTGCTGGACTTTAAACATGTAGTTGTAGAGTTAGATAGGCTAATTCTCTCTAAGAGTTGTGGTACATCGCCTGTCCATCCCGGGGGAGGATCCCCCCTTTCATGGGACACCCCTGAGGTTTCTTTTTTTTCCCTAATCTGTTTTTATTTATGAGTTTTTCCTCAACGAGAAGGAGGTTCTAAGGGCAGGGATGCCCAGCGTCTGTCTAGTTTAGTTTAGCAATTACCTATTGTTCATATTTTATGACCGATTCTCTGTTCATCTTCTAATTTGTTTGTTCCATTTCGGGTTGATGAGCCTATCCCGGTCACTTGTGGGCGAAGGCTGGGGGAACCCTGGACAGGTGGCCAGTCTGCCGCACAGTCACTCTGATTCTATGTTTTTGTACAATTACTGGCGTGACGCCCGTTCAGACAACTGTGTTGTGATATTGGGCTATAAAAAATAAAAAAGAATTGAATTGATACTGTCCACACAGTCCACATAGTCACTTCAGATACAAAAAAATAGTAAAATATTTCCAAAGAATGGAGAAATCTGACAAACCAGCAACTAAAAATAAGAGACAGAAGTTTAATTTGATGTCGCCTCACCCTGACAGGTCGTCCGTTGAGGACCATGTTCGTACCCCGACTCACACAAACAGGAGTGTTTCCCACCAGGTAGATCCAGACAGTGGCCACGCCCACACACACCTGGTCTGGTCTCACAGACACCTTTGAGTGCTGCATACACACACACACATAAGTTACTCGTCTGCATAGAGGTTGAAATTGGTCTATACCAGAGGTGGGCACTGAGGGCCGCATTCCTGCATGTTTTCCAGCATACCCTGCTCTGGCATGTTCTAATTGGCTGGACACACCTGAACCAGGTAATCAGCCATGAGTAGGGCAAGATTATTGGCTGGACACACCTGAACCAGGTAATCAGCCATGAGTAGGGCAAGACTATCTGGAAATCATGCAGACACACCGGCCCTCGAGGCCTGGAATTGCCCACCCCTGGTCTATACAGTCTAAAACAGAACCTCCTGCAGAGAAGATGCCAGAATCCTCTGGATCTGGTCTTCACCACGTTCATCTGCTGGTACTCACGCTGGACTCTGGCGGGTCGCGCTGTGGGGTTTGCAGGGTTTTTGGGCAGGACCGCAGGAGGGAAAAGATCTCCTCCAGATGGGAACTGACTGGGTTGGGACCTGAAGGAGGGCTGACTGCCTGCAGGGAACCAAAACAACAAACTTTAAGCGACCAGAGTCTGGACAGTGAAGTTTGATTCAGAAGGTTTTGATGAACACCTTCTTTAGCACTGTCATCCATCATTTAACCACATCATAGAGGAATTAAAAAAAAGCTTCCAAATCAGAACAGAAATTCTGATCCACTTACCTTGAGTTCCTCCAGATGGAGACTGAGGTCTTGCCTGAGCTAACTGTGACACACTAGAACCAGGTTGTGTCTGTTGGACTGCTGGTTTTCCCTGCAGAACTATGGCTCCACCACTAGCAGGCTGTCTAGGAGAACCGGCTGTTGGGCGGGGCTCTGGCCGGGGGCGGATCTCCAAATGTGGTGGACTGGGTCTGGCGCCAAAGGATGAAAAGCTGGAGGAGGTCGTTCCCGAGGAAGAAGGTTTCTGCTGGGAGATGGAGGTTCTGCTGCTGCTGGACCCGGATTCTGTACCTTGACACGAGGACGAAGGTGGGAGTAAGCGGGTTAGGTCTGTATGAGCCACGACAAGACCCAACTGAGAACTCTGATCACAACCAGTGAATTCAAATCATGAGATCCTGATGTTCCTCTGTCCACCTCAGGCCAAACACTGAAGAACAAGCAGGTTATGAGTCTGTACCTGTGGGGTCCAGGTGCTCTGAGACTCTCTGGGTGACTTGAAGGGTGGAGGCGGAGTAGTGGTACCCCGGACCAGCGGGACAGATCTCCTTAAAGGACACTAGAAACGGACATTTGAGCAAAAATGTCTGAAACCATTTGCTGGAAGACAAAACTGCATGTGGAGCAAAAAAGTCTGGATGGGAGTCCGTTTGCGTTCTTACTGAAGAGAATCACACCAGAGTTCATCTGCAAGAGTGAACTTCCTCTTGTCGTTTGTGCTTAGAACCCCTGAATCTCTTTCATGCTCAAACATCTGACTGGCTGGTGATGGAATCCACCCACCTGAACCGAAGTGAGGACACCTCTGGCAGTCTGCGCCCCAGGCTTTGCCGACCCGACTGCAGCAGCAGATCTGCTTGGTGATGTTCCGGGCGATAGGCAAAGAGCAGGAGGACGGCCCCCGGCCCTGATCCAGAACCCGGTAGCACTGACCCTTCTCCTCTGAGATCACACTGTGGGCTGAGGAGGAAACACGACGTTATGACGGACGGAGACGGACAGGAGACGACGAAACGCTTCATGCAGGACCAGAACATGCTGCAGAGTTCAGACAACATCAACACAACAGGAAGCAGGAAGCTGAAGGAACAGCACAGACAGAGCAAACACAGTGATGGACTTGGTCAGAAACATTTTACGTACATTTATGACTGACTCCGTTTAAAGCAAAGGGTTTGTTTCCATCCAGCTCTCAAACCCGATTCGATGCAGCTTCAAATAGGGTTTTCCCCCTAAACGGCACGTTTGAGGACTGAAGCAAATTTCCAGTGACTGAAATCATCTGAAGGTCAAAACAATTTATAAAAAGAAGGAAGATTCATCCCAAAAACCTGATATTAGCTGCAGATGCTGTTTTGACAGGAAGCCAAACATTTTCTAAAGCTAACAGGAGCAGAAATCCTCTAAAGAAACCAACAGTCCTCATTTCTAATCAGCGCAGAAGCTGCAAGACTGAACAAGCAAAAGAGCCACGAGTCTGCAGATGTATGAAAAGTCTGGATGGTCCTTTGGCTAAAGCTTTTCTAAAGCTCTCACAGCTTTTATTTGAAAGATCTGAAACCGTTCTATTGAGCAGGGGAATCATGTTCCAAACCCATAAAAGTGACAGAACCCATCAGGAGTCTGCTGATGCAGGCTGGAGAACGCTGAAGACAAGCATCAGCAGAGAAACATCAATGGTCTGCAGGTTTTCCAGCTTTTAAAACAAATCCCTGGTTGGCTCTGATGAAGACTGTCACCCTCATCCTCTCTCAGCACGTCCAGCTCCTCAACCCCTCACAGACATCTCAGGCTGTTCTGCAGTCCAGGAAAGACCCTCAGTCTCCTTTCCTACCATGTTTGGCTGCATTTCTAGCAGAAGCAGGTTAAGGGAGAGGAAGGTGGGGCCAGCAGGGGGCGCTGCAGACAAGAATGGAGAAAAGCTCAGTAACAAGCTTCAGCCGCAGACCGGAAGAAGAAAACCCGACGTAGCGTTACTGAACCGGGTGAAGCAGATTAGACGACAGCATCCTCTTCCTCGTCCACAGAATGCTGCTGTGAATAACTGACACCAGTCAGGCTTCAGGAAAACCTCAAACTTGCTCTGATGGATCCAGATTTTAGGGAAACCGTGAAGATAGGTACAACTCATAAAAGTCAGTTTTCCAACATCTTGATGGAGGGAAACATGCGTGAAGGTTGATGTTCACGGCACCTATTAAGGTTATTGAAGCTCTTTACATCCAAGCTCAGAGGGGCTCAGAGTTTTCCTCATTTCCTTTTTTGCAAACTAAAAGTTTATTTCTGATTCTAATTCGATTTTTCAAAGAAGATTCAGAAACTGTCATTTTATTTTTATTGAATCTTTAGTTTACACTTTTTAGCTTTAGTACCTTTATTTATATATATTTCAGGGACATTGGATTACAGAGTGCACTAAGTAAAACAAGCCATGTAATGGCATATGACTACACTACCCAGAATGCCTGATGACCAAGCAGCAGGACGATTGGTCAGAGGGTTTGATGGGAAGTTTTTCGAGTGAAGTGTGTTCTTCTTCGTTTTCTCCTCTTTTACCTGCAAAACTCAGCTTTTGCAGGGAGGAAAACACGACAGAAATAAAACTTTTTTGACAATAATGCTCAAAGTTGTACAGCTGTAGCACCAAATAAACACAATACTTTCACTTTTTCAGTTTATCATGTAAAAGTACAGCATGTATCACCAGGGATTAGTGCTGATTATTTGGATTTTATCTGGTGCTTGAACCAGATAAGTGAAGTTCAGACAAAATTTTGACTGAAGCTCCGCCCACCCTTACAACCACACCCATTCTGATATGAGCCCATTCGCTACTGCTGGAAAGGTAAAATGATTGGCTAGAATTAAGAATGTTTCCTTTTTTCTATTTTGATGAAAGAACTGAGCACATTTTTCTCAACATCGTCTGGTTTTTAGACAAAAATGAGGACAACCTACAGAAGGTTGAAGAACATCTGAACTTTGTCCACAAAAGTGAGAGCGGTGGAAATAGACTTTACTGCTTTCATGTACCGGTTAGGAGGCTCCTGCGTGACCGCTGACAGCTTGGACAGACCCTTCACGGGTTGGACCATCACAGCAGCTTCAGACGGGTTCCTGAAGCCCTGACAGGTGTCTCTTATTCCTCCTGGCATTCCTCCAGCATGCGTGCGACGTGTTGGCGTTACTTACAAATGCAGACTCCGTGAGTAGCGTCCAGGATGAACCCCACTCTACACACACAGCTATAGCTCCCCCTGGTGTTCACACAGATGCCGTTCTCACACAGCCCCGGCTGGAGGCACTCATTCACATCTACACACATCAACACACCAGCAGTGAACGTAGATCGGACTCAGAGAGCCACAGAACCAGAACCGTACACACAGAACTGAGTCTTTTAGTTCACCTCATTTCTGGTTTGATCTGGACTTTCAAACATCTGAAGTTCTGATCCAGTTACATAAAAAAATACTGAATCAACGTGGCAAACAGGAAGTTAGCGGTTTCATTTTTGAGGTTACAGCTTCATCAGAGGATGTGGAAAAAGTCAATGTGCTTCCACACATGCAGATGAACCCGTCCACGGGTTTGTTCTTCACTCAGTTCAGTCCAGAACCTCCAGATTTCTCTGTCTCACCTGGGATGAGCTCACCAAGACGGCGTCATTGGACTCACGTGTCCCTAAGCTCGTCCCAGAAGCGCCGTGTTTACAAAGGTAATCGGTAACGTTTGCATCAGTTACTGACATTAATTACAAAATTTGTTTCAAAGAAATCTGGTGAGCATTATCAGACCCGGAAGGGTAAAGACATCACTGTTGCTATGACGACATCGCTTAAGTTCATGTCTTCAGATAGGAAGGAAAGCTGACGTAGAACTTACCGACACACTGCGTTCCGTTGACGCGCCCAAAGCCAGCAGGGCAGCTGCTGTTGCTTTGACCTGACCACAAGGGGGACGAGAGGAAACCAAGTCTTCGGTCAGATGGCGCTGGTTTCTACAACAGTTTTATGGAGGGATATTTCTGCCACTATGTTGCACACAAAACTGTCTAAGTTGCAAATGATAATATTAAATATTTGCTTTTGAATTATTTTTTATTTTGCTTTCAATTTTTTTTGCTTTCAAAAACGTTTTTTGTATGTTTTCGCGTGCGTTGTGTCAAATCTCGCTTTTGTCTTATCTTTGAATTTGCTGACCTCTCTGAGCGCGACCTAGCATGATCAAACTCCCACTATTGCCACAGCCAAAAAGGTTTTCCCATGCGTTTTTTCCTGTCTTTGATTTTGCTGAGTTAAGTTTCTGTTTAGCGTGACAAAGCTGCCATCAAACAGCAGCTGATTGGTCCAGATTCTAACCAATCAGGTGTCTCTGTCTCATATTGACGGTGCTTGGAGGCAGACATGGACTTTGGACTTTGTGTCGGTTCTATTCGTATGGGATTCTGCCGTTTTCAATCATTCTGGCCCGTTTCTCTCAGAGTAAAACCCAGAAAGGAGCAGCAAAGCAGCTAAGATCAAACCAAGTTTTGTATTTATTTATGTCAGTGTAGTGACATAACGTGTTTAAAATGTCTGCAGCAGAAAAAAAATGTCCGAGCTCCGACTAATGATTGGTTAGAATCTGGACCAATCAGCTGCTGTTTGATGGCAGCTTTGTCACGCTAAACAGAAACTTAACTCAGCAAAATCAAAGATAGGAAAAAAGTGGGATGACACACAACGCATGCAAAAACATGTGTTTTGCAAACACAAAAAAAGTTTTAGGATGCAAAAAAAATTTGAAAGCAAAAAAAATAAAATAATTGAAAAGCAAAATAAAAAGTAGTTGAAAATCAAATATTTGATATTTTCATTTGCTACTTAGAAAGAGTTTTGATACTAAATGCAGATGGGGGGTGACAGCTCCTATGTGATCATGGACTGCATGACAGACAGGTGAGCTGTAAGGTTACATGACTCAAGCAGTTCCTGAACCCTGACTTTGGACAACAATGCTGAGAGGCCGTTCTTAAAGAGGTCCTAGAACCAGACTGGTTGGTATGTTAATGCTAACTTGCTGGTTGAATGAGCCCCCTAGTGGTTACTTACTGAACTGACCAGACTCCAGTCAGGATCAGTAATCCTAAAGTAACATGTATGACATGTTTGATTTTATCCTCACTCAAGTAAAAATGCTTTTTTTTCATTCCTCAGACTTCAGGATTTCCACAGATTTGAAAGCTTAGTGGATCTTTTTTCCGTGTGTTGGTTTACCTGCAAATGTGGGGACCGTGTGACTTTGAGTGTATTCTGGGGACTCGCTCTCCTGACAGCTTTACAAAATATCCAGTTATAAGAACAGGAAACAGTGCTGTGCACATCACAGATGTGATGTCATATCTGATGACGGATGTTTTCATTATTTAATTATGACTTTGACCTCCGTTCAGTTGTCTTTGGTGTTTTGGGGTTTATTTAAATTAAAATAGATAATAATGGTGATATTTAAGACAAAATGTGTGCATTTCTAAAATTGCAATGATAAATTATCAAAAACAAATTATTATTGTTAAAAAAACTTAATATTTGAAATTTTGAACAAAAAGCATTAACATTTATTGTAATTGAACAAATACTGTTGTAATTTTCTGCACTTTGTAGTTATTGTGCTTTAATTATGTAGAAATTAAAATGTGTGATATGAGGTCAAGTATACAAATTGTGCAAGCAGAACCTCTAATCAGTCAAGATTTTATCATTTTCAGGAGTTCTCGAAGTGTTCCAGGTCACACAAGAGTTTGTACCTGCGTTCTTTGGGCAGAGGACGCAGTCCGTGAGGCCCCACGCCTTCCCCATCCCAGAGCAGCACACGTCCCTGCTTCTCAGGCCAGGAAGTGGGGAACTGCACTGCTCTCACGCAGAAACACACAAATGTCACCAAAATGTAACACGCGAAAACAAACCATTAATAACAACAACAAAAACAATTCATTTCTACTTTAGTGAGAATTGTAATTCAAGTCCATTATACCAACAACACCTGAGAGTTTTTGAAAGACTTTGTAAAAGTTTAGTTTCAGAAACGGTGGTGTCCAAAGCTGAGATGTGTTGGTGAAGGTTTCATTCATCCAGGTGACGTTGTCTTGAAGTGGAGTGGATCTTTTAAGTCCACTTGCCATGACTCAACTTCAAGACAACGGTCATATGCCTCACCTTAACCATTTACCAAATTCAAAGTGACCTGTCAGGTGCTTTTACTTTAAATGGCATGTAAAGGCGTCTGGTCAACCCTCCTCTTCCTCTCTGGCTCCTCTCACCTGTCCGTCTCTGACTTCTCGGAAACAGTATTTGAAGCCGGAGTGCTGGGTGTAGGTACCGCCCCCCCTCACTGTCTGGGCCTGCACCCCGCTGCTTCCTGTAGAAGGCGGAGCTGTGCTCAGGTCTGGAGATGGTGCCGGGGCGCCCGCTGATCCAGAGGAGAAGGAGGAAAGGGCTCTCTGTGTGGGACCGGATCCCGACACCTGGATCGACATGACAACAAACTGAGAAATGCAAGTGACAACTTCCAGAAAGCAGGAGATGGTCTGCTCAACACAAACGTGCAGGAAGAAGAGAAAAAAACAATAAATGTCTGTTCTGCTGTTATTCATCCCAAATAAATCAAGTCTGTAACTTTCCACTTTGATCCAGATCATTCAGTGAGGTCACATTATCCCAACTACATTTTATCATAAAGTTGCTGGTTTAATTCCTGCTCTGAGCATGAACCTGAATCAGAAAAATGCCACAAGAACATGTTAAAAACATTTTTATTCATCAGAGTGACTCTTTGAACTGACAGGATTGGGTCTTCATTTGTCAGATTCATGCGTACAGATCTCCTTCAACAGGAACAGGCAGCCCTGTTTGCTTACAGTGACACATCTATTGGCTGATTTGGAAAAAGGACACTTTGAGGAATCTGTACATTTCCCTTAATGCATCACTGAAGCTTTTGGCCATTCACATGCAAGAACAGAGCTAACTTCATCCCATTAACACAAAAATTGTCATGTATCTTAGGCTGTGTCCAAATTCCCACCCTAACTACTAAAAACTACATAGTGTGGCACCATGTGGTGCTCTGTATTTTAAAAGCAATTCGGAAACTAAGCTCACCACTTTTTCTTTTCTTCCTTTTTTTTAAACGGGAAATATGACATCACTGAGCGTTTTAATGCAACTATTTATGAATACACTGTGTTTTGATAATGAAAATGTTGATGGCTTTTAAAAAAATACAGTTAAATATATATCTTTTTTTGCCAAAATTGTTCAAAGGCAATGCATTGTGGTCTTTATTCACCAATCTAGTGAGCATTGAGACAAACGGGTTTTTTCCAGAGATTTCTGGGAAATTTCCAGGGTACAGGATTTTGGAATTGTGAATCCGGACAGCACTACAAAATGGCAAACGCACTATATAGTGCACTTTATAGTGATGGGATTTGGACACAGCTGATTTTCAGCTTAGTGGAGCCTCGGCCGATTGGAGCCTCGGCCTATTGGAGCCTCGGCCGATTGGAGCCTCGGCCGATTGGAGCCTCGGCCGATTGGAGCCTCGGCCGATTGGAGCCTCGGCCGATTGACTCCACTTGGTTGCCTCCCTTCTTGAGAAGCTACAGGCCTTCAGTTGGAGTTGGATCGTCTCCACCTCTACCTTGTTGCTGAGACGTTGAGGTCCTGCCCATTGCTCTGAGTCTGACCTGCTTGTTATGTCCCTCCACAGAGATTCTTCCCTCCGGTGCTGACCTGTTTACCTTTCCCTGGAGTATATTTTTTTTTGGGGGGGGGGGGGGGGGGGGGGGGGGGGGATTGTGGATCCTATATTTGCCTGTGGATTTCCAAGGTGGAAAGGAGTGATGGAAACAAAGGAAATTTCTGCCCCACTGTCTGTGGTCTGGCCTCTAGTAATCCTTCACCGTCCCTCACCTTTTACTGCTGCCTCCACGATCATTACCCCCCACAAGAAAGTAAGTGTCTTCACTAAGTGCTTGGTCAAAGTCACACGTCTTCTTTCTCACATAGAGGTTGCTGCTCCACCTGTGGGCCTGACTCTGTTGCTTCCAGATGCTGAATGATCCTGATCTGAGCCCCAAATATAAACCTTTTTGCTTGAGCCTGTCGTTCCTGGGATTTCTATATCCTAAACCTGACAAAAATTGTCCCAGACAGGAAAAAGATGATTTGACTGAACAGAGAGATGAGATGGAACTCTGGCTGGAATTGACAACTTTATTTTCCAAAAATGTGACCACAGAACATGTGACTATTCTTTAGCCAATCCACGGAGTGCTCTTACCTTTACCACCTGGTGAACCTTCACGCTGGCCTCAGGTGGGTGCTGCACTCTGACTTTCACCATGGAGGAGGCGGGGACTGAGCAGAGACGGTTGAAATAAGAAAATATTGTTTAAAATAGGGTTTCCAACATTAACTATGAAGTTTATAAACTATTTATACACTGAATAACAAAAAGTTACAGTTGTAAAGTGTAAAAGGATTAAAAACAACCCAGAAGAAGACGCTGCAAATGGTCTGAACAGACGACAAACATTTAGGTGCTGTTCCTGTAAAAACCTCTGTGTGTCTCTGAGCTCTTTTAAAAGTGATCTCTGTTGGTAGGTCTATGGTTCAAATCCCAGCCTGAGCAGCAGTTGTGCCATTTGACACCCAGTTCCATATTTTCATAAAGGGTAGAAGAATTCTGTGATTTGCTTTGGGGGAGAACATATGTAATGTGATGATAATGAGGTAAAAAAGTTAAACCCAAGAAATAAACTTCAGATAATTACAGATACCTAAAAAGTCACAAATGTTAGACACATAAAATAAGAGCTATATTTACAGAATGAGACATTTTGTTTCAACTGTCAAAAAAACAGAAAACTGACAAAATAATGGGAAGCTTTTAATAAACTGATCAGGGATGAGACTCACCGCCGGGCCGCTGGGCCTCCTGGTTTTGTCCAAGCGGCAGCAGAAACTCAGAGTGAGTCAGGTCCTGATTGGTCGTTGCAGCAGACAACAAGGCGGGCTTGATGATCTCGTTTATGGAGGAGGTCCTGCCTGCCGTAAAGTGGGCCTCTGGCGTGACGGGTATGTGGCAGAACTTTCCAGTGAAATTTGCCGGACAGAGGCAGCGATCCTGCTGTATACAGACCCCTCCATTCTTGCAGAGTAGAGGACACAGAACTGGAGGAGAGGGAAGGACACGCAGACAGTTCAGGATGTGGAAAGCATTCGCCGCTCCACCCTGGCCCCCGAGATCTACCACATCAGGTGATTCATGGTTGTAACTGAACACAGCAAATGAAGCTCAATAACAACAAGAAGATAAAACAAGGGAAGAAACAAGAAATTAACTCCGATCTAAAACACTTTTAGGAAAAATTATCAGGAATTATATTGATCTTTTAATATGCAGATGATACTGTCATGCATTTAAAACCTGATAAAATGCAGAACTGATTTTTTTTTTAATTTAGAAAGTAATAAATGATGGTCAGTTCATAAACTTAAATCCTTGTCCTTCCTAAATAAAATGTTAATTTTAGACAAGAAAACTTTTCTAAACATTTTAATTCAAGAAGTGAAAGAAGTTTGGGCTTTTTGAAGACCATTACAGCTCATTCTCTTTATAGACATTTCAAGACCCCAATGAGGCCTTTTTGATCGTCCAGTGTTTTGGTATTTTTCCTTCCACCTTCAGCTCCATGTGAGCATGTCCTGAACCCTCTTGTCTTCAGCTGTCTTCTGTCTGCACGCCCACATGTTGCTGCAGTTCTGCTGTAAATGGTAATATGGTTATCTCTGCGGGCGTCGCTCAGCAGATGGACCTCTTCAGCACAAGCGTAAACACTCGCAGAGTTTGGGTGGGGGTTTCCAAGGTAAAAGGAATTTTAAAAGATGAGTGATCTTCCATAAACAACCACTGATAAAGATAAACACGGAGAAAAGCTGAAACGTGAGAAATGTGTGGGATGGAGGCTCTGCTTTCACCTCCAGCACCAAAAACATTCTGGAGTTTTATACCAACACATTATCAGACCTTTTAAAAGTCAATTTCCATGAGTTTAGTACAAAATCATAAAATAATCAGAAAAGGAATCAAACTCAGAGGAGAAAAGAACTATTGGCAAACCTTGAGTTACTCCAGGATTAAGGAGGTTTGGAGCCTTAAAGCCTTTAGATTGGACAAGACTACCCAAAATCCGTCCTGGAGAGAGATTGTTTTCCAGTAAGTCCTGTAGCTGATGACCTGGTTCATCTGAAGGGCAACAATCTTTACAAAAGAACTAGGACTCAGTACCTACGGTCTAATAGAGGAATGCCCCTGAGATTAGGCAAAATCTTAGTTCTTTAGGTTTTTATTACCAATGCTGAAGGCCTCAGATACCTGTCAGTGATAAAGATTTGGAATGAGGAAAGTCATTTAACCAATCACATTTCATTTTTTGTTGGTGGGAACCAACAAAATGTCTCAAAGCTGTGCATTATCTGGATTCAGCACAGGAAGTCCTTCTAACAAACATGAATTTACTTCTTTTATACGTTTTTGATATTTACAGTGATGACCTCTGGTCTTATCACTTGACCATCATCTCACCTCAAAAAGATAATTTGGATGAAAATCATCAGTTTACAATAACTTCCTCATTCTACCATTTAGTTGTGTTTGCTGCCCTCTACAGGCCAAATAATGCAAGCTGCATGAAAACAAAATATTCCAGTTCAAATGACCAGATTTCTGCTAGAAAATCAACAAATGAAAGGAATCTGCAAACTTCCTGAGTCACGGTGGGCAGTACGGGCGGCTGCCCAGGGCGGCATTTCCAAGGGGATGCCAGCTAAGCGCTTGGGGGGAAAAAATCTTTGCCACTATGGTTTTCTATTATCTGTTAAATTATGGTGTTTGGAACGGCCTAAAACCTGCAAATTGGTGCCCCCCCCCCCCCCCCCCCCCCCCCCCCCCGCTGCGCGCTCTCCTGTCTTTGAGAATATGCCGGAAAGGGTTTGTGTGATAAAAAGCGGGAGGAGTGGAGGGAATGAGTTAAGTTGTGCTCCTAAATTAATGGATATATGGGGTAGGAGGGTGGGACAATCTATTATATATATGATAGTCCTACTTTATATTTACTTTATCTTACAAGTTTTTTTGTACAGTTTTATAAGCTGTTCTACCAGTTTTTAAAATGTATGTATTTTTGGTTGATTTTTGGGTGAGATGGTCAAGTAGAAATAGGGAACCTAAAACGATGTGATCAATGTGTGCGTGTGTGTGGGGGGGGCACTCTGGAGGGGCGCTGGGGGGGGGTCTTGCCCAGGGAGTTAGTCAGTGTAGAACTGCCAATGACTTGAACTAAGTATGTATGAGTATAAAGGTGGAGCCAAATGACATGAACCCACAGCAACATGTCAACCATTGACTATATCAGAGAACTGGACTGAGCCACTTTGACGTCACCCAAATAAAATGCCTCATTTCCTGTTCCAACGAAAAAAAGAGAATTCAGTCACAATTTTTCCCCAATATGGACACTGCCATTTGGGGCCAGATGAGGTTCGTAGCCTAAGAAGTGGTTGATCTGAGTTAACGTTTCTATGGCAACTACTGGAGCTAATCAGGAATGAGCTTGTAGGAAATCCACACCCCTTCCACTGAAAACGGGCTCGGAAGAATCTGTTCATCAAACTTTGAGGTGGAGGTCAGTAAGCATACTTTCACTGAGGCATCTGATTGGTCAGCTTATTACTTGAATAACCTGCAATAAAGAAAAACTATAATGAAAAAAATGAGGCTTATCAAGAGGACAATGAAAAAAAGCATCTGATCCAGAACGCTTCTTCTCACCAATAGAATCCCTGAGTAACAGCTGTTTATTTCTCTGTAGAAGTCTATGGGACTTTGCAGACACTTCCTGTTTGGAACGCCAGGGAGGAAAGGGCTACTCAATCCAGTTCTCTTATACAGTCAATGGTATCAACACAAAAACACCTTTTTTTAACCACAACAAAGAATGAAGCTGGTAAACTTGTTCATGCACTGCAGTAGCGCCACCTACAGATTAATTCCACAAGTTATTTCTGTTTTGTTTTTCTAAAAATGATTAAATCAGGTTAAACCACTAGAACCGCAGCTTCCCTAGATATTATTTACGACAATCTTCAAATGGGACTTAAATGGCTTCAGACTGGTGCTTGCAGGTATGCTTGACAATCCAGGAGTTATTTTCCTGTTTTTTCTGTAGCTGTAGATTGTTGTAATGCAGTGAAAGTGAAGGAAAAACAGCTGTCATTGGGCTGGGGGTGACCCACAACCCCATGATGTCACTGCCCTCCCCCATCCTCCACAATAAGCCTCTTCTCTCTGTGTCTGTTTCAGTCCAGTCTTACCTCACTGCTCGTTTAAACATTCACACATCAGCAGCATAACGTCCTTGACACGTGCACGTATGTGTGTAGGTGTGCACGTGAAAGTGTGCATGTGTGTGACAATGTGTTTGTACATGTTTGTACATGCAAACTTGGATGTGTCTGCATGTGTGTGCATGTATGCATGTTTACGTGTGCAGATGTTTGTGTGCACGTGTTTGCATGTATGTAAGTGTGCACACCTTTGTGTGCACATGAGGGCATCTTTTATGTGCAGGTGTGTGTACAAACGTGTGGGTGGGTATGTATTTATGTGTGTGTGTGTGTGTGTGTGTGCGTGTGTTTGTGTCTGTTTTTTGGTGTTATGGGCCACATGCGCTTCAGTAAACATTGCGGGACTCTAACATGTGGGTCAGTAAAATCTGCTCTGAACTGACAGAAACGTGTTGAAGGTCTCAGTGAATGATGAATGAAAACCACATGTGCTGTGTTTCTTTTCTCCGTCTGCTGTGAAGCAAACCTGAAATCTGGTATTTGATGTCCATGTTTGTGCTTTTTTTTAAAGGAGCTGACTACGCACAATTCCAAAACGAGACTTTCTACATGCATGCAGAAAAAATTCTCCTGCAACTAAAACTTCTCCATCATTAAAGGTAAAAACCAAAGCTTATTGGTTTTTATTGGTGGAAATCCATCCATCCATTCATTTTTCAAACCTGCCTCATCTCATTTGGCGTTGCAGAGTTACTGGGGCCTATCCCAGCTCCTGTTGGGTGAAAGGGGGTTTCACCCTGGACGGTTCACCGGTCGGTCACAGAGTTCAAAAGCCTTTATAATTCAGTAAAAATCATCAAAAATCATGATTTTCAGATTCCATACTTTGGATTTCGCATTCAACTAACGAGGAGAAGCGTCGCTCCCACAGGAGGAGTTAGACCTCAGGTCTGGACAGAATAAGACTTCTTTGTGTTTTTCACAGAAAACCAAAGAGTGTGTTTGTTCCCAATTTCATGTTGGCTTCACAAACCGCTGTTTTCTGCTGGGGAGGGGGTTACAGGTATCTGCTAAACTAACTTCTTTCTTCTCTGGTCAACGCAGAAACATCTCTTCAACAGGAAGATTAAGGATCAGTTCAAACATTCAAGCCGAGAAGAACTAAAATCCAAAGAAGAGCAAAGAGGCTGGAACCTCGTTTTGGATGGTGATCAAGCAAAGTTTTCTGCTGTTTGTCCAAATGTTTGGGTGATGAGAAGTTCGTCTCCATGTTCATTTTTTGATTTGGAGTGTCCACAATCAGCATTACAAGAAAACAGCCTCCACCCTCTTATGTAAAAGGGCGGAAAATGACAACAGACTGTTCAGCAGTGTTTACTTCCCCATCATTTTCAGTGGCTTCATAAAGTCTCGGTTTGAATCATCTGCTTTCCACCAAAGCCCATAACATTCAGCCTTCATGACCTGAGAGTCCTCTGTGAATCTCTGGCAGCTCTGACCTGCTGCCAGCGCAGATGATTTACCTCACGCTGATCTGGGATCACTTGAGAAAAACAGAGATATTCACTGGCACAGGTTTAGAGGTTTGAGACCATCAACGGGCTGCAGGTCACATGACTCACATGCATGACAGCTTGTGTCCTGTTACCTGCTGGTTCAGATTGTGACCTGCTGGTTCAGATTGTGACCTGCTGGTTCAGATTAAGCTCCTTCAAGAACCAACGTTCTGTTTAAAAATATAAGTTCCTGCCCTTAATTTGAAAAGCCTCTTTAGAGAAGGTTTTAGTTTTCACCAGTCCAGTAAACAACAAACTGACTTCCCATTGATAAATCTTTTTCTCTGGGCACCACTACAACAGGCAGAACTGTGGTTCATCTTCGACACCTTCGTCTGGTCAAACTAATCCTGAAAACCTTTAAAGTCCAGAGACAAATGAATTGCCAAAACCAGCTGGTCCATCATATCGTAAAGGAGCGGTTCCTGCCCCATGAAACCCCAGAAGAAGCCTGACCTTCTCACCAAAGCAAAGCCTTGAGTTACCCGTTTACACTCGAGGGTCTCACAGCCATGAGAAAATCAAACGTCTGAAGAAAGCCCCCCCAGAACTGTGGCTGGACTCGGGGGCAGAGAGCCCAGTAATCCTGGGCAGACTTGGTTGAGGTGGTGGAGCATCTGCTCAACATTAGTGTCAGATATTTAGCAGTTGATTGTGTGTCGCCCCCTAAAACCTTTCAGCTGGGTTGTTTTCTCTGAATCTGCTCAGACACAGAGCTCTCAGTAAGTTCTCCTCCTCTGGATGGACCCAAATTCTACAGAAGACAAAGCTAAACCTCTGTGGAGACCGGCAGGACTAAAGCAGATGTGAAGACGGTGTTCTCAAACTTCAGTCCTTAAGGTTTCTTAGCACTATAGCACACCTGATCCAGGTTACTAGCAGCAGGTTAGGCTGGAACATCTGGAAGTGGAACAGTGGTTCTGCAGTTGCACATCCCTGTTCTGAGAGGATGTCTCAGACAAAATACCAACAGGACAAGGAAGAGACTCAAACCCATAAATATATAATTCAATAACTGGAACTGTACGGAAATCAGACAAACAAGAGGATCATCTGGACAACAGAGATACAGTTTTGAAGTTCAGTGTAACGTGAATTGCTGTTACGGTATCAAAAAGGAGTTTTTTTATGCTTCTGCTTAGAGAAATTCATCTTCACTTTATTTCACCGCTGAATTTTTCGCAACTCCTTCACTACAGAGCACAACTGGGTTTAAACTTAAAATATCCAAAACAGAACCATCACTAAAATCTTGGGAAACAAAACAACCAGAAATTGTTGGTAAGGAGTGGTTGGTCCAGGTGGATCTGAGTCATCGTTTCTATGGCAACCGCTCTCACCAGTCAGGATCAAGCTTGTTGGAAGGCCACGCCCCTACCACTTGAAAGCGGGCTACACGGAATGTATTAATTTTCTATTTTTGAATGTTGGGTGTGGGGGCCAGCAGGCTCCACCTACTTTTAATTGAGGCATCTGACTGGTCAGTTTATGACTTGAATAAAATGAACTACAGAAAAAAATATATCATGAAAAATAAAAATTATCAAGAACATGGGAAAAGAAGGTATCAGAGCAAGAATGTTTATTCTGACCAATAGAATGACTGAGTAACAGCTGTTTATTTCTCTATTGTAGTCTATGGGATTTTGGCTTCTCAGAACCAGCAGGGAGTTCCTCTTTGGAACACTGAGAGGGAGGGTCCACTCAGTCCGGTTCTCTTTTACAGTCGAGGTTTTTTTATATGCACGATGGGTTCGGTACATTGAACATCTGATTTGTTACATCTGATACAGTGATGTTTGCAGACGACTCAGTGGTTTTTCTCCAAAAGCTGCTGGTCTGCAGCAGTTTCTTCATTTTGTTCTGACACACGATCTGCAGGAATGTGGGTTTTTAGACTGTTGTTGGGTCATAAAAGTCAACGATCATCAAATAGATGAGACTCACAGGCAGAGCTGGCACTCAAGCTCTAAATTTTTGGTTCTGTTCTCAGAGGCGGACATGTTCTGTGATCGTTTCTGGACTGACTGAAGGTTCAGGAAACCAGTACGAGACTGACGATGACTGTGAACCCTTGTGTTTAAATTTGTCTGTAGGTTGAACAAATATCAAAACACAATACGTGTATGCTTCATTATGGATGTGTTCATGATCCCAGCTGGTCCGGCTGTCTTTGAAAGACTTTGTTACTTTTTGTCTCATTGATTAGATAAAGTCTTGAATACAAATTTGAGCTAAATTTCAAAGGTTGGATATTTGACCACCAGGAATCCGGTTCTAGATGTTCTTGCGGACTTGACGGCATCACAATGTAGCTACTTCACATCAAACAAGTTTTTTCTTGAAACAAGCAGCTGTTAAAGTTTTCAGAAGTGCTGAAACTTTACATAAAACTGTTGGAGGATCAACATTATGAAAAAGATCTTCATTTTTCGTGGCGTCCTGCTGGCCACAGATGGTGCTGCAGCCCGGTGACTCCTCACTAAAGCTGGACTCTAGCTGAGTTGGAACCTCTGACATGTTTTGTTTCTGTGGCGAGTTTCCTCCAAAGCTGAACTTACAGACTCTGAATCCCGGTCCATGAGAGCCGTCCCTCACGCCCGCTCCCCCTTCGCCGCTGCTGCTGCTGTACACAGTGGTGGCGTTGCCCCTCTCGCAGTGGTTGACACATCTGTCCTGGCTGCAGCGCACCTTGCAGATGGTCGGCGTGAACATGACCCGGATCCGGTCCCGTCCTCTCCCCCCTCCTGTTTGTCCATCAGCAGGCAGGATGAAGATGACGAGGGACAAAAAGCAGCAGAGCG
This sequence comes from Oryzias latipes, assembly GCF_053564925.1. Classification (NCBI taxonomy): domain Eukaryota; kingdom Metazoa; phylum Chordata; class Actinopteri; order Beloniformes; family Adrianichthyidae; genus Oryzias; species Oryzias latipes. Next base: position 35,896,845 of record NC_136249.1, read on the forward strand.
GCAGCATGTTGAGAGCGGCAGTCGGTCGAGGTTCACTACATGGCAGAGAAACTCCCAACCGCTCTGCTTTCTGAGCTCTGTGCTGCAGTGAAAACAAGCATGCAGGAAAAAGGGTGGGAGAAAGCGACTTCCCCCTCCCTCCCCCTCCCCTCCCAGCCGGGTCGCTTTTCTCTGAACTCTCCAGAGCCAGAGAGAGCTGGAGAGATAATTGGAAGCAGTGTGCAGAACCGGGCTCCCCTCCAAACTAAATGTTTGGCAGGGATCGGGTCCATCATTCTCCGTGCAAGTCTCTGGTTCCTGCTCTGAGGCCCTGCAGCTCTGCATGGACATTCACGGGACGTCAGAGTGATGATGCAAGGCAGGTTTTGGGTTTCAGCGGCTTGTTTTCTCCTGACGGACTACAGAACGAGCGAACATGGCAAACCTCAAACCCTGTCAGGAACCTGTGACGCTCTGTCAAGGCGGCATGGGCCCCAGCGTGCAGCGCGACAGGTTAATGTGGTCATCGTAAACAAGACGCTGGAGAAACATCGCCTCATGAGCTCACACTCCTCCAAACACCTAATGTGTTTAATCTGAGGAATGTTTTCCAAATCTGCTGTTGCAAAACGTTCAGCTCCTCCAGGAGATCCCTGCTAGAACCTTTGCTGTTCCTCCCTTTTATGGTTTTTGAAATATTAGAAAATCTCCAAGTCATTCAAAGGCCGAATTTAAATTCATTCCCTACCCCTCCGGCCTCTCCCTACCTCTACATTTAGCCCTCCAAGCGGAGGGTTATGGAAAAGTAGTGTCTTCAGATCCAGACATTACTCCCGCTACGTTAGCGTGTAGCTGCCAGCGCTTGGAAAATACATAACAACATCAGTTTCAGTCCCTGTTCGAACCCGAGCACAGCTCCAAATACTGCTACAATTGGAGCAATGGGGAGGAGCCAGAGGGGTAGGGGGGGAATCTGGATTCGGCCAAAGACTTCGCTCTTCACATATTTTCCTCGTGGGGTTTAGCAAACCTGTTGGAAATAAAATAATGGAGTCCCTCAGGGCTCTGTCCTCGGACCCCTGTGCTTAATCTTGATGTTTCCTCTGCGCCACATGTCTTTCACATTATATTCTATGCATGTCTGATGTAACCATTCACTCAACTGAAGTTTGGCAGAGACTTTTTGGGACCCAGACTCGGCCCCCTCGTGGCTACATAGTTAGCTAAGCAGCACTAAGGGATTGATGAAGCTCATCGCACACCCCCGGGAATCGAACCCTTGTTTCTCATGTGCCGGTGAAACTAGTTTCTGACCCCCTGTGCAGCAGGGACGCTTCAGAACCTGTCAGGTTCCTCTCCTTTCAGTCTCTTGAAGGTTCCTGAGGTCATTTGTTCTCACAGCTGAACAATAACAGGAAGTGTTTGTGGGTCTAATCGCCGCCATCAGGCCGCTGCGTTAACGCTTATCTGGAGCCGGCAGTGAAAGCAGCCTGGCGGTTCCATGAACCCGCCACGGAAAACACATTCCAGCAGAAACCGTGAGCTCACAGACTCTCCTCAGCCTCGCTCACATTATTCCTCTTAAATGAACAATCTGTGTGCTCTGCTGTGGACGTCAGGCACTCAGATCCTGATAAAAGGCTGTTTTACTGACATCACAGGAATCCCGAAGAAGCACACCTGACCCCTGACCTCCACGAAGACGGCGGTCAGGGTGGAGCCTCAGCGCAGCACAAGCAAACATTTCCTGAGTTTACCAGAGAGAGAAAACTGCTTTTGGGTGACAGCAGCATCTACAGAGGGTTGTCTGCTGTCTGGTTCTGCTGTTTCATGTTGATTGTTGTCATGTTTTGGGAGAAGGATCCTCTCCACGGGGGGAGACCTTTCAAGCAGCCTCTGCTCCGTGGGCCTTCATAAGACCAGAGGAGAAGCTCTGCTGATCATCTGCTCAGAACTGAAGGACGCTGTCTTATATTTGTCTTCTGTCTTTCAAGGACGATATAAGACGACCTCACCGGGATGAATGCGCTGCAGGGACCCATCTTCTAAGGATAATCCCCGAAATGAAAAGATTAATTCACCTATGGATATATGATGCTATAGACTGTGTTGATTCCATTAAAATAACAAATTCTGCTTGTCAACAGTTATTTTTAATAAAATCTGCTGCTCCAAACATTTTAATTATTTAACTCAAACTTCTTCCTAAAGTGTGATTTGTTTCCAGTCTTCTCCATCCTGGGGTTCTAGTTGTTTGACAGCTGTTTCTGTGGTTTCAGCTCAAAGGTCCACGTGGGCGTGAACCATGGGGGGGGGGGTAATCTGCACAACACGAAGGAGTTACATGGACCCACCTGTGGGGGTGCTGATGGACTCCTGCCCCCGCTGGGAGAAGGTCTTGCGGCTGGAGTTTGAGGAGGTCAGACTGTGAAGCCTCCTTTTCTCCTTTGCGATGTGCTTCATCAGCAGCGTGGCCATGCCGCCTCCAGGTCCTCCGGGTCCGGAGGTCTTTCTCTGCAGCATCCACTGGACCTCCCTCAGACTGACAGACACAGACACCACCTCTATCAGGTCCACAGAAAACCCAACCTGAACAAACCCAAAGTTCTGCAGAGGAGGAAGGAGTGGACAAACATCATCAAACCCCAGAAGGGAGTCTTCTGCCTCTCCTGTTCTTGTGCTTCTCACAGCAGATCTACCATGTAAGGTCACCTCGTACCGTCCAACCTCAGGCGGGGACACATCTACAAGAAGGTTCTGGTTTGATGAAAAGCAGGCTCGCTTTAGCGCCAAGCCGATAAGTGGCACAGAGACGCGCTGCTGTCAACAAATCAGACGCTCGGCGTGACGGAGAACAGGCAGGCTGAGTTAGGAACATGGTCCAAGTGGACAGAACACAACGGTTTCATCTGCAGGGATCTGAGCATGTTCCAGAAGACGACGATTGAACCGAGCCTTCACCAGGTTTCTCTTTCTGTCATCTCGGTTCTGCTGGTCTTAAGCTGTGGACGCAGTGGAAACTGGAACCGGGGTTTGATGGGATTCCTGAAGGAAGTTCCTCCTGTTGTGTCTGATCAATCGTTGGGACCTCAGTACGGTTCCGGCCCGACATGCTGCTGAGCGGACCCTGATGGACCTACCACCAGATGGTGGCGTCGTCATCACACCCATGAGAGGAGTGACTCCTGCTTCTGATTGGTGGGTCTGATCAGGAGAATGCTGCCGGAGATTCCCGTTCTAAAGTCAAAAACCACACGACAGTCAGAAAGCTGTCGGACTATGAGTCTGACTGTTCATCCGGAGGGATCCTGCAGCAGAAGATCACAGATCCTGCGGGATCCACCGTGCAGGAACGACCAGACCGCGGACTCTACCAGCTCTCCTTTGACCTCCAGATGGATCCGAACGGACAAAAGTTAGGATGTCAATAAACGTCACAAAGAGAACAACCGTCCGACAGTGAAAGACCCACAATCCCCCCAACCTGGGGTTTGGGCTTGGGGGGGCGGGTGTGTGTGTGTGTGTGTGTGTCAGATCTCTGTCCCCAATCAGTCGTCCGTCTCAAAGCTTTATACATAAAACATGACTGACGGAACGCTGAATGAGAACCTTAGAGAAGCTGCTCTTCCCACAGGCCGTCCTGACCCCGGCTCTGACCTCTGACCTCCCTGCCCCGGAGCCCTCACGCCCACACAGGCAGGTCTTTGTTTGCGCGCAGAGCTGAAGCTTCTTGAAGAACCCGATCATCTCCTAAATGTGAGGGTGATTCACGAAGGGAGAGGAGCAGTGAAGGTAAGGAGGTGCACCGCGTGGGGAGGAGCGCCCCCAAGTGGAGCAAACAGGAAAGGAGACAACCAGAACTGAGTAAAAGGAGAAAGAAAGGCGAGTGAAAGGTGAAAGGGTGAGCCCCGCCTCCCTCCAGCAGTAGCTGGGATAGGCTCCAGCAACCCCGTGACCCCAGAAGGGACTCGGCGGGTTCAGAAGACGGATGGAGATGAGAGGACAGAGGAGTGAGCTTTGGATGTGAAGAAGGACAGAAGACAATCACACATGGGGGAGCAGACACTAGGAAGGAGGAGAGCCCAAACCTTGGTTTCTGTTTCACTTCTCTCCTCTTCTTCTCCTCCCACCTCCTCCTCCCTGCTGTTAGAACTCGGCCCCCATTTGGTCCAGGACTCAGTTTCTGCTCCAAGCGTTTAGGTCCAGATCTTCTCTCCTCTACTTTGGGGTGAAGACTGGCTTTTTCAGAAGAAGGACCTTCTCTGGTCAAACCCGGACCTCCTGAGGAGGTCTGGGTCTCCTCCGGACTCCCAAGCTTCTTGAGAACTCGCCCCCGCTTCTCTTTCCTGCCCAAAGCTGCAGCTCCTGAACTTCCTGACCTGACCGGGTCAGAACCGGTATCTTCTTCAGTGGCTCGGGTTAAAAGCCTCTTCACCTGTGAACCAGGTGTGGTGCCGGTCCGGGTGGGCGTGGCACGTGTTGGAGAGCGTGCAGCGGCGGAAAGCCGGCAGCGGTTCCCATGGAAACCTGGCCTGCACCACCAGGTGTTGGGTTGTCGGCATGACGTTCCGTTCCTGCAGGGAGGGGGGCACCGCGCTGCAGGCGAGAAGACACCGGGTCATCTCCAACATCTGCCGCTGTGACACGATGACGGCCAGAAGAACAGAACGGAACCAACAGTCTCACAGCTGTGGGGGGCCGCAGAGACCCCTAAGGGACACATTTCTTTGGGGGTTGAGGGTTGTTTTTATGTTTAGTTGTAGGATGGGATGTTCTCAGAAATTTACAGTTAAAAATCACTTCAAAGTGGGAAAAAAAAAGACGCTTTTATCCTGAAAAAGCCCCTCTTTCTGTTTCCTAAGGATTCAAATTACTTTTTTACCGGAAGACTTTAATTAGAGCAGCTTCATTTTTACTGCTAGCATCAGTTCTTTGAATCTGCTTTTATTTTGAAGAGAACGATTGCAGCTTCAGATTCTGATAGACGTGTTTGATGTTTCAAAATAAAGCTTGAGTTTCTAGAGGCTGCAGGAAAACCGCTGCAGACATGCAAACGTCAGTGTATGAAGTAATCAGAGTATCACCTGACAGACTTCAGAACACAAACAGGAGCTGGCTCCAGAATGCATCAGACGACCAACAGCTGACATCAAACCAGACGGAACTGCAACAGAACCGTCTTCAGAAGCGTTCAAACACAGAATCTGACATTCAACGCACCTTTGATGCATTTCCTGGTTTGAGTCGACAGACTCCACCTGATGCAACATGGAGGTCCGGGGACGTGAGGCCTGCAGGAGCAGAACCCGGGTTAGTCTTTAGTCCATCAGTGGAACGTTCAGTCAAAGCAGACGCGCAGTGACGTCTTTACAGGTTCAGGAGAGTCGAACTACTGAAAAATGTGTTAATTTACTGAAAAAAGTGACGTTCTGGAAGCGGTAACTTCCTTTACCCACATGAAAAAGCAGAGGAGCTGTGGCTCTGTGGCTTTGGGGTTCTAACCTGTGACCCTAGAGCAAGGAACCAAAGCCATGTCGCTCCTAAGAAACCTGAAAATCTGTGTGGAGCGTCCGGTAATCATGTAAAGCTCAGAGAGCCGGGTGGGCTTGATGAAGAAGAGCTGATCGTTCCGTGAGGTGATGAAGATCGTTCAGAAACAACTTTCTGCCCTTTGATGGACGGACGAACGCTTCAGCATCATCTGAGACTGTTGTCCCTGACCCTGAAGACCGCTGGACCCAGCTTTCCTGTCAGACCTTCAGCTTCTGTCTGTCAGAACCACGGACTCGTCCTTTTTGGACCAACAGCTTTAGAGTCATTCCGGTGGGAAAACCTGAATTTCCTCCTTTGATCCTTCATTTTTCAGCTTAATGTTTTTGTCTGTTTCCTGTCAATCACCTTCTAAAACAGCGAATCAAAGGGAGAAACTCTCAGAATCGGGAAAATCCAGTGAAGCTTACCCAAAATGGGGAAGAATACCCATCAAACCACTGCACCTCCTAGATTACGTTCATTCAAAACAAAAAACATCCCTGAATTTTTTTTTCATTGATCGAAATAAATTCAGGCGCCAATTGGGTTAAATTTAAAGTTCTATTTGTTTTACTCGTTTCTATCAATCTGTGAAAACAGTGAACCTCTATATAGAATCACTGATAGTTATTCAGTAAGTAACTAATTACTTCCATTACAGAGTAATTCCGTTACTTAGTAACTGTTTGGAATAAGTGGTGGGTAAATATTGACTTTTTTTAGAATAAGGTTTCCCAGCATTGCTGATAAACACTAACTGAAGCCTGTCCTGGTGCTTCCATCAGCTGGGATGGGTGACGGGTCCCAAACCCCCCAGAAGAACCGAAGCCGGAGGGACTTCAGGGTTACTGAAGACCACTGAAGGTTGATGCGACATGAAGGTCACTAAACACCGACAATGAAAGCAGCAGAAGAAAGATGAAGGGAATCCAACGGCAGGCTGCTCAGCTCGGAGGTCTTCCACCGTCTCCATCAGAGGTCCTGCTCCGCCGTGTCCTCCTGATGAAACATCCCAGCAGGTTTCTGCAGGCTGCAGGACTTTGTGAGTTCACAGACAAACCCAAGACCCCCCAATACCCACCACCATGACGGGCAAATGACGGCCGAGTGCGACTTCACAGCTGCGTGCAACAGGAAGTGTGTGAGAAACGAGTCGACCAGAGTCAAACAGCAACTTCCTGCAGAAGTTCCTAAATCCACAGGGAGCAGAGGGCAGGTGAACCCCCCCAGTGGACCCAGCTTGGGCATGGACCCCCCCCCCCCTCTGGGTGCAGGATTTTAGCATTACTCACACTGTACTGCTCATATTGTGGCAGCAGAGGCCCCCCTGACTGTATCCAAACACAGCTTTGGCAGAACTGGACCTGTGTACACACAGACCGGATCACAGTTACCAACACCAGGCCAACCGGAGCGGGTCACACGGTCTCTGCAGGTTCACCAGAGGGTCTGTCAGACTCTCAGGGGTTTTCAGTCACGAGCTCAGAGGGAGAAAAGTCCCTCTGTTCCACCTAATCCGGAGGGAAATGCTGGCTCTCTGCTCCCATAAGCTGGAGGTGAAGTCCTCTGGAAGTCATATGTCTGGTTTCAAACGAGTACAAATGGTTTAAAGACCAGGATCTGTGCCTCTGAGCGGGTCAGAGACGCCACAATGGACCTGAGAGGTTCAACAAACTGAAGAAGTCTTTCCAGAACATTCTTGGTTCCTGAAACCTTCAGATGACTGCAGCCTGACATCCTCCACCATCCGGTCTGAGTGCAGATGCCCTCCCATCCAGCAGGTGGCATTGTGCTCTCTTTCTATTGGTCTAGCATCCTCCAAAACATCACACAAAATGACAAAGTGATCATACTTCCTCTCCTTTGGTCTATTTAGAGTCCCAGGTTGTAAATCCCTCCCCAGCAGATCCGTACAACACCAGAATCCTCTGAACCGAGATCCAGTCAGTGACGTGCGGTCAGGTGAGGCAAGTTGTCATAATTGTGATAAAACAGGAAAAGGTAAATTAAGTAAAGATTATTTTACACTGATCTGTGTTCAATATACAATTTCAGTTAACTCAACATGTTTTCCACAGTTTCTGAGGTTAAAATTGCCTACGTTGAGTGTTGCGTGATCACAGCCGGAGTGTAATCTCCTGGTGAGGCTCTGAAGCGCTGGGCCTCATGTCTGACGGCGGGACTCAGTGTTAACAGAGACGTGCGCTGAAAACACTGCTAAAGGCCCCCAGAAAAGGATGTAGGTGAGGCAAGCCTCGCCAGCAGGGGGCAGACGTGAGCTGACAGCTGCTTTGTAGCTACTCTGCTGCCATAGAAACAGACAGAGGACGTCTGAGAGAGCGAGAAACTCATAAATAAAGGAAAATAAGAAAGACTTTCCGACAGATCATAGAGCTTTTTAAGGAGAAGGATCGATGGACAAACTCACAGAGTAAGGCCAAACATGTTTTTCAATGTTTGTGATTTAAAAATAACATGGAAAGTATAAAAAATGGAAGTAAAATCATTTATTTTATGTATATGATAATTTTCACAGACAATAATAACTGATTAAAGCTCCAGAATTTGAAGTTGGAAAAATACCAGAAATAGTTCCTGAGGGTCAAATGTGTGCTGAACACATCTGTATACTTTATTTTGTTTAC
>NC_136249.1:35910000-36120000 GCF_053564925.1 Oryzias latipes
AAAAAACAACTTTGAAGACCTAATATAAAAAAAACACAAAAATTGATGTTTTTTTAAGAATGCCGAAAAGTAAAAAACAATTTACAAGCCTTTGTTTTTGTTCAATCGAAATAAAAAATAAAAGACCTTAAAATCACGCAAACCTTTATTCAGAAAGCTGATGTTTAAAATATAAATATTTATATACATTAATATTGAAAGTCACACTAAAAACTAGGTCCCTGATTCTGCTCCTTTGCTTTACATCTGTTTTCTGACCGGTTGAACAAATAATATAAAATACAATAAATTAAATTAAATTAGAAAAATAGAGAAATACGCCCAAAGTTTATAGGTTGGATATTGATTTCCCCCCCAAACACACACATCATCACAAATTTATTCTAGGTTTCAGAAAATTTATTCCAGGTTTCAGAGGAAGTACTGTTGTTATCAAATAAACAGTAAACAAGGGAATTTTATTTTTGTAATTTCTATTTAAGTCCCTGAGAATAATAGAAATTTCATTTTGCATCAAAAATAAATCAGAAATGCTTCAAACTTTTATTAGACTTCAGTCAATGTTCTATCAGTTACCTTTGCCCCTGTAATAAAGTAATTATTTGGATTCAGACGTTTTACTTCTACATTATTCTAATCGCTACTCTAATTTTTCCTGAAGACTCTCTTCTTCTGCTCATCAGTGACCTGGATTATTCATGACCATCATTTCTATCAGGACACATGTAGTTCTTCTGAAAATGGATTTCGGTCTGAAGACACGTCTACTGTTTTCTTGTTAACACAGCTATGGACATCTGTAATGACAATAAAGCACACATAATAAAGACTTTGTCGTGTCGTCACTGAGGTTCTCAAACGTTCACTGTCACAGGTCGGACCACGTTTCTCCACGCGCTTTTGATTTGAAAGAACAACCGGAAGTGCAGTGGCATCCCAGCTAGCTCGTCCCTTAATGTCTTCTTTCTCTGTCGACCTTCTCGGGACTGAACGGAGCCGCTCCCCGGCGTTCTTTAAGCGCATTTATTCCCATTTACACCGGTTCTGGTTCCGACCTTTAACACACGGAGACGGAGGATAGTGGTAAGCTAGTAGTAGTAAGAAAGCTCGCGGGCGTTTTGTCCGGCAGCTAGTAGCTCCGCTAACCCAGCTAGTACCTAACCCATCCAAATGGACCTGTTCGACGACCTTCCGGAACCGACACAGACCTCTGGTAAGTGGGCCCCAAGTATCCCAGACGGGTACCGACCGCAGCCCGGTTCGGGTTCTGCGGGGCAGGATGGGAAGCTGTGGACCGGCTAACGTTAGCACTGATGCTAATGTTTGGCGGTTGCAGCGTGGAGATTCTGCAGGTTTGTTTACATGCAGACGAAAAACGTGCGCCTGTCTATGAAAGTTAACATTTAATATGAATGACAAAAACAAGTGAAAGTGACATCAATGAGATAGAAATCTTTATTAACAGTAATGTTATTGGTTTTCAAAACGGAGATTTCAAAATTAAGGTTTTGGAGTTGTGGCATCAAAGGATGATAATAAAACAACAGAATTGATTCTAATGATTATTTAGTTATGACTTTTTTTTTTTTAACATGTGCAGTGAAACCCCCTCTGGTGCATTTTTAAGCGTGTTCTCTGGGTCACGTCAGCGGTCCATGGCTGAGCGTTTGGTGTCCTTGGTCCTCAGGTCGTCTCTCAGCGCCGAGCGCCAGCGATGAGGAGGAGGAGCGGACGGCCAAACGAAGGCGAGAGGACGGCGGCGAGGACGTGGAGGTCAAGAGAGTTTGTAAAGAAGGTTTTCAGCTGTTCCACCACAATGTTTGTTCGCCTCTTCTCTCGTCGGCGCTCTCAGAGGACGGATGATTGTGGGGGAGGGGGGGCTGGACTCACGCTGTCTGTCCCACAGGTCTGCCGGAGCTGAAGGCGTACGTGGCGGCGAGGCGCGGCGAGCGCGAGGAGATGCAGGACGCTCACGTGCTGCTGCCGGACCTGATGGGCTTCCTGCCATCGCAGCCCGAACTCGTGTAAGAGCGCCGTCGTCACGACGCCACGCCGCCACCTTCAAGTCACACGTGGACTCACGTCCTCTCTGCAGGTCCCGCCTCTCGTATTTCGCCGTGTTTGACGGTCACGGCGGCGCTCGGGCTTCTCGGTTTGCCGCTGAGCATCTTCACCACAATCTGGCAAAGAAGTTCCCGCCCACCGGTGAGGGGGGGCGGGGTCACAGCTGGGATGGGGTTACCGTTTTCACGCCGCAGCGGCTGACAGAACGGCGTTTGTTTCAGGAGACGCTGAACATTTAGACAAGCTCATCAGGAAGTGCCTTCTGGACACGTTCCGTCAGACAGACGAGGACTTCCTGAAGAAAGCCTCCAGCCAGTAAGACTCTCGTGGTTCTGCAGAACCGGGTCGGAGCTGCCGCCTCACCTGTGTGTCTGTGGGCAGGAAGCCGTCGTGGAAGGACGGCTCCACGGCGACCTGCGTGCTGGTGGTGGATGACGTGCTGTACGTGGCCAATCTGGGCGACAGCAGGGTGAGCCGCGCGGTCCGGTTCTTCTCGGTTGAGCTTCAGAACCGCTGCCTCAGCTTGGTGTGTCTTCAGGCGGTGATGTGTCGGACGGAGGCGGCGGCGGACGGCCAGCAGAAGCTGCTGGCTTTGGCTCTCAGCAAGGAGCACAACCCGACCATCTACGAGGAGCGAATGAGGATCCAGAGAGCGGGCGGAACCGTCAGGTCCGGATCGCCACGTGTCTGCGGCCGGCTCTTTCTGAGGCAGACGCTAACCGTCTTGGTGTTCGCCTGCAGGGACGGACGCGTGCTGGGAGTCCTGGAGGTGTCGCGCTCCATCGGCGACGGCCAGTACAAACGCTGCGGGGTCATTTCCACGCCTGACCTGAGGAGGTGTCAGCTCACAGCCAATGACAGGCAAGAGCTGCTGATCCGTTATCACCGCCTCTGTAAAACAGAAGCTCTTGACGGCGCCGTTCTTCCCCCCAGGTTCATCCTCCTCGCCTGCGACGGTTTGTTCAAAGTCTTCTCAGCCGACGAAGCGCTCAGATTTGTCCTGAACGTCCTGCAGGTGGTTCTTCTTGCTCAAAAGATTCTTCCCGTTTGCTGCTTTGAAGCCGATTAAACGAAGCTCCTCCCCCTCTGCCTCCACAGGAGGCTGGCGTTGAGCAGAAGGCGGGGCTGACAGAGGAGGAGCTTCGCTTCGAGGCAGCGTGTCAGCAGCTGGCCAGCGAGGCGGTCAAGCGCGGCTGCGCTGACAACGTCACCGTCATCCTGGTATCCATCGGCTGCTGAGCTCCTCTTCATCTTCCTCATCATCCTCGCCTGCTGTCTGTTTTCCAATAAAAGCCTCGTTTACATTCCTGATGTTCTCCAGTCATCCATGAGAACCTTGAATCTAAAACATGAAAGTTACTGACTGTGAAAGAAAAGAAAAAGTAAAGGTTAGGCGTGAGAACTGACGGGCCAATCAGAAGAGAGGCGATGACGGCCTGTGGAAACACACACAGCCTCTGAATGAACGTTGAAGCCGGGTTAGAAGGACTTCATTTGGATTCATCTGCAGAAGACGATGATCCAAAAAGAAAAAAATCCAATTTCAAAAACAGGTGGGGAAAAGCAGCAAATCCTGCAATGAGCTTAAAACTGAATATGTGCTGGAGAAGCTGAGTCTGATTTTAAGAACGCCATGATGATGCAAATGAAAGCCAAGTCTGCTGAGGTTCTCTCAAAGTTTTGCAGATCTCCCTGCTCCGCTTCAAAGAGCAAACGCCTAAAAGGTGAGAAAATCCAAAAGTTCCAGCAGAAATCTGAAGGAGAGGTTGGAGGAACCACGTGAGGACGGCCGCTGACTGCTGCTCCAACAACCCACGGCTGGGAGAAGATGATTAATTGGATGGACGTTTATATGGATGGATGGATGACCATCAGAAAGGCAGAGCTCTGGTATTTATTTGGGTTCTTGATTTAATTTTTTGGAGCAGTCCGTGGTCACTGATATGTCCCAACAGTGAGATAAAAATCTATCTGTAAGCTGGTTCAGAATGCTTTCCGTTACTTGCTGGCGGGTGTGTTCAGTTCCCCTCCGCTCCGCCGGGTGGCGCTGCCATCTGTCTACTCGGGTCTGATCCAAAGCAAACCGGATCTTTAGCGGATGCTGACTGTTAACAGCGGCTGCTGAGACAGCTGTTGGCACCAAAAACGAACCGAACCCCCGCACAACCGAACCATGTCAATGAACTGCGCATGTGGAGCACGTGCATGCACCTCAGAGAGAACCGGATGTTCGGCCTCGGCGACAGTTTAGCTTCTCTTACTTTTCTAAGCTGTTTTGTCCGGACGGGACGCCGGTTCGAATCTCTGTTTGGCGGGAACGGACATGGACCGACAGAGAACCGTGGGAACCGAGCGGACCGGCTAACGGTCAGGATGAAAAGCTTTGAATAAAACTTTATCAACAGGAGGGAGCGGTGACAGTCAGAGGCTGACGTCATGGACACCTTGCTGGACTTTGAGGAGTGCGTCAGGGACTCCCCGGAATTCAGGTGAGTCCACCTGCAGGCGGACTGCGCATGCTCAGTGACGCTGACCTGGCTGTGCTTCTGTTCAGACTGGCTGTGGATCAGTTCGAGGCGGACATTTCTCTGCTGGAGGCGCAGCTGCACAAGGTAGGAACATCCCCTCTGCAGCTGAAGGATGGGCTGGTCGCTATGGCAACCGTGGAACCGATGCTGTCTCTGTTCCTGAGCTGATCTGAAGGCCTCCTGTAGTTTGGAGGTTACCTCTGTGCTCTTGAGCATCCTGTCGATTTTTCAGCCCTTCTGGGCTTCTTCTCTGTTCCATCCTCTGAGCACGGAGGAAAGTTCTGGAGTGGGCCTGTAGGACAGGAGCAGAGCGTCATGGAGCTCCTGAGGTCAGCCGGTCCCATCAGGAGGCGACGCGGATGGCGTTCCACACTGGAACTGAGGCGTCAAACAGGGCTGCTGGACTTTGCAGCTTCTTTAACTCAGAATAGCCAATAAAGCTCAGAGGAGTTTAGAGAAAAACTCTTCACCTTTGACCTCTTTCTCCTCCCCCAATCAGGTGATGAAGCTAAGCGGGAAGATGGTGGAGGCGGGACAAGCCTACAAAGCAGCCAATCAGCTGTTCCTCAGCGGGCTGGCCGAGCTCTCCACAAACCACAAACAAGAGGGCGTGATCACGGTATGAAAGCCGCAGCAACTGCTAACCTGTTTCTCCTGTCCTCACTTCTTGTCCTCACTTCCTGTCCTCACTTCCTGACCTCACTTCCTGACCTCACTTCCTGTCCTCACTTCTTGTCCTCACTTCCTGACCTCACTTCCTGTCCTCACTTCCTGTCCTCACTTCTTGTCCTCACTTCCTAATCTCACTTCCTAACCTCACTTCCTGTCCTCACTTCCTGTCCTCACTTCCTAACCTCACTTCCTGTCCTCACTTCTTGTCCTCACTTCCTAACCTCACTTCCTGACCTCACTTCCTGACCTCACTTCCTGTCCTCACTTCTTGTCCTTACTTCCTGACCTCACTTCCTGACCTCACTTCCTGTCCTCACTTCTTGTCCTTACTTCCTGACCTCACTTCCTGTCCTCACTTCTTGTCCTCACTTCCTAACCTTACTTCTTGTCCTCACTTCTTGTCCTCACTTCCTAACCTTACTTCTTGTCCTCACTTCTTGTCCTCACTTCCTGACCTCACTTCCTGTCCTCACTTCCTGTCCTCACTTCTTGTCCTCACTTCCTAATCTCACTTCCTAACCTCACTTCCTGTCCTCACTTCCTGTCCTCAATTCCTGTCCTAAATTCCTGTCTTCACTTCTTGTCCTCACTTCCTAACCTCACTTCCTGACCTCACTTCCTGTCCTCACTTCTTGTCCTCACTTCCTGTCCTCACTTCCTGACCTCACTTCCTGACCTCACTTCCTGACCTCACTTCCTGTCCTCACTTCTTGTCTTCAATTCCTGTCCTCACTTCCTAACCTCATTTCTTGTCCTCACTTCCTGTCTTCACTTCTTGTCCTCACTTCCTAACCTCACTTCCTGTCCTCACTTCTTGTCCTCACTTCCTAACCTCACTTCCTGACCTCACTTCCTGACCTCACTTCCTGTCCTCACTTCTTGTCCTCACTTCCTGACCTCACTTCCCGTCCTCACTTCTTGTCTTCACTTCCTGTCCTCACTTCCTAACCTAATTTCTTGTCCTCACTTCCTGTCTTCACTTCTTGTCCTCACTTCCTAACCTCACTTCCTGTCCTCACTTCTTGTCCTCACTTCCTAACCTCACTTCCTGACCTCACTTCCTGACCTCACTTCCTGTCCTCACTTCTTGTCTTCACTTCCTGACCTCACTTCTTGTCCTCACTTCCTTCCTCACTTCCTAACCTCACTTCCTGTCCTCACTTCCTGTCCTCACTTCCAGACCTCACTTCTTGTCCTCACTTCTTGTCCTCACTTCCTGTCCTCACTTCCTGTCCTCACTTCTTGTCTTCACTTCCTGTCCTCACTTCCTAACCTCATTTCTTGTCCTCACTTCCTGTCTTCACTTCTTGTCCTCACTTCCTAACCTCACTTCCTGTCCTCACTTCTTGTCCTCACTTCCTAACATCACTTCCTGTCCTCACTTCTTGTCCTCACTTCCTAACCTCACTTCCTGTCCTCACTTCTTGTCCTCACTTCCTAACCTCACTTCCTGTCCTCACTTCTTGTCCTCACTTCCTAACATCACTTCCTGTCCTCACATCTTGTCCTCGCTTCCTAACCTCACTTCCTGTCCTCACTTCCTAACCTCACTTCCTGTCCTCACTTCTTGTCCTCACTTCCTAACCTCACTTCCTGTCCTCACTTCTTGTCCTCACTTCCTGACCTCACTTCCTGTCCTCACTTCTTGTCCTCACTTCCTAACCTCACTTCCTGTCTTCACTTCTTGTCCTCACTTCCTGTCCTCACTTCCTAACATCACTTCCTGACAACACTTCCTGTCCTCACTTCCTGTCCTCACTTCCTGTCTTCACTTCTTGTCCTCACTTCTTGTCCTCACTTCCTGTCCTCACTTCTTGTCTTCACTTCCTGTCCTCACTTCCTAACCTCATTTCTTGTCCTCACTTCCTGTCTTCACTTCTTGTCCTCACTTCCTAACCTCACTTCCTGTCCTCACTTCTTGTCCTCACTTCCTAACATCACTTCCTGTCCTCACTTCTTGTCCTCACTTCCTAACCTCACTTCCTGTCCTCACTTCTTGTCCTCACTTCCTAACCTCACTTCCTGTCCTCACTTCTTGTCCTCACTTCCTAACATCACTTCCTGTCCTCACATCTTGTCCTCGCTTCCTAACCTCACTTCTTGTCCTCACTTCCTAACCTCACTTCCTGTCCTCACTTCTTGTCCTCACTTCCTAACCTCACTTCCTGTCTTCACTTCTTGTCCTCACTTCCTGTCCTCACTTCCTAACATCACTTCCTGACAACACTTCCTGTCCTCATTTCCTGTCTTCACTTCTTGTCCTCACTTCCTAACCTCACTTCCTGACATCACTTCCTGTCCTCACTTCTTTTCCTCACTTCCTAACCTCACTTCCTAACCCCACTTCTGTCCTGCAGAGCTGCCTGGACCAGTTCCAGCAGGGCCTGCAGGAGGCGCTCAGCTTCCACTCGGTGAGTTCTGCTCTGACGTGTTGGAGACCATTAGAGTTTCAGTCTGACCTCTGTGCTGCTTCTGCTCCTCAGATGTTGTTGGACCAGACGCAGAGAGCCATCCGCCAGCAGCTGAGCAGCCTCTGCTCGCAGTGAGTCACCGCGGCGGGCGGGGCTTAACAAAGACTTTCTCTGATTGGTCCTTGGTGATGTCCTCACCACAGCAGAGTTTCATTCTGTCCATCTTCTGCTGGTGTTTTGCCCCCAGGTTCCTGCCCCAGCTGGCAGAAACCAGGAAGGACTTTGTTCGGATCGGGGAGAACATGGAAACGGCGGCGCTGAAGAACGCTCAGGTGTCACGGCACAAAGCGGCCGACGCGGAGCGGGCGAGCCACCTGCTGCTCGCCACGCGCAAATGTTACCAGCACTTTGCTCTGGATTACTGTCTGCAGGTGAGCTTCATCCTCTCAGCCTCTTCATCCTCAGAGCCTCTTCATCCTCTCAGCCTCTTCATCCTCTCAGCCTCTTCATCCTCTCAGCCTCTTCATCCTCTTCATCCTCTCAGCCTCTTCATCCTCAGAGCCTCTTCATCCTCTCAGCTTCTTCATCCTCTCAGCCTCTTCATCCTCTCAGCCTCTTCATCCTCAGAGCCTCTTCATCCTCTCAGCCTCTTCATCCTCTCAGCCTCTTCATCCTCTCAGCCTCTTCATCCTCTCAGCTTCTTCATCCTCTCAGCCTCTTCATCCTCTCAGCCTCTTCATCCTCAGAGCCTCTTCATCCTCTCAGCGTCTTCATCCTCAGAGCCTCTTCATCCTCTCAGCCTCTTCATCCTCAGAGCCTCTTCATCCTCTCAGCCTCTTCATCCTCTCAGCCTCTTCATCCTCTCAGCCTCTTCATCCTCAGAGCCTCTTCATCCTCTCAGCTTCTTCATCCTCTCAGCCTCTTCATCCTCAGAGCCTCTTCATCCTCTCAGCCTCTTCATCCTCTCAGCCTCTTCATCCTCTCAGCCTCTTCATCCTCTCAGCCTCTTCATCCTCTCAGCTTCTTCATCCTCTCAGCCTCTTCATCCTCAGAGCCTCTTCATCCTCTCAGCCTCTTCATCCTCTCAGCCTCTTCATCCTCTCAGCCTTTTCATCCTCTCAGCCTCTTCATCCTCTCAGCTTCTTCATCCTCTCAGCCTCTTCATCCTCTCAGCCTCTTCATCCTCTCAGCCTCTTCATCCTCTCAGCCTCTTCATCCTCTCAGCCTCTTCATCTTCAGAACCTCTTCATTTTCAGAACCTCTTCATCCTCTCAGCCTCTTCATCCTCTCAGCCTCTTCATCTTCAGAGCCTCTTCATCCTCTCAGCTTCTTCATCCTCTCAGCCTCTTCATCCTCAGAGCCTCTTCATCCTCTCAGCTTCTTCATCCTCTCAGCCTCTTCATCCTCTCAGCCTCTTCATCTTCAGAACCTCTTCATTTTCAGAACCTCTTCATCCTCTCAGCCTCTTCATCCTCTCAGCCTCTTCATCCTCAGAGCCTCTTCATCCTCTCAGCTTCTTCATCCTCTCAGCCTCTTCATCCTCTCAGCCTCTTCATCCTCTCAGCCTCTTCATCCTCAGAGCCTCTTCATCCTCTCAGCCTCTTCATCCTCCCAGCCTCTTCATCCTCTCAGCCTCTTCATCCTCTCAGCCTCTTCATCCTCTCAGCCTCTTCATCCTCTCAGCCTCTTCATCCTCTCAGCTTCTTCATCCTCTCAGCCTCTTCATCCTCTCAGCCTCTTCATCCTCTCAGCCTCTTCATCCTCTCAGCCTCTTCATCCTCTCAGCCTCTTCATCCTCTCAGCCTCTTCATCCTCTCAGCTTCTTCATCCTCTCAGCCTCTTCATCCTCTCAGCCTCTTCATCCTCTCAGCCTCTTCATCTTCAGAACCTCTTCATTTTCAGAACCTCTTCATCCTCTCAGCCTCTTCATCCTCTCAGCTTCTTCATCCTCTCAGCCTCTTCATCCTCTCAGCCTCTTCATCCTCTCAGCCTCTTCATCCTCAGAGCCTCTTCATCCTCTCAGCCTCTTCATCCTCTCAGCCTCTTCATCCTCTCAGCTTCTTCATCCTCTCAGCCTCTTCATCCTCTCAGCCTCTTCATCCTCTCAGCCTCTTCATCCTCAGAGCCTCTTCATCCTCTCAGCCTCTTCATCCTCCCAGCCTCTTCATCCTCCCAGCCTCTTCATCCTCTCAGCCTCTTCATCCTCTCAGCTTCTTCATCCTCTCAGCCTCTTCATCCTCTCAGCCTCTTCATCCTCTCAGCCTCTTCATCCTCAGAGCCTCTTCATCCTCTCAGCCTCTTCATCCTCTCAGCCTCTTCATCCTCCCAGCCTCTTCATCCTCTCAGCCTCTTCATCCTCAGAGCCTCTTCATCCTCTCAGCCTCTTCATCCTCTCAGCCTCTTCATCCTCTCAGCTTCTTCATCCTCTCAGCCTCTTCATCCTCTCAGCCTCTTCATCCTCTCAGCCTCTTCATCCTCTCAGCCTCTTCATCCTCTCAGCCTCTTCATCTTCAGAACCTCTTCATTTTCAGAACCTCTTCATCCTCTCAGCCTCTTCATCCTCTCAGCCTCTTCATCTTCAGAACCTCTTCATCCTCAGAGCCTCTTCATCCTCTCAGCTTCTTCATCCTCTCAGCCTCTTCATCCTCTCAGCCTCTTCATCCTCTCAGCCTCTTCATCCTCAGAGCCTCTTCATCCTCTCAGCCTCTTCATCCTCCCAGCCTCTTCATCCTCTCAGCTTCTTCATCCTCTCAGCCTCTTCATCCTCTCAGCCTCTTCATCCTCTCAGCCTCTTCATCCTCAGAGCCTCTTCATCCTCTCAGCCTCTTCATCCTCTCAGCCTCTTCATCTTCAGAACTTCTTCATCCTCTCAGCCTCTTCATCCTCTTCATCACCTGCAGCACTGAACGTGTTTGTGTTTCAGCTCAACACCTTCAGGATTCAGCAGAAGGTGGACATCTTGAACTCGGTGAGTTCTCTAGTGGTTCTGGTCCTGGAGGTTCTCCATGACGTTCTCCTCCGTTCTCTCATTCCTCCTTCTGCTCTCAGGTCTTCTCCTTCGTTCAGGCTCAGTTCACCTTCTTCCACCAGGGCTTCGACCTGCTCAGAGACCTGGAGCCCAGCATGAAGACCATGGCGGTGCAGGTTCTGACCCGTGCCGCTCCTGCTCGTCCTCCCGTCGGTGACGGCGGTCTCATGACGGCGGTCTCTGACGTCTCTGTGTCCTCCTCAGCTGTCGCAGCTGTCGGCCGAGTGCTCCGCTCAAAAGAAGGAGCAGGAGAACCGGCACCTGCTGGTGCAGCAGAGGGTACGTCCCCCCGCTCCCTCTGGAGGTTTGGCGTCTGCGCAGACGCAGACACGGTGCCATGGTGCCACGGCTTGTGTTTGTGTGCAGGACGCTTTGGGAGAGCCGATGGTCGGCCCACGCCACGGCAGCGACCAGGTCCTTCAAGGTTACCTGTTCAAGCGCTCCAGGAGGAAACCCAAGACCTGGAAGAGGTAAGGAGGTCTGCGGGGATGTGGGCGCCTCCAAACGGCGGTGAAAACGCTGAGAGGTCACGTCGTTCCAGGTGCTGGTTCACCATCAGGGACAATCGGCTCGTCTACAGGAAGAACCACAAGGTGAGCTGCTGCTGATCCGGGTTCTGCAGATCCGCCTGCTGCCTCGCCGTCTGTGGTGTGAATGCATTCTGGGTAAATGGCCGGCGTTCTCCGTGGAGAATCTGTCAGGCTCCGATCTCCAACATCTTCAGATCTTTCTTGTGAATGAATTTCCGGAAATCCGACATTTGATTTCGACATTCAGATCAAACCTTTGATTCTGTGTGAAATCAAACCGTTTTGACCAATCGTGAGGCGTCATTTAGTCACGTGACGCCAATGCCCGACGATCCAGGAAGGCCAAACGGACGGCGTGGAAGGAGGAGGGTGAGTCTGTTGGAAGTCCACTTCTTTCAGGAGCGTCCGTCATACAGGAACGCCTTGGTCTGATGACAGGAAGAGGCTTTGGTTCACGGTCAGCCGCGGAAAACATGAAACGCTGTCAGGTCACAGAGCAGAAAACAGACTCGAACTCTCAACCTCTTTGAGTTTGATGACGCGATGACATCTCAGATCCGGTTGACCTTTGACCGGTAGACCACGCTCCATTAAACGTGCAGAGTTCTGGGTCCAATCGTGGACTCCAGCAGGTTGATGAGGAATCGGAAGGTTCTGTGTAGATCCGGTTCTGCTATCCTCGTGTTGTAGCGGCTCGATTCACCTCCAGTGACCCGCCAGTTTATCAAACGCTCTGACCTGAAACTCTGTTGCCATGGTGACGAAGGAGGAGCCAGCGGTTCTCTTTGAGGATCTGCGTCTGTGCGCCGTCAAGCCACTGGAGCACGGCGACCGCCGTTTTTGCTTCGAGCTTCTCTCCGTCCAGAGGTGAGTCATCTAAGCTCCGCCCACAGCTGCTTGAGGGTCAGGAGGTGAGCGTCTCTGCGCTTGTGCAGGTGCTGTGCGCTGCAGGCCGACTCGGAGCAGCTGAGGCGGGCGTGGCTCGGCGCCCTGCAGGGCAGCATCGACCTCGCCTACAGACGTGGGGGCGGTGACATGGCCCCCTCCCAGCAGGTCACATGACACCCTCCAACAAAAACGTTATTTACAATTTGAGAGTCAAAGAATAATCCAACCCGCCCTCCTTTACAGGTCAAAGATCCCCCTCCCCTCCTGTCCGGAGGGGATGCTTCCCCCGGCCCCCCTCCTCCGCGACAGGCGGTGCTGGGCGTGGCTCTTGGCGGCCGGGGGAACCGGCAGTGCTGCGACTGCGGGGAGGCGGAGCCTCGTTGGGCCTCCGTCAACCTGGGAGTGACCATGTGCATCGAGTGCTCTGGAATTCACAGGTGAGCCCGGCCCGGTCCTGCCGGACCTCCTCCTGCCCCCCCCGGCTGACCCGCTGTTGTTGCAGGAGCCTCGGGGTCCACCTGTCCAAAGTGCGTTCCCTCACTCTGGACTCGTGGGAGGCGGAGCAGCTCAAGGTAACCACGACCCTCCATGGAGCAGCTTCCTCTGTCCCGCAGAACTCCTGCTGCTGATGTTCTGCTCTGTGTTCTGCTCAGCTGCTGTGCATTCTGGGAAACGAAGTCATAAACCGGATCTACGAGGCTGGATGTTCAGAGCAGAGGGTCCGACCCGGAGCCAGCAGTCCTCGGTGAACCGCCGCGTCCTTCTGCTCCGTCTTGAGAGTCGGCCGTTTAACGGTTGTTTTTGATGCGGCGTTTTTCCCTCCAGATCCGAGAAGGAGGCGTGGATCAAAGAGAAGTACGTGGAGAAGAGGTTCGTGTCGCGCTGCGGCTCAGACGGAGCTGGTAGGTCCCGACGACGTTTGATGATGTTTGGTGTCAGAAACCTGCTTTGTCCCTACGAAGCGTCTCCTGTCCTTTCAGAGATTCAGAAGGACGAGGCGGGACGCCGTCTCTATCGGGCCTCTGTGGCGGGAGACCTTGTTGCCATGGCAACAGCACTGGCCCAGGGGGCAGAGGTCAACGGGAGCATTCCTGAGGAGGAGGGCCGGACGGCGCTGATTGGAGCAGCTGTAGGGGTGAGGAGGTCGCAGGTGAAGGCGCCACGTCTGCTGCATTTCTGTGGTAACCGCGGCGTTTCTGCGCCCGGCCTGCAGGGGTCGCTGCTGGCCTGTGAGTTTCTGCTGCAGAACGGAGCCAACGTGAACCACCGGGACCTGCGGGGGCGCGGCGCGCTGCACACCGCCGCCACCGCCGGACACACCGGGTAAACGTGCTGAAGCTCTGCAGGTTTGAGGCGGAGTCTGTTCGGCTAACTCTGATTGGTCAACGCAGGCAGGTGTGTTTGCTGCTGAAGAGGGGGGCCAATCAGTACGCTGTGGATGAGCGCGGACAGGACCCGCTCGCCATCGCCGTGGAAACCGCCCATGCTGACATTGTGACACTGTGAGTATACTGGTTTGACTGAGGGAGGGGCCAGAAATGTAAAGGCGGGGCCTCCACACCCTCATAGTTATGGATGAAGATGAAGAAAGAGGCATTGGGGCGGGGCAATAAGTAAGGAGTGCATACCGAGTGTGAGTGGGCGGAGCCACCACCTCCTGGTTCCTGGAAGTCCTTCAAAGGTCCGCTGACTGTGTTCCAGGCTGCGCATGGCCCGCATGAACGAGGAGATGAGGGACTCGGAGGGAGCCTTCGGCGCCGCGGGTCAGTCCGATTTCACCGTTTCCTTTTTTGTACGCTTGAACACGGCGCCGTAACCTCTGCCGCTGCTCCTCAGGAGACGACCAGACGTTCCAGGACATCATCAGAGACTTCAGCGACATGGCGTCGCACGACCCGGAAAAGCTCAGCAGGCGCCACCTCAGCGTGGGGGGCCAGGAAGACGCAGAGCAGGAAGGAGGAAGAGGAGCAAACTCCCAGCTCGGTGTTCAAAAGAACGTTGACTGACAGACCTGCAGGTTACCGTGGTAACAGCTGGACAGACGAGAGACGGGTGGCGCAGCGTTTCCGGGTCCCGGCGAGCGAGATCTTCAGACTCGGTTCTGCCGAGGAAAGCGTTTTGGTTTAAAGAAAGACGGGTTTCTGTCCCGTCAGGTCAAGAAAAATCCACGTCCTGAAAATGTGAGCGCTGAGCTGCAGCTTCCTGTCTGAACATTTCAGCCCCCGCCAGCAGTTTACTGATAAGTCCAGTTCATGCCCCGACCGCCACTGAGGCCAGCGGTCACTGGAGGGGGGGGGCACCACTGAGGCCACTAGTCAAGAATTGCAGGTTTGCTTCACTTCTGAACCAAATCTGAGGGAAAACCTACTTTTGAGGTTTTTCAGATGTGAGGAAAGTTTCTGAAGTGAAAAAGGGAATTTGTTACATAAAGTGGTTCCTGAACAGCCCCCCCCTCCTCGGCAGCTGGAGTTTCATTGGTGATGTCACATATTTGGCCCCGCCCTCAACAGATCAAGCAGATCGTTCAGGGAAGACGTGGAGCGACTGAAATCCGTCCAAACTTCTGAGTTAAAATTCACATGAAAATGTGGACCATCCTAAGTTTCAGGGTGGGGGGGGGCATTTGGTTTAGTTAGTTTTTAATCTTTGGCATCATTAGCAAGTGAAGTTTGTGACTAAAGCAGGAATTCTTTACCCCCTGTTTGCAGAATGCTAACATTTTAGTCTGTTCAGAGGTCAAAGCGCTAGTGTTAGCATGCTACACTGCACTGAGGGGCTCATGGGAAAATGAGTTCAGTCTGACAGAAACCTATCAGTGTCCCGGTTACAGATGTGTGTATTTATGACAGAATTAAATCTACCTGCAGGAGCAAAGTCTCCACATGGATGTGCTTCTATCAGACGTGTGTTTTTGTGATGCTTTCTGGGTCAACCCACCTGCAGTAGCAGACGCTGCTCACTGGGGGGCAGTGTTTTATCGGAAGCTCGTCCTGCGGTTATCGTAATTGGTGCCTGTATCTGTATCCGTTTTCTGTGCTGTGGTCTTCTGCAGCTCTGTGGTCCGCTAAGCTCCACCCATCCGTGGCGTGAAAAGGCGCCGTGCTCCTCGATGTTTGACTTTTCCCTCCCCCTGCAGCTTTTCTCAGTCATTAAACCAGTTCTGTTCTCACTTCTCTAGTTATTTGTAGAACTGTTCTGTTATCCTTTTTACTTAGTTTTCAGTCATCTGGTTCTGAAGAACCTTTCAGGTCGTGTTCATCCTACAACAAATATGGCATCAAATACCTTCAGACTTTTAGTAAATATTTCCTGATGTGAATTTGTACAATGTTCTTTAGAATTACTGCATTTTTCCATTTGACCAGCAGGGGGCGCTGCCTGGCGCGTTAAAATCACTTAATCAAAGATTCAACCTTTAATATTTTCAGAGTAAAATAATCACAGGAACCCGCTGATGTAAAATATTTATTTAAAATAGTTCATATGTGCCCTTAGAATACAGAATTCTGGGTAAATATGTGTTAATATCCTCAGTCTAAATCCAAGCAGTGATGCCTTCACAGACGACTCTGTAAATATGACGTTCAGAAGAACTTGGAGAAAAAAGTCTTTAAGATGGAATCAGGTTTTAAAGCACAGAACGGATGTCAGTTAATGCAGCATCAATGAGGCGTTCAGGTACCAACAGATTCCATCTTTTTTCAGTTCTGTCATTGCTGGTGTTCAGATATCCCACGCTTTTTAAGCACCTTGAAGGCATCAGTCCTTCCCTTTCTTCTTTTTCTTTTTCTGCGTCTCCTCGTCCTTCTCTGCTGCTTTCCTCTTTGTCGTTTCCTCCTCCACTTGTTCCAAGGAGGCCCACACCTCATCCTCATCCTCCTCTTCCTCCTTGACCTCAGCCTGCCCCTCTACTTGCCCCCCCGCCCCTTCCTCCAGCTCCAAGCTGGCCAGAAGGAGGCAGTTGAGGCGGGACTTCAGGTAGACTTTGTGCAGCAGCCGCCGGTCCTCCAGACTGTGGATGCGGAGGAAGCGGTCTAGACCGCAGGACGCCACCACCGGCTGGGAGGGGTGGCACTGCAGGCCCCGCACCCCCCCGGACAGCCCCTTCAGGCAGCCACACACCAGCCCCTTCCTCAGGTCCAGCAGGGCGATCTGGCCCTGCGTGTTTCCCACCACCACCGTGGAGCCGGAGGCGGTCAGGGACAGGGCGGTCAGCGGATACTCGCCGTACTCTGCCTCCAGGACGGGGCGCCGCTGAGGGGTGGAGGGGTCGAAGACGTGGACCTGGGGGGTCAAACGTGACAGAAAGCGGGCGTGAGACACGTGATGCATCACTGAGCAGCTCCTGAAGGCATCGGTCTGATCTCCACTTCACTTCAAAATAAATTCATGTCAGCTGTGGAGTTCCCCAGAGTCCATACCTGGACCCCTTCTTTTTGAGCTTTAAGCTCATTTTTTTTTTTAGAAATAGTTCAAACTAAACAGCTTATCTAGCACACTTGTGATGTCATGGTTTAAATCTTTATTAACAAGAAGAAAACTGAAGCCGTTTAGTTTTGAACCGCTAAAAGGTCAAACTAAATAGTTTAATGAACCGTAAAAACAAGCTTTTATCTAGAAACATTTTACTTCATCCCTACATTAGCAATACTAGCCTAAAATACAGAAGGGGTTTATTCAGATATACCTCTGGTGTGTCATAACCCCTGTTGTAACAGTAAAATATGTCCAACACAAGAGGCCTTCAGCTCTCAGCTGTTAGACAGGAAAGTTCAAAATTAAAAGAAATAACCACGTCAGGCTCCACCCTTTTTTCAACCTGACATTAAATCTAGAAGATGATTGATGGTTTCAATGATTTATGTTTTAAACGTTTTTGAGTTTAGTCAGTAAATCAACCCAAAAGATCACGAGCTTTAGTCCTGGAATTCGAACCAACAACCCGGGAACACAGGTCCAGACCCGTGTTCCCGGTCCCGCCAGAAACCTCCTCCTGTCACATCATCCACCTGCCGGAACCGGCTCCACCCACCTGATGGTAGCCTGTGCACGTCACCACCTTGTCCGAGTCCGGGATGAAGGCCACGTCCCGGACCCAGTGCGGCCGCCGCAGAGCCAGCCAGTCGTCCCGGAGGTTCTTGGCGGAGAACAGGGCCGCCTCCGGCCGCTGCAGGTCCCAGATCTTCAGCCCGTTCTCCTTCCCGCCGGTGGCCACCTTGTTCCGGCTTACCGGACTCTGTCTCATCCGGCACACCGTCTTTCCCGCCTCCAGCTTGGTCACGGGCTCGCGGCTGTCCTCGGCCCACACGCGCACAGCACCGTTCTCCGTGCACGAGACCAATGTGGAGCTGCTGAGCGCCGCGAGACCCGCAAAGCATCCGTCCTGCGGGTCCCCGCAGCGCCGCGCGTCCGTGAACGCGCCCTTCTCGGTGCTAAAGGTTCGGACGGTTCCGTCCACTAAGCCCAGCAGCAGCTCGCTTTCCGCCGGCGGATCGCCCCAACTCAGCACGCGGACCTCCTGGTCCCGGCTCAGCTGGCGCGTGTCGCAGAAGTTGAAGGCCTGTTTCCGGGTCAGGCTGACCCCCTTTAGGATCCCGGTTTCCGAACCGAGCCACACCGAGCACAGCCGGCTGCGGTCCCCCATCCCCGCGGGTCTCAGCTGCTGTAAACAGAACACGAGCCTGGACCGGAGCAGTCCACGTGACTGTTCTTTCACCGAGTCGCACAGTAGTTACGTCACAGTAACTTTTTTTTCCTTCAAACTTTATTGCTCAATCTAAAAGTGACAACATCCTGCTTTATGGATAAAACTCAAATTAAGTCTTTTAAACGTTTAAATCTTATTATTACTGTTTTATGTTCTGCTCTGTTTATATTATTTACTATCTGCAAAACCACATGGAAACAGCTGCAGGAGCTCAGAGTTCTGTTAACAGCCAAACACACAAAGTTAAAAACACAAAGTGTTTAAGAAAGAAAGAGATCATCAATAAACAGGAAATAACTTTAACTCTGTGAAAATTAAATTTAATATTCAAAGAAAATCTCAATTTAAAATTAAAGAATGAAATTTTACTTTTTAGGAAGTCTTGAAACACAAGGCCGTTTCTGTCCCCGTCTCTTTAACAATAAAGGTCGATGGGGCTGACGTCATAGCGGTGCGTTGGCGTTCTGAACGCATGCGCAGGTTTCCTTTGGCTCAGAGCTGCTAGCTCATATCAGGTTCATCTTTTCTGGATCGAAAACAAAATTCCTTCGAATCGAGTGAGGTTCGGGGCCAGCCCCCACATCCGAACCGGGTCTGCTTCCGTCTGAGGGATGGACAGGGACGAGGAGGACTTCGTGTCCGGGAGCCGCTCAGGTTAACCGCTTTGTTTTCCCGGGCTAACACGCAGCTAGCGCGCTAACAACAACAAGCCTGGTTATGTAACCCGGTTAGTTTCTCTAAAACGGGGCTCGAACCCTAATAGTCCAGTTAGTGGTGGTTCCAGGCTAAATACTGAGCTAGAAAACGGTTTACAGGCGGATGTCTGTGAGGACGTGTGTCTGTTGATGTAGCCTCGTTTGCGCGCGGCGTCACCAACCTGCGTCACATTACCCGCGGAAATACATGATGTCGCACCAACCAACGGCAGTTTCTTTACGCGTTTTTACCGGGTTACCGTCATTTATTGCCAGAATTAGCCTCTGGCGGTCCGGTTGTCTGTTGCTGCTGTCAGTCAGTTCTCCGCATTTAGTTTGGCCTTAAAGAAAGTTGCTTCAGTTTCCCTCAGGGAGCATCTGCAGTCAGAGCGTCTGCTCTCCATCCACGTCTGCCTGCTGGAATCTGTCTGCCACCTTTTCCTCTCTGAAGCAGCATCAGCCTGTCAGGTTACATCTGGTCATGATCAACTTCCTGTTGTGCTCACAGATGACGGCGGCGGCACTCCTGTCCTGGACGAACACCCGCTGTCAGACGGCGAGGAGATGAGGAGCCCCAGCCGCCAGGCGGAGGTCTGAATCCCTGATGATTCCAGCTCTGTTTGTTTTTTGGTCAAACTGACCCGTTCTCTCCGTCTGTTATGACCTGATTGATGGGATTTCTGTTTCCGGAACGGAAAATAGCAGAAAAAGTCTGTGGGTGGAGACCTGATCCAGGGCCAGAGTCTTCTGGGTCAGACCTGATCCAGGGCCAGAGTCTTCTGGGTCAGACCTGATCCAGGACCAGAGTCTGCCGGGTCAGACCTGATCCAGGGCCAGAGTCTGCCGGGTCAGACCTGATCCAGGGCCAGAGTCTGCCGGGTCAGACCTGATCCAGGGCCAGAGTCTGCCGGGTCAGACCTGATCCAGGGCCAGAGTCTGCCGGGTCAGACCTGATCCAGGACCAGAGTCTTCTGGGTCAGACCTGATCCAGGACCAGAGTCTGCCGGGTCAGACCTGTTCCAGGGCCAGAGTCTGCCGGGTCAGACCTGTTCCAGGGCCAGAGTCTGCCGGGTCAGACCTGATCCAGGGCCAGAGTCTGCCGGGTCAGACCTGATCCAGGGCCAGAGTCTGCCGGGTCAGACCTGATCCAGGGCCAGAGTCTGCCGGGTCAGACCTGATCCAGGGCCAGAGTCTGCCGGGTCAGACCTGTTCTCAGGTATATTCTTTCATGGTTCTGTCAGACGAACATCTTTTTCTTTCTGCAGGATGAAGGCAGTAACGATGAAGCCCCTCCCCCTGCTGTAAAGAGGGGCGGGGCCAGTGGCTCTGAAAATGAGCCAGACAGCGACTCTGAGGGCGAGGCCCCTGGGAGCCCCAACAACGAGAACAAAAGCGACTCTGACGGCGAGGCCCCGCCCCCTGCTGGCAGCGGCGACTACTCTCCGGTGAAACGGCGATCGAGCGGCTCGGAGGACGAGGAGTCGCTGCAGAAACGGCGCCTAAGCGGCTCAGATAACGAGGGTCACTCATCCCCCACCAAACCCAGGGGGAGCAGCTCGGACCTGGAGGAGGGGGCGGGCACACCCAAGCCTGCCCCCAACGCCGACTCCGAGGACGAAGACGCCAAAGCAGCGGCGTCTCCCAACAGTGACTCTGACGCAGAGACGCCCAGCAGGAGGAAGAGCGCCCAGATAGACTCTGATGAAGAGGATAAGCCGGAGGAGGGGCACAAGGAGGGCAAGTGGAAGGCCGTCATGCAGTCTGACAGCGAGGAGGAGGAGGAGGAGGGACGCCGGAGGAGCACTGCTGCTGGAAGTGATGAAGATGAGAAGAGGAGTGAAGACAGCGAGGAGGAGAGACCAGGTTAGTGACTGATGGTGGAACTCTGACGGCGGTCAAACCTCCGTCACGGTTTGACACGCCCCCAAGAGGACATGTGACCCTCTGAGCATGCTCTGTGACGACATGAACCAATCGTGTGACCCTCGGGTTCCAGGTCAATTTTCCAGCTTCAAAGTGGTTTTTTGTGAAGGTCACCCAAGTTCATCCATGAATCCAGACAGGCTGCAGAGCCGTGATTAGAGCTGTGACGGTGTGGGATTTTTGATCTTCAAAAAAAAGTGACCGTCACACCCCTAGCCGTGATGCCTTCAGGGACGCCACGGTCAAATCAAAGTGGCATCTTCAGCTGTTCCACACCAAGGTTTCGGATGATTGAGTTGAAGACGAAGGTTTCCTTCTGTTTGTCTTTGCAGCCAAGAGGAAGAAGGTCATCATGTCAGACAGCGAGGACGACGAGGAAGAAAAGGCAGACAGACCAGGTGAAGCCTCGCACGTTTACACGGCGCTCCTCCTCCTCCTCCTTGGTGCAAACATGACCCCCTTCTGCCGCCTCTGTCCTCAGCGCCAAAGAGGAGCCGGGCCGTTTCGGACGAGGAGAACTCGGACAGCGACGACGCCTCGGTGGGTCCCGACAGGAGCCTGGCGGCCAAACTGAAGGAGCTGGGCTCTGACAGCAGCAGCGAGGACGACGGCGGAGGGGCGGGGCCAGGGAAGCAGCAGAACAAGGAGAAGGCGCTCTTCGGGAGCGACAGCGAGTCCGGAGACGAGGAGGAGTGAGTCAGCAGTGGGGATGGGGGTGGATGTTGTTCAGGAATCCAACCCGTTTCCTGGTTTCACACGTATACTCGGCGGAATTTGTCGGAAAAACACGATTTTTTGGTTTCTGTGGACGGCGTTTGAATCTTCAGTCTGATCTATGCCACAGGAAAATGATCGCAGACATCTTTGGGGAGTCCGGAGACGAGGAGGAGGAGGAGTTCACGGTAACCTTAGTGTGCATGCGGGGACAGGAAGTGTGGCGTTGCTGCTCCTCACAGGCTCCTCCCCTTCCTCTTGCAGGGCTTCAACCAGGAGGACCTGGAGGCCGACAAGAAGGAGTCCAAGGAGCGACCGGAGGTGGAGGAGTCGGACTCTGACGAGGGCGTGGATCGCGGCGGGCAGGAGTGAGTGTCCTCCTCGCAGTGTGGGCGGTGTCTCTGAGCGCGTGTGTTGATGTTGTGCATGTACGTGCGCGCGCAGCACCAGCTTCATGTCCGACTTCGACTTGATGCTCGCCAAGAGGAAGGCCATCAACAGCCGGCGCCGGCGGCACCGCGACGGCGGCACCTTCATCAGCGACGCCGACGACGTGGTCAGCGCCATGATCACCAAGATGAACGAGGCCGCAGAGGTCCGGCCTTCACAGTAAAAGCCTCAGCCTTCAGAGTAAAAGCCCGCTGACACCAGTCTGTCTGACAGGAGGACCGAACGCTGAACAAGCAGAAGAAACCGGCGCTGAAGAAGCTCACGCTGCTGCCGCAGGTCGTCATGCACCTGAAGAAGTAAGAGCCGCCGCTCCCGACCCAGTTCTGTTCCCAGAGCGGTTCTGATCGCTCCGGGTCTGCGCTTGCTCAGGCAGGACCTGAAGGAGACCTTCATCGACAGCGGCGTGATGTCGGCCATCACCGAGTGGATCAGCCCGCTTCCAGACAAGTCCCTGCCAGCTCTCCGGATCCGGGAGGAGCTGCTCCGGATCCTGCAGGAGGTGAGGGTCCCAACTGGACAGAACCAGAACGGCAACCATCCGTCTTTCAGTTTGACGGCTCAGGACGTCTCTGGGCTTTTCTCCCGCAGCTTCCCAGCGTCAGCCAGGAGACCCTGAAGCACAGCAAGATCGGCCGCGCCGTCATGTTCCTCTACAAACACCCCAAGGAGTCACGCCCCAACAAGGACCTGGCCCTCAAGCTGATCAGTAAGAGTCCGCCCCCAGCCGCCGCTTTCAGTGTCGTGTCTGTGCCTGACGGGCGCCGTGCCGTCCGCAGACGAGTGGTCGCGGCCCATCTTCGGCCTGACGTCCAATTATAAGAGCATGACGAGGGAGGAGCGCCAGCAGAGGGACCTGGACCAGCAGATGCCGCAGAGACGGAGACTCAGGTAACGCCGCTCGACCTCCGAACCGCATCCAGGCCCGGCTCCAGTTCCAGCCCAGAAACAAACCCGGTTTGGTTCCTTTGACGTTTCTGCTCACATGAAGAGACGTTTAGGACTCTTTAAAAAAAAGGCGGGGCTTTCATTTCAGCAGATTTTCAGCTGAGGAACCGCAGTACTGAGCTCAGCGCTTTCCAAGTGAGAACCTGTTCTGATGTCTGAGGCGGTTCAGCAGCTGCAACACAGAGGCTGGGTTCTGACCCGGTTCAGTTCTGCGGCTCCTCGTTCACGCACCGCTCCGTTCCAGGCTGACTCTGAACCACAGGACCGTCACCAGCTGCTGAGACCTTCTTTGCTCACAGTCACTCCTCCTCCTCCTCCTCTTCATCCCTTCTCTCCTCTCCCTCCAGTCAGCCTGAGAAGGTGGAGCGGCCGCTGGAGCCCGACGTCTTCTCCGGTCCCTGCAGGTTCTGTCAGAACGCAGCATGGCTGCACGGCTGTAACTGCACGGTGAAGCCGACGAAGACTGGCTTTGTTTCCCGTAGAAGCTCCTGGTGACGGAGTCTAACTGTAGCCAGCAGGGGGTGCTGCCGCGCAGCCACGCCTCTGAGCGGTTTAGCGTCCAGGCTTCAGAATAACGCGGCGGTTGAGGGCTGAGTTTGTTCCTAGAAGCGTCCGGAGGCTCACCTGCAGCCTCAGGTGAGCCTCCGGACGTCCAGCTTTGTTGACTAACTCTGAGGCCGTGGCGGCCATAACCGCATGGAGGCGCAGCTGCAGCGTTTAAACGCTTCACAGGTTCACCCAGAAGAGACACGCAACTCATCTCTTATTTTGAAAGGAGCGACCGGACGAAACAGAAAATTGGTTTAGTCCAAACTCAACCTCTGATTATAAAACAGTTTCTCAGCTTTGGTTTTTAGAAAGAAACGGTTTTTCAGTGACAGCGTTTAGCCAACAGGAGGCGCTGCAGCCTGATGTGCCGCTCACAAACCGACACAATAAAAGCCTTTCAGAAAAGGATTCTGGGAGAGAAATGAGTCTGCAGGAGAAGATCCTGCAGTGGGATGGACCAGAACATGTCAGAGCATCAGCAGAAGAAGAAAAACACTCACCTTTGACCTTTATTCTGAAATCAGGAGTCTCAGCTTATCTGCGTTTCTTTTACAAACTTGTGACACTGAGGAGTTTTTAGTAATAAATAATAAACTCAAACCTGTAATATAATCTTTAGAAAATCGTGTTTGACCCACCCGTCCGTCCTTAACTTGCTGCATCCCTACGGCGGTCACGGGGTTGCTGGAGCCTGTCCCTGTGGCTGGTTGTTGGCGCACATCCGGACAGCCGCTGTGCTTTTGCGGCTCGTGTCTTTTTTGGGTCATTTTTGAACCGTTGGGCTTTCCGTAGGAAACCCTGTTAACCCGTGTGTTGTTGTTTTTTGCCCTGTAGCTCCGGGGGTCAGACTCCACGCCGGGACCTGGAGAAGCAGCTGACCGGAGAGGAGAAGTAAGTGCCACGGGCGCCACGCTGATGTGAGGTCAGGGCTAGCCTGTCATGTCAAAGGGACACGCCCACTTTTCTGTGCCATTTCCTTGTAAAATGAAGTGATGTTATGAAGTTAAAATAAAAAACCTGATTTGAGATTCAATCTACTCGTAAGGTGAAAAGGGGGTGGAGCTAAAGTTCCCTTGCTGGTTTTACTTTGACGAAATTGGACGTGAGCTTCATCATCAACACTCTAGTGGTTCCACTGTGAAAACGTTCAGGAACCAGCTTCATTCAGGAAGTTTATCCTCACGGGTCTAACAATGAAGCAAAAGGGGGCGGGGCTTCGCGTGTCACAGCTGACGCAGCCTCACAGTCACTTCAAGTCTCTAACCCCCTCCCACAGAGCCCTGCGACCCGGCGACCCCGGCTTCTGCGCCAGGGCCCGAGTCCCGATGCCCTCCAACAAGGACTACGTGGTCCGACCCAAGTGGAACGTGGAGGGCGACTCCAGCAGGGTGAGTCCCGAAACCGCCAAAGGTTCAGGGTTCGTTTGTTTATAGAGTGAAATAAGGGGGCGGTTCCTGTCAGTCAGCTGCAGTCTGATTGGTCCTCCGTAGAGTGGCTATAAGAAGGCCATCAGCCTGCTGGAGAAGCACAAACGCCGCTTCGCCGAGGAGAGGAAGCTGCGGCGGCCGCAGGGCGCCGTTAAGATCAGCATCGAAGGGAACAGAATGCCCCTGTAGTGGCGGCTGCTCACCTGCAGGGGGCAGTAAGTCTGCATGGCGTGGAGTGGCGCCTCCTTCAGGAGACGAAAACGCGGCTAACAGGACGATGAACCGTGGTTTTTAGAAAAGCGGGTGTGGAACTCCAGGCCTGCAGGGCCGCCTGCTGCAGGTTTTCCAGAAACCCGCCTCCTGCTGCTGATCACCTGCGTCAGGTGTGTTTAGGCCCCCCAGGCCTGGATTCTGACCCCCCTGATCTAAACGCACCAAACAGAGTGGCGCTGTCTGCATCGTGGCTTCACACGGCCTTCAGGGCCGACCTCTGACGCTGTGCTTCTGCCCCCAGGGTCCCGTCAAGAAGGGCATGTCCCGCGTCGACAAACAGATGCGCAGATTCGCAGACATCCGGCGCCTGACCAAGCCGGGTCACGCCGTGAAGATCAGCGTGGAGGGAAACCGGATGCCGCTCTGATGCTCGGATGTGTACCTTTTCTGTTTTTGTAGGATTATCGTTTTATTACTGTCTGTGAAACGTCCCGCCGCCGCGCCCACAGAGGAACTCCGTGACGTTCTCCAGACGTCAGGATCGTGAGAACCCGCGAACGGAGCGGCTTGTTTTACTGCTGTTTCATTAAATGTACTGAATGCTTGACGGACAGACGGATCTTTTATATGTGAGGAAAACATAAAACATGTCAGAAAACGCTGGGGACTCGCCGCTCCATTCTTCCACCTTCTCCTGCAGCCGGGGGTCTGCTGGATGTTCTGCTGCTCCCATCAGAACGTCTGCAGAACCGTCCAGACCCTCCTCTCTGCTTCAAAAGGAGGCGTCTGGTGTTCCACAGGGTTCTGTTCTGTGCCCCCTCCTCTCTGAGCCTGGTTTGAACAGGACGGTGTTGTGTGGGTTCTCCGTCTGACAGCTGAGCTGTCAGCAGCCGTTTCTGTTCTGTTTGCTGCTCGTTTTGAGGCTTTTCAGGGTTTAGTTGATCCGTAGGAACGGCCAAGAACGAATCCAACAAAAAGAACACAACAATGAACTGACCCAGGAGAACCACAGACACAAGCAGGTCTCAGCTGAGGTCAAAGGTCACGGTTCAACAGCATGAAGTCAGCCTGGACTGGAGGTTCTGAAGAGTCATTATGAGGAGAACGTTTGTACGTTTCACAGTTTGAGAATTTAAAGAGGGTCCCAAAATCAGAATGTTCTCAGGTAAATCATTTCCTGTTTATTTAGCAGATATATGAAAAACAGGTCAAGAACGTTCCTCTGAACGCTTTCAAGGAAGCTCAGAAAAATGTGTTTTGATTCTTTATTGATTTTTTTGGGGGGGGAAAAGGATGAATGTGAGAAGACCATTTAAATCAGGGGTGTCAAACACGCGTGTATCCGGCCCGCCCACGAAGAGTAAAATTTGTAAGGATGTTTAAAAAAGAAAGCAAGTTTTATAGTCCATTCCTGTGGAAAGTTATGATTTTTTTAAACAAATAACCGAAATGCACAATTCGGCCACTAGGGGAGCAAAGGAAAGGCAAAACAGGTGAAACAGCACATCTCTGCACCTGCCAAAAGCGAAACCTAATAGCTCTGTGTCTGGCTAAGATGCACTTTGGTTCTCTATGAACATTACCTGTTATCTTGCTATAAGGATGATCAGTAGCTACACCCTAAAGACCAAACTCCTAAATGTTGTCAAAAAGTGAAGTGGAGTGAAGAGCTTTCCAGGAAAAATGGACAGTTTTTTTTCCCCCCACAAAGCTGAATGCAAAACCCCCATGCTTGATATGTCATCAACAGGTCACATTGTTCAAAGAATATAACATTCAGCACCACTATGAGACTCATCATAAAGAAAAGTTTCACCATTTGCAGTTAAGAAAAGAGAAGATTTACCAACAATTAGCTGGACTGAAGAACAACCGTCTGCATTTACTGCAGCCGTGACGTCAGTGATGGAGCAGTGACAGACACCTGATTGTAAAGACGTTGGTGCAAACATCCAAACCCTTTTCAGAGGACTTGTGCCCCAAACAGCAGTCGGCCTTTGCCAACATGAGTCTATCAAGGATTACGACTCCAGATCCA
The DNA here is from genome assembly GCF_053564925.1 of Oryzias latipes. Classification (NCBI taxonomy): domain Eukaryota; kingdom Metazoa; phylum Chordata; class Actinopteri; order Beloniformes; family Adrianichthyidae; genus Oryzias; species Oryzias latipes. The sequence continues at coordinate 35,936,783 of NC_136249.1, forward strand.
ACATCTCTGAGGAGACTTGGACGCCAAATCCAGTCATTTATTGTATTTTCAGTTGCTATTTATGAAAACACCAACATCACAGATATGAACAGCTGTGCATATTTATTAGAGATGTTAGAGAGACCGTCACAGTGGAGTTGATGGACACAACAACAGCTGATGAACTAGTGAGCGCTGTAGTTACTGTGCCAGACGATGTTGGAGTGAACTGGTCACGTGATGTCAGTCTGATTACTGATGGCGCCCATCAAATGTCAGGAAGAAGGCAGGTGATGCCACAAAATTCAGGCAGAAACCAGGAAAAGATTCTTGGACATTTCATTGTGTTTGGCACACTTGAATGACAGTAAATGTGTTGCTGCACTGGATTTGAATACTGATATTGACTATCAGACTACTGTCTGGTGAAGTTTAAGTATGAAAAGGAAGTTAACTTCTTATGTTCACAAATGTTCACAAACCATTAAAATTAATTTTTAATGGTTTGGACATTTACATTTTAGGCACGGTGTTTCGTTTTTTTCTGTAGCCCCTCTTGAGTTTATTATCGGGATTGCTTCAGTGCCAGAGGGCAAATATTCAGTCTGTAAAAACTTCAATAGACCAACTTTTTTTGAAGCGAAATTAATTTTATTTGAGATCCAAGTGATTAGGCTGCCATGTTGGTTGAGGCATTTTTTCCAACTGAGTAAAAAAACATAAACAAAGCTGTTATTTTGCTTTTACGTTACGGGTCCGGCCCACTTGAGATCACACCAGCTGAATGTGGCCCCCCGAACCAAAATGAGTTTGACACCCCTGATTTAAATGAAAGCATCAGGGGGATCAAACACTAGGCAGTCAGAGCTGCACCTGAATGCATCGCTGATAAATCATTTAAGGGCGGGGTCCAGGTGAAGCTGCATGTGATGGCTTGATTAAAATTCACATGGAGGAAAAAAGGCTGCAGGTAAGCAGTTACGCTGATGCACTTGAGCAGACGAGGGCGGAGTCTTAGCTGAGGGGGCGGGTCTTGCGCTGTTTGGAGGAGGCGTGGCCCATTCTGTTTGGAAGACGATTTATTCCGATCCGATCAATGGGGGGCACTTTGACTCGTTGCTGTGCAAACCCTGCCCCCTTTCTGTGGACAGATAAAAGGGTTAGAGTTCTGCTTTGACCTCCTGAGGACGCTGTACCACAGGAGCAAACCTCTGCCTGGAGGTTCTCTGTTGGGCCTCCATGAGGCGGACCCCCACTCCGTCCAGGACAGAGTCGTTGGCAGGAATGCTCCTCTTCCTCTTTGGCTTCATGTCATCCTCCATCTTGACCAAATGTGCTGTTGGCTCCGCCCCTGGAGGCCTCACCTGTAGACGGCGCTGAAAGGCAGTGACAGGTGGAACACAGGATGGGACAAGGCTATTTACTGGACTAGAGGATGGTAGTTATGAACTGGGCGTGGCTAAGTCCTAGGTAAAACTAAGAGTGGACTGTTAAGACCGCCCATCTGCTAAAAGTAGTCTGTACAGGGGGGGTATTCCAGGAAGCATGTTTAAACTCCCCTGACTTTAACCCTGAACTCTGGCTGAAATCCGCCTGAACTTGCTTACTCTGGGTATGTCGGTTCCAAAAGACCGGATATGAGTTAGTGTAATTACGCTCCACTTGGTAACCCTGGGTTAATGCACGTGCACGGCAGGTACAGTCAGACATTCTCAATGGATAGTCTCCAAGAACCGCTGCAGGTGATGCGGTTCGGTTCCTGGTCCAAGACACTCAAGAAGATGGATGAAGGCCCTCCCACTTCACCAGGGAGCGCGTGTCATGCTGGGACAGGAGACCCTGCTCTGTCTGCACGTCACGTGACATCGCCACTTCCTGCTTCTGTGGGACGGGGGGGACAGAAGGAGCCGCTCAGGTGAGCGGTGACTGGGAGGGGGGGGCAGATTTCAAGATGTTCGTGAGGTCGCTGAAGTTTCAAATGTTCTGTGCTCAGAACAGCGACTGAAAGGAGTTTTCACCTGTACAGGTGAGATGACGTTCATGCAGACTGATCATTGTTCGCGGACTAAATGCGCCTTTAAGATGTGTGCGCGTGCGTGCGCGCGTGTGTATGCGTGCCGAAGTGGAACGAGCCAAAGCGACAGAGGACACGAGGCAACAGAGCTGCCTCTGGATTGGAGGTTGCGCTCTGCCCGCGCGCGCGGGCAGAGCGCATCAGCTCCAAAAGGCGCGCGCTCTCTCTGCGCACGCGGCGGAGCAAAACAAAGCTGAAGGTGACCCGCAGCCCCAAAGGTCAGGCTGCAGTTTTAGGGGGGTTTGCTCCACGTTCATCCTCTGCTGGCGGGACTCCTTCATGGTCCTGCTGACATGCGGAGTTCTGCGGTCCAGAATGCCCAGAATCAGAACCCTGCAGGACCTTCCATGAAGATGGAGAAGGTCTCCAGAACCGCAGTACAGACTCATGTGAGAAGTTTTAAACCTCAGCAGCATTTCAGCAAAAACCATCACATGACTCCGCCTCCTTCACATCCACTTTTCTCTGATCTGTTTGCAGATGCGACAAACTGAAAAAAATCAGGAACATCCCCTAAAGGGGCGGGGCCTCCCTCCGACCTCATGGTGACCTTCTGGGTCTTCAGATCAAGATTCTGATCTGCTGCTTTTTCATTTCCTGACCTGTGGAGGAACGTTTGGTTTAAAGGCTGAAATCAGAGGAGGAGGTGATGAAGATGAAAGGCAGGACAGACGGCACGTTTGTAGACTATGTAGAGGCCTTTGGGACACGTCTAATTCCTGGGGGTGAAGCAGGTTCAGCAGCTCAGGTTTCAGGTCTGGATGAAGATCCTGCTTTGGTCGCTGCTGACCCTAAAGTCAAACACGGTTCTGGCTTCACCTGGCGGCGAGTTTTGTTACAGAAACACAAACATCTCCCCTCTGTGATGGGGCGGCGAGCGGCTTCTGCTTTCCCGCCGTCCCGCCGTCTCAGACGGATCATGTCTCCTCAGACCAAAGAGAAAACAAGCCGGAGCTCCAAAAACCGCAGCTTCACACCACTGACACCACCTGAGACCACCTGAGACCACATGAGACCACCTGAGACCACCTGAGACCACATGAGACCACCTGAGACCACCTGAGACCACATGAGACCACCTGAGACCACATGAGACCACCTGAGACCACCTGAGACCACATGAGACCACATGAGACCACATGAGACCACCTGAGACAACATGAGACCACTTGAGACCACCTGAGACAACATGAGACCACTTGAGACCACCTGAGACCACCTGAGACCACCTGAGACCACCTGAGACCACATGAGACCACCTGAGACCACCTGAGACCACCTGAGACCACATGAGACCACCTGAGACAACATGAGACCACCTGAGACCACCTGAGACCACCTGAGACCACCTGAGACCACATGAGACCACATGAGACCACCTGAGACCACCTGAGACCACCTGAGACCACCTGAGACCACTTGAGACCACATGAGACCACCTGAGACCACCTGAGACCACCTGAGACCACATGAGACCACCTGAGACCACCTGAGACAACATGAGACCACTTGAGACCACCTGAGACCAGATGAGACCACCTGAGACCACCTGAGACCACATGAGACCACCTGAGACCACCTGAGACCACCTGAGACAACATGAGACCACTTGAGACCACCTGAGACAACATGAGACCACTTGAGACCACCTGAGACCACCTGAGACCACCTGAGACCACATGAGACCACCTGAGACCACTTGAGACCACATGAGACCACCTGAGACAACATGAGACCACCTGAGACCACCTGAGACCACCTGAGACCACCTGAGACCACATGAGACCACATGAGACCACCTGAGACCACCTGAGACCACCTGAGACAACATGAGACCACTTGAGACCACCTGAGACCACCTGAGACCACCTGAGACCACCTGAGACCACCTGAGACCACATGAGACCACCTGAGACCAGATGAGACCACCTGAGACCACTTGAGACCACATGAGACCACCTGAGACAACATGAAACCACTTGAGACCACCTGAGACGACCTGAGACCACCTGAGACCACATGAGACCACCTGAGACCACATGAGACCACCTGAGACCACCTGAGACCACATGAGACCACATGAGACCACCTGAGACAACATGAGACCACTTGAGACCACCTGAGACCACCTGAGACCACCTGAGACCACATGAGACCACATGAGACCACCTGAGACCACCTGAGACAACATGAGACCACTTGAGACCACATGAGACCACCTGAGACCACCTGAGACCACCTGAGACCACATGAGACCACCTGAGACCACCTGAGACAACATGAGACAACATGAGACCACATGAGACCACCTGAGACCACCTGAGACCACATGAGACCACCTGAGACCACATGAGACCACCTGAGACCACCTGAGACAACATGAGACCACCTGAGACCACCTGAGACCACCTGAGACCACATGAGACCACCTGAGACCACCTGAGACCACATGAGACCACATGAGACCACCTGAGACCACCTGAGACCACCTGAGACAACATGAGACCACTTGAGACCACATGAGACCACCTGAGACCACCTGAGACCACCTGAGACCACATGAGACCACCTGAGACCACCTGAGACAACATGAGACCACTTGAGACCACATGAGACCACCTGAGACCACCTGAGACCACATGAGACCACCTGAGACCACCTGAGACCACATGAGACCACCTGAGACCAGATGAGACCACCTGAGACCACCTGAGACCACATGAGACCACCTGAGACAACATGAGACCACTTGAGACCACCTGAGACCACCTGAGACCACCTGAGACCACATGAGACCACCTGAGACAACATGAAACCACTTGAGACCAGCTGAGACGACATGAGACCACCTGAGACCACCGACATCCCACCCCACAAGTTTGTAGACATTCTCATCCGTGTTTCTCAAACTTTCCCACAGGAATCGAACAAACACACAACACAAATGTCCAGTTTAGTGTGGGTTCACTAAACTGGACATTTGTTGTGCCTTTGAGCAGAGCACCAAACTTTACCCTGTAACAAAAAGCTGTCATGATCCACGGATAAACCGGGTTTGGAGTTCTGACCTGAACTGGACCTTCATGGGTTCTGAAACCGCCAACAGGACTGCAGAGGAGGGAGACGGACAGCAGAGAGGTCACCAGCAGGGGGCAGCAGAGACGCATCTGCAAGGAGAACCAGACGGGTGAGACAAACACACAACCCACAAACACACAACGCACAACCCACCCACATACAACGCACATAAATACACAACACCCACACACAAACACATAACCAACAAACACACAACCCAGCCACACAAAAACACACAACCAACATAAACACACAACCCACAAACACACAACCCACCCACACAAAAACACACAACACACATAAACAAACAACCCACAAACACACTACCCACAAACACACAACCCACCCACACACAACGCACATAAATACACTACACCCACACACAAACACACAACCCACCCACACACAAACACACAACTAACATAAACACACAACCCACCCACACACAACGCACATAAATACACTACACCCACACACAAACACACAACCCACCCACACACAAACACACAACTAACATAAACACACAACCCACACACAACCCACCCACACACATCGCACATAAATACACAACACCCACACACAACCCAGCCAAACACAAACACACAACCAACAAAAACACACAGACACACAACCCACAAACACACACCCCAGCCACACAAAAACACACAACACACATAAACAAACAACACCACACACAACGCACAACCCATCCACACACAAACACACAACACCCACACACAACAGACAACACCCACACATAAACACAACCCAAACACTACAGACACACAGAAACAAACACACACACAAACACACAACCAACAAACACACAACCCACCCACACAAAACCGACCAACACACAAACCACCGAGACACAGCAACAAACACACACACACAAAAACACACATCTCACACACACACACACCTTTGGAAGGGCTGAAACTTTTTGTCCAGCAACATCTTCTAATTTTAGCATTTTCCATCCCTGCAAATAAACGCCTTTTGATTGTCACTTGCACTCCTGCTGACGTGCACGTTCCTGCTGACATGCACGTTCCTGCATTCTCTCCAACATCAAACACACACACACACACTACAACAGCAGCACAACTCATGAACACACAACCTTCTGCTGTCTCACAAACTGGTGGAGTGTCACATTCAGACACACAGTCCTGGAAGCTTTTGAGACGATGATGAAGAGAATGAAGAGCAACGTTACGTACGTGCACGTGTGAAGACACGTGCACACACACCTGCTTTGCAGAGGTTAAAACAGGAAACAAAAAGTGAGTCAGACAGGAAGCAGAAATGATGGAAAAGGTCTGAAAACCTCGTGCTTTTATTTTGGTAGGAATGACCGCAGGTCGGTGTGGCAGGGTGACTCCTCGCCCCCCCCCTCCCATCATGCATGCTCCTACCTTGAGTGTGGACCACGACCTCCTCCTCCTCCTCTCTGCCTTCATCAGGCTCTTCCTCGTCTTTTATAGCAGCTCCTGTCCAATCAGGAGCCTCCGCTCTGCTGACATCACAGCCTGACCCGTCACCCTCCCGCTACCTGTTGATGAATGCCCCCCCCCTCCCCCCACCGACTCGCTCCAGGATCCAAACACAGACATGAGATCCGTCTGCAGAACCGGAGAACGGCGATTGGTTCCACAGCAGGACTGGAGGTCAGGAGGACATCCTGGAAACATGAGCGCCTCCTCTGTTTCCATGGAAACGTTGCTGCTTGAGCTCCACACCTTCCCTGTCTGTCCTCCTGACTTTAGAACGTAGAACCGAGGAGGAGAACGTGAGAACAGACAACGTGTTTCTCTGTGTTTTGATGTTCTGGTTAAAGTTTGGACTTTATTTGTGGTGGCTCCTCTTCCGCTCCTCCGCCGCTCCTCCTCCGCTCCTCTGCTGCTCCTCCGCCGCTCCTCTGCTGCTCCTCTGCTGCTCCTCTGCCGCTCCTCTGCGGCTCATCTTCTGCTCCTCTGCGTCTCCTCTGCCGCTCCTCTGCCGCTCCTCTTCTGCTCCTCTGCGTCTCCTCTGCTGCTCCTCTGCTGCTCCTCCTCCGCTCCTCTTCTGCTCCTCCGCCGCTCCTCTTCCGCTCCTCTGCCGCTCCTCCGCCGCTCCTCTGCTGCTCCTCCTCCGCTCCTCTTCTGCTCCTCTGCTGCTCCTCTGCTGCTCCTCCGCCGCTCTTCTTCGGCTCCTCTGCCGCTCCTCTGCGGCTCCTCTTCTGCTCCTCCGCCGCTCCTCTGCTGCTCCTCTGCTGCTCCTCTGCCGCTCCTCTGCGGCTCCTCTTCTGCTCCTCTGCTGCTCCTCTGCTGCTCCTCTGCTGCTCCTCCTCCGCTCCTCTTCTGCTCCTCCGCCGCTCCTCTGCCGCTCCTCCGCCGCTCTTCTTCTGCTCCTCTGCGGCTCCTCTGCCGCTCCTCCGCTCCTCCGCTGCTCTTCCGCCGCTCCTCTGCTGCTCCTCCGCCGCTCCTCCGCTCCTCTGCTGCTCCTCTGCCGCTCTTCTTCCGCCGCTCCTCCGCCGCTCCTCTGCTGCTCCTCCTCCGCTCCTCTGCTGCTCCTCTGCTGCTCCTCCTCCGCCGCTCCTCTGCCGCTCCTCTTCTGCTCCTCCGCCGCTCCTCTGCTGCTCCTCTGCTGCTCCTCTGCCGCTCCTCTGCGGCTCCTCTTCTGCTCTTCTGCGTCTCCTCTGCTGCTCCTCTGCTGCTCCTCCTCCGCTCCTCTTCTGCTCCTCCGCCGCTCCTCTGCCGCTCCTCTGCCGCTCCTCCGCCGCTCTTCTTCTGCTCCTCTGCGGCTCCTCTGCCGCTCCTCCTCCGCTGCTCTTCCGCCGCTCCTCTTCTGCTCCTCCGCCGCTCCTCTGCCGCTCCTCTGCTGCTCCTCCGCCGCTCCTCTTCTGCTCCTCTGCTGCTCCTCTGCTGCTCCTCTGCTGCTCTTCCACCGCTCTTCTGCGGCTCCTCTGCGGCTCCTCTGCCGCTCCTCCTCCGCTGCTCTTCCGCCGCTCCTCTGCTGCTCCTCCGCCGCTCCTCCGCCGCTCCTCTGCTGCTCCTCTGCCGCTCTTCTTCCGCCGCTCCTCCGCCGCTCCTCTGCTGCTCCTCCTCCGCTCCTCTGCTGCTCCTCTGCTGCTCCTCCTCCGCCGCTCCTCTGCCGCTCCTCTTCTGCTCCTCCGCCGCTCCTCTGCTGCTCCTCTGCCGCTCCTCTGCGGCTCATCTTCTGCTCCTCTGCGTCTCCTCTGCTGCTCCTCTGCTGCTCCTCCTCCGCTCCTCTGCTGCTCCTCTGCTGCTCCTCCTCCGCCGCTCCTCTGCCGCTCCTCTGCTGCTCCTCTGCCGCTCTTCTTCCGCCGCTCCTCCGCCGCTCCTCTGCTGCTCCTCCTCCGCTCCTCTGCTGCTCCTCTGCTGCTCCTCCTCCGCCGCTCCTCTGCCGCTCCTCTTCTGCTCCTCCGCCGCCCCTCTGCTGCTCCTCTGCCGCTCCTCTGCGGCTCATCTTCTGCTCCTCTGCGTCTCCTCTGCTGGTCCTCTGCTGCTCCTCTTCCGCTCCTCTGCCGCTCCTCTGCCGCTCCTCCGCCGCTCCTCTGCTGCTCCTCCGCCGCTCCTCCGCCGCTCTTCTTCTGCTCCTCTGCCGCTCCTCTGCCGCTGCTCCTCCGCCGCTGCTCTTCTGCTTCTCCGCCGCTCCTCTGCTGCTCCTCTGCTGCTCCTCTGCGGCTCCTCTTCTGCTCCTCTGCCGCTCCTCCTCCGCTCCTCTGCCGCTCCTCCGCCGCTCCTCTGCTGCTCCTCTTCTGCTCCTCTGCGGCTCCTCAGGTGATGTTTGCTGTTCCTGCTCCGCCCACCTCACCTTTTTTCCGTCTTTGGCAGCAGGTGGATCCGGGTCGGTTCACAGCTGGTCTCATGCTGGAGCTCAGAGGAACATGCAGGACTCCGGCGCTTCAGAACCAGGACTTTGGACCACATCTGTCGCCGTCACGCGTTAGCGGTGGGATCGGATGTTCCGGAGGTCCAGGCGGGTCTTGGGTTTGGATCTCAGCTCCTCCCAGCAGCTCTGAGGCTCCTGCAGCTCGGATCACAGACGGTCCGATTGTCCTCCAGGAGGTTCTGCATTGTTTCCCAGCAGTAGCCGCTCCTCTGACTCTGATGTCTGGAGATCAGGTAACCGTTATGAAGGTTTTCCTGGACGCGTCCCGCCGTGCCCCCCTCCCCCTCCCCTCGGCTGTGAAAGCTGAGCTGCAGCTCTGTGTGGATGTGGGGGCAGACGTGCAGGAGCGCCCCCAGCTCCTGCACGTCTGCTGAGGACGCTCAGAAGATGGCGAGGACACCTGAACGGCTCCAGCATGTCCCGGGTCTTCCCCTGGACCCCCTCCTGGTGGGACATGAACTTTCTCTCACTGCTGCTTTTCCCAGAGTTCCTACGGGAGGAGACGAATGGACGGGCAGAGGCGGGGCCTCAGGATCCTTCTCAGCATCTTCAGGTCCCGTTTGGCCCTAAAATATTGTCCTCCTGGTCCCAGAAGGAGTCCTGAAGGTGTGGGTGTCTGCCTGACGACAGAAGCGACCAGGAGATCGTGAAGGTGGACGTTAGAACATGACAGAAGTGACAAAAGAGCCACGACCGCAGAGCGCCACTTGGAGCGCCAGAGCTGAAACGGCTGCAGCTCAGGAAGATCCGGTTTCCAGACCTCGATGGCCGAACACGGATCTTCACACACACGGTTGATGAGTCTAAAAGAAACCACAACGATAGGAACATTTGAAACTTTGTTTCTGTCCGCTTCCGCTAAAACTCGTTTTCACCGTTGAGGAAAAAGAAAACAAGTCTTTAAAATTCCTTCATCTGCAGTGAAATGTTCTAGAAAAGAAGGAGGAGAGCAGAAGAAACCTCCTGAACATCACCTCCTGCTCCTCATGTCCCTCCTGTCACCTCTGGATCCTCCAGCAGGGGGAGCCACAGCCCTCTATACACTGCAGCTCCTTCTGGAAGATCTGCAGCTTTTTGCAGAACTTTGACTGCATTCATGGAGGAGAAGATGTGAGGAAGAGGAGGCTCCCGTGGAGCAGAGTTCTCCTTCCACGCTGAGGAGGCTTCATCTGGACATTTCTGCCCGTATTTGAAGTTCAGAGGCTCATGCATGACCACATCCTGTCACGTGTTCTAAGGGGGCGGAGCTTAGAAAGTGAAAGCAGAGTTTGCAGACGTGTTGCAGTTGTGTGTTGTTCTGCTGTGGAGTGTCAGATGTCTTTTTGTTTTTGTGCTTCCACACTGACCGATGAAGATGAGTTGCTCAGAGGAAGAGGAGGCACACAGCCGTGGGCTGAAGGAGGTGCAGCCATCTGAAGGAGGGCCTGAACCCTGTAGGCCTGATCCTGGATCCTGGGACTCACAGTAAGTTGGGGTTTCACTTTCAGCAGAAGCTGCGCTCTCAGCCTGGCGGCTGCGCAGACGTCTTCTCTTGGAATGCAGACAGGAACCCTCAGGTTCTCCTCATGTGGTTCCTTTGGTCTCCTCAGACCTAACGGACCAATCAGGCTTCAGACCAGCTTCAGACGTTCCTCACAAATGTGTTTTTCTTTGTCCTTTTAGCTCAAATGTTCTCCTCTAAATGATAGCAGTTCTAATCCAGTTGATCATTTGAGGCACAAACAGCTTTGATTGTGTTTGTTGACTAAAACCAGCCGGATGTCATCGATGAGAAAGATTAGCGTCAGAAACCTGCTTCAAGGTGGGTTCAGGTAAGGGATGATGCCTGACGAGGCGTCCATCACAGAAATGAACGGAGGACGCTGAAGCAGAGGACGGTTGCTTCTGATGATGGACACCTGGAAGGACATTTTCCCGCCTAAACCACGCCCACTTACTAAAAACATGTCAATTCCATCAATTATTCTTGTTCTTTTTTAGCTTTACATCACTTTTTCCCAAAAAGCAGACTGCTTGATGCGTGTTAGGACACGTTGTCACGGTAACGGCCGCCAGTGCAGCAGAGAGACCCCTCAGCCAATGAACTACACAGCCCAGGAGCCCCGCCCCCTGCACATATCTGGACAATAAAACTAAATAATTGGGGACATTTTTACTTTACTTTTTTGGGGTTGTCATTGATCAGAATATGATCTGTAATCCTTTTTATTGATTGATTTTGTCCTCTGGTCCTTTTTTTTAACTTTTCTGTGTGGTGTTTAGATGCCGTGTGTCTTTCCTCCTCTTTGTTAAGAAAGTTGATCAAAAGACGACAAAAAGACCCACCTGACCAACAAGAGCGGTTTCTGATGGAGCTGGGGGCGTGGCCTGACTCATGTCATTTAGAGACTTGTAACGAGTTCCTGAGTGCAGGATGTCAGCGAACGTTGATGTTTCAGGCCCTTCATTAGAATCATTTGAACAGAAATCTCTGATCTCATCTCTGATGATCTTTGATTTCTCTCCCCGTCACACTGAAAGCCCAGTTTGGTCTCTGTTCTCCCCTGGAGTCCTGATGAAAATCCATGAAGAGTTTCCAGGAATGGATTGGTGTGAGGAGACGGGGGACGTTCAGAGGACGACCATGGAAGCTGAGAGGAATCAGACCTCACCTCCTCTCTGATGTTTGTGTCTGCAGAGGTCAGACGCTCCCGTCTGCATCGTCCAGCTGTGGATCCATGAAGAGCGACAGATCCAAAGGTCAACCTGAAAACTTCAGTTCTGGATGTGGATCTGCAGACTCAAAGTAAACCTCAGACTCTTCCATCTAAGTTGACTTTTCATGTTTTTGGTTTCAAGACTCAGTGGTGGTCTTTGAAGGCCCCCCTCCATTGGTTGAATATGCCCCCCCCCCTTGGTTGGATAAGTTTCTTCTGTTGAGTAAAGGTTGTAAATGTGTCTGCAGAGCTCCGCCCCTCACACTGGAGGACCGCCCAGCAGCATTCATCTGTGAGTCCTTGAAGAGCGACAAATCCAGAGAATACGTCATTAACTTCAAACATGGACCTGGACCCTTAAAGTCCAGGTAAGAACCAGTTCTCTGAACTGGTCCGAGCTCAGGCAGAACACAGTTCTCATGAGTAGTGAGTGATCATCAGTAGGTCCATTCCGGGGTTCTGTGTCTTTAGGGAAGTCTTCATGATCTTTATCTACTGTCTTTGCCTCAGTCTTCTCTTGGTGTCCACAGAGAGAGGAAGAGGAGATCTGTTAGTGAAGAGGAGCCGCAGTCCGGCTGCGTTTTATGTCAGGACGTCCTGAAGGATCCGGTCTCCACCAGCTGTGGACATTGGTTCTGTAGAAGGTGCATCACCTCTCACTGGGACCAGTCTGCTGCATCAGGACACCGGTCCTGTCCTGATTGTAGTTCAAGGTCCACACCGGGTGAGTTTGATCAGACTTTAGAGGAGCATCTCTGGAAAACGTTTCCTTCATCCCTTAAAGAATTCAAAAACGCTAAAACCACCAGAACCTTTAGGGATTTCAGAATCCGGGTTCTAGATCAATTCTTCTCTATGATGGTGAACCTGTGAGTTCCTGAAGAGGAAAAGTCTTTCTAAAAGAAACTGGAACAACTGGACTGTAGTATAAGAGAACTGGACTTAGTGACCCCTCCCCCTGGCATTCCAAACAGGAAGTGACTTCTTTAGAGGACATAAACAGCTGTTCTTCACTCAAGAACCATTCTTCATCCGATATTTTTAGCATGTTCTTTTTTTCAGGATGTGTTTTCTGTAGCTCAAGTTATAAACTGACCAATCAGATGCCTCAATAAAAGTAGGTGGAGCCTGCTGGCCCCACCTCCAACGTTCAAAACATTTGATTGACAGACTTTGTGTAGTCCGCTTTGAAGTATTAGAGGTGTGGCTTTCCAACAAGCTCACTCCTGATTGGTGAGAGTGGTTGCCATAGAAACGATGACTCAGACCGACTTGGACTAATCACTGCTCACTGACAGCGTCTGGCTCCAACATGGCGGCAAAAGTATCGTAAAAAAAATGGCGACCAAATCGACCTCATTTGGTTGGAGCTGGAAGTAAACCGTTTATGATGATGTCACACTGACTCAGTCCACTTCTCTGATAAAGTAAATGGTTCTGAGAGGACAGGAAGGAACAATTACTCTAGAACATCGGTTATGACCCCTGAAGGTGAGTCTGAAACTGGACCTATGACGTGAAAAACGACCCCCACCAGTCCAGGTCCAGAGGAGCAGAACTCAGAACCAAGTCTGCTGTAGCCTCAGGGTCCTCGCTCAAACAAGGATACTTTAAAAACCAAACTCCTAATTCTGTAAACCTGAAACCATACAAGGGAAGTTCCGTCTCCATGGATGTTATTCCTCATCACACAGCAAGTGGAAACATGACAGACGAGCAAAACACTAACAGACTTCTCTGACATGGACTGAAGTGACCGCGTTTCTCCAGACTGTAGTTGTTTTCAACAAGCGTGGCACCAAAAGGTTAGCATTTAACGATAGCTAGCATGACGGACTGGTGGTTTAAGCAAAGAACAACCCAACAGAGAATTACCCAGCATGCCTCACTGCAAACACCACAACATCCAAAGTCCAAAATGAGACTGAAGATCTGCTGATGGACTCAGTTATGAAAACTAAACTTCTGTTTTGTTGGAGACTCATGACATTTTTTTCTCTGCTGTCTTTCTTCTTCAGATGTTGGACTGAAGGAGCCATTAGATGAACATCAGATCAGTTTGAGGAGGAGATGTGAACATGCAACTGAAGAATCAGGAAAAGAAATGCCCCTGAACCGGATCTACACTGAGCTCTACATCACAGAGGGACTGAGAGAAGAGGTCCAGACCCAACATGAGGTGAGGCAGCTGGAGACCTCCTCCAAGACCAACAGGCGTCATGATGCTCCAATCAGGAACCAGGACATCCTGAAACCCTTACCTGACCAGCATGGATCCATCAGAGTGGTTCTGACCAGTGGCGTTGCTGGAGCTGGAAAAAGCTTCTCGGTGCAGAAGTTCACTCTGGACTGGGCAGAGGGCTCGGAGAACCAAGACATCAGTGCTGTGGTTCCTCTTTCCTTCAGGGAGCTGAACTTGATCAGAGACCAGCAGCACAGTCTTCTCTCTCTGATCCAGCTGTTCCATCCAACGTTCCAGAAGATCCCAGCAGAGCAGCTGTCTGTCTGCAAACTTCTCTTCATCTGTGACGGTCTGGATGAAAGCAGACTTTCTCTGGACTTCAGCAACAGTCCGGCGGTGTCTGATGTCACACAGACGTCCTCAGTCAACGTGCTGCTGATAAACCTCATCCAGGGACGTCTGCTGCCCTCAGCTCTGGTCTGGATCACGTCCAGACCTGCAGCAGCCAATCAGATCCCTGCTTCATGTGTGGACAGACTGACAGAAGTACGAGGCTTCAATGATGCTCAGAAGGAGGAGTACTTCAGGAGGAGGTTCCCAGATGAAGAGCAGTCCAGCAGAATCATCTCCCACATCAAGACCTCCAGGAGCCTTCACATCATGTGTGAGGTTCCAGTCTTCTGCTGGATCACTGCTGTGGTTCTGGAGAACATGGTGTCCACAGAGCAGGGAACGGAGCTGCCCACCACCCTGACTGACATGTACTCCCACTTCCTGATGGTCCAGACAAAGAGGAAGAAGAACAAGTACCAGCAGGAACATCAGACAAGTCCACAAGAGCTGGCAGAGGCGGACAGGGAAGTTCTTCTGAAGCTGGGGGGGCTGGCATTTGAAAATCTGGAGAAAGGAAACATCATGTTCTACCAAGAAGACCTGCAGCAGTGTGGTCTGGACGTCACCGAGGCCTCGGTGTACTCTGGAGTTTGTACTGAGATCTTCAGAAGAGAGTGTGGAATCTTCCAGAAAGCGGTCTACAGCTTTGTTCATCTGAGCGTTCAGGAGTTTCTGGCTGCAGTCTACATGTTCCACTGTTACTCCAACAGGAACACCAAAGTTATGAAGGACTTCCTGAAGGATCAAAGAAACATCTCATCTCTGGATGAGTTTCTGAGTAGAGTCATGGAGAAATCCCTGCAGAGCAAAACTGGACATCTGGACCTTTGTGTTCGATTCCTTCATGGCCTCTCTGTGGAGTCCAACCAGAGGCTCTTAGGGGGTCTGCTGGGTCAGACGGACCAGAGTCCAGAAACCATCCAGAGAGTCACCAACAACCTCAAGATGGTACAGAAGGACGAGGAGACACCAGAAGACTACTCTCTGCCATGGCAGATGATGAGTGGAGATCAAATCTCTCCTGACAGAAGAATCAACATCTTCCACTGTCTGATGGAGATGAAGGACCTCTCAGTCCATAAAGACGTTCAGGAGTTCCTGAAGTCAGAGAACAGAGCAGAGAAGAGACTCTCAGAGATCCACTGCTCTGCTCTGGCCTACATGCTGCAGATGTCAGAGGAGGTTCTGGATCAGCTGGACCTGGACGAGTACAACATGACAAACGAGGCTCGGCGGAGGCTGATCCCAGCTGTGAGGAACTGCAGGAAGTTCAGGTGAGTCCAGAAGTCCTTTGTGTGGAAACAAACCTGTTAAATCAAAGACACAAAGCTTTATCACGTCGGTAAAAGACTTTAGTGTGTGGCCTTGAACTGGAATAGAGCTTTGAAAGAAAAAGTCTGGAGCAGATTCACCAGATTTACGTCGCTACGACATTTCACACCGAGCCTCTTCCAACTGTAGGTACATCATGCACTAGTGCCGGGTCGCCACAGTCCTGCGTGAAGGTGCATCCCATGGGCGGTGTGAACGTGGCATCAGGGTTTGTCTGTATAACAGCAGCCTCTAGAAGCGACCCACAGGTTACATGGAGTATAGTCTGTGAACTGAGAGAAAACTCCCTGAATGAAGCAAACTCTGGAACATCTGCTGTTGGAGAAACAGAACTGCAGCACTGAGATTGGAGGAAGCAGATGGAAGAAGAATGGGAGGAGTTGAAGGAACCTGAAAAATGTTAAAGCCACAGAGAATGACATTTCAAACAGTTTTGCTGTTTCATCTCACAGAAGCTCTGGAGATCACCTGTTCCTGTCTTTGTCTTCACAGACTCACCAACTGTGGACTCTCAGAGACGGACTGTGGAGTCGTGGCTTCAGCCCTGAAGTCCAACCCGTCCCACCTGACCGAGCTGGACCTGAGCAAGAACCAGCTGAAGCATTCAGCAGTGGAGCTCCTGTGTGCCGGACTGCAAAGTCCAAACTGCAGACTACAGATTCTGAGGTCAGAAGAGTGAGGCGGCTGGTCGGTTCGTCTCTCAGAGGACCTCTTTCTCTAGCTTTTCTCCACACTCCTTGTTCGTCGGGGCGTGGTCTTACCCTGCTGACCTTTTATTTCTTCTGCACTCATTAACACAATCTTTGAAACCATCAAGGTGGGATTGTTCTGCTGTTGTCCCACCGCTCTGAAGACGTCAGCCTTCTGACAAAACTCCTGTCTGGAGAACTTCCTGTTTGCTGTCCTTCCAGAACTTCTGACTATCTTCAGCGGTTTCTCAGGTCAGACACCTTTCAGTCACCAACCAGGTTGTGACTCCTCAGCTCTTGACCTGTCATTACCCAGGTATTCTTGAGGACCAGAAAATATCACACAAAGGAATGTTGGAGTCTTGAAACCTGTGATCAGCTACATGGAGCTCCTCGCCTGGTTCCGATGGACCCGGATCTCCAAAGAGCTTTGATGGAAATGTCCTGAGAACCTCTCAGAGGACGTCTGCCTTCAGTCTGGAGCTTTGGCAGAGGTCCATGCTGGAGTCAGCTGAACTAATGAAGTCTTCTTCTGCAGCAGAAGAGCTCCACCCACAGTCAGAAGTGACAGCAGAACCATCAGAACTCTGCCGTCCGGGTCTGGCGTTTAAATGCTATCCTGCAGATGCCGAGCTGCTGGTGATCACCTGAACTCACCTGTTCCTTCACAGACCTTCTCTCTCTCTGCTTCCATCAGGTTGGAGCGCTGCAGTCTGCTGGAGAACAGCTGCGCTGCTCTGATCTCGGCTCTGAAGTCCAACCCGTCCCATCTGATCGAGCTGGACCTGAGAAACTGCGACCTGCGGGATTCAGGACTGATTCTCTTGAGTGGTTTGGTGGAGAGTCTTGACTGCAGACTGCAGACTCTGAGGTCTGTATTTGAGCTGGGGTTGTGATGATCAAACGTGTCTGAAGACCACCTCAGAACATTCTGGTCTGAATGCTCAGAGGTTCTGGATTTGACCGAGTGGCTCCAGAAACTTCTTCTAACTAGAGTGTTGTTCTGTGGTCAGGCTGGAGCGCAGCTCCTTGTCGGATGTCGGTTTTATCGCTCTGGGAACAGCTCTACAGAAGAACCCGTCCCATCTGACCGAACTGGACCTGAGCATTAACAAAAACCTGCAGGATTCTGGACTGGTTCATCTGTGTGGTTTCCTGAAGGACCCCCTCTGCCAGCTGCAGGTTCTGAGGTCAGTTGTCTGTTTGTTCCTGATGTAGGTTCTGCATCTTCTACATGAATGTCCCGGTGACGGTCAGAGGTGGGTACCAGCAGCCACAACTCTGTCAGTCTGCCCCAGTATGAATCAATGATGGACACATTGGAAAGACTTTGAGCATCTGGAAAAGCACATAAATCTAATCCATTATTATTATAATTATTATTAAAACATGTTCTGACTGTCATTTGTGCTGATGTGCCTCGTGGAAGTTCAGACTCTGGAGCAGGGGTGTTAAATCAAATCAAATCAAAACTTTGTTTCTAAAGCACTTTTACAACACGAGATACTCAAAGTGCTTTACATAAAAACCATAACATTTTTTAAAAGAAAGGACAAGACAAACAAATCCGTTGTTTGAAACCCGCACAATGCCCCCCCCCCCCCCGCCCCCCCAACACACACACACACAAACACCATGATAATAAGAATAATATAATGTAGAGAGCTGGCTTTGTACTGAAGTGGGGAAACAGTGTTTTGGGGACATGTTCACATCAGTAGCCCCCACTCTAGTTCACAGAAAACACTACCACAGGACCCCCCAGATCTAAACAAAGAGCCAGACCAGGGAGATCCCACTGCAGCGACCTCGTTTACTGAGAAGGGTCTTCACTGATGTGGAGGATCCCCCTGAAGAAAACACTGGAGTTGCAATAAAATGGAAGAAAATACAAAAAAGTAAAATATTTTTAAAACAAAAAGGGACATAAATAAACCTTAATAGACATAAAATGGTAAATGTGAATAAATACATTAAAATAGCTAAATAAAAAATACAAAAAAACATAAAATAAGTAAGTGAAAATAAATAATATATACACATACACATAAATCAAATTGGTAAAAAGATAACATAAAAATGTCAAGTAAGTTCTTACATTTCAATTAAAAACTAGATTAAAAAGGTAAGTTTTGAGCCTTCCTTTAAAAACTTGAACAGTCTCTGCAGACCTGCGGCATGCTGGGAGGCTGTTCCAGAGGTGAGGTCCATAAAAACTGAATGAGGCCTGACCGTATGTTTTAGTTCTTACTTTTGGCAGAACCAAAAGGCCCGCATCTCTTCATCATCAGGAGACACAGCCATGTAGAGTTAAGTGTCATCAGCATAGCTGTGAAAACAAACGCCATGCCTCCTGATGACGTCCCCCAGTGGCAGCATATATAGATTAAAAAGAAGTGGGCCTAAAATTGAACCTTGGGGGACCCCACAGTTGATGTCAAAGACCTTTGAGGAGCAAGTATCCATACTAACATAAAATCTTCGATCTGTGGAATGGGAGTAAAACCACTTTAGTACCAGAGATGCCCAAACCTCTCAGCCTGTTGAGTAAAATACTGTGATCTACTGTGTCAAATGCAGCAGTCAGATCCAGTAATACCAGGACTGAGAGTTTCTGACAATAAAGGTTACATCTGAAATCATTTACTATTTTAACAAGGGCC
Source organism: Oryzias latipes (assembly GCF_053564925.1). Taxonomy (NCBI): domain Eukaryota; kingdom Metazoa; phylum Chordata; class Actinopteri; order Beloniformes; family Adrianichthyidae; genus Oryzias; species Oryzias latipes. The sequence goes on from NC_136249.1 coordinate 35,955,766, forward strand.
GTCTCTGTGCTGTGGTTTGTTCTAAAACCGGACTGATATTTTCAAAGATGTTATTTCTATTTAAAAACGAATGGAATTGGATTTTCAATCAAAGAGTTTTTCAATCATTTTACTTAAAAATGGTCCGTGGGATACTGGATAATAATTGTTATAGTTGTTTGGATCTAGAGGCCTCACCACTGCCGTCTGAAGAGAGTCATTTACTGTATTTAAAGCTCAAACTCAAAGAAGTCCTAACATGTTTTCAACAAAGATGTGGGGATTGGCTCTAAAAGGCAGGTGGTTGGCTTCAACTGGGAGAAAACATGACCAAGTGCCACAGCATCAACCAGGACAAAACTTTCCAGTGTTTCCTCTGATAAATGCAATGCTATATATATATAGATTCATTCAAATCAATACCTTTTTGAATTAAAAAACTAGATCTACTAGCATTGATTTAACTCCTGAAGTGGTCTGCAAAACTCTCACATGTTCGATGCTGCTATGGAGGACCTCTGAGAATGTCTTTTAGTTAGAGTCTGTTGTTTTAAAGACAACTTTAGAGTCATTTTTGTTTTCTATAATTAAGTTTGAGAAGTGGAGGGTTCTACCTTCTTTTTATTTACGTGGTTGTAGATTATTTGCTGTTCGTTAAAACTGTTGGGATGTACAGTTAATTTAGTTTTTCTCCACTTCCTCTCCACTTTCCTGCATTCATGTTTCATGGCTCTGAAACGTGAACGTGTCAAACTCCAATTCACCGGGGGCCAAAAGAAAGCAGTGAAGTAAAGTCACGGGCCAAACTCAATATTTATTGAAAATTAACTGCAACTGAGATGTAATGTTTAACCTTCTCATATAGTGTCTTCTTATGTTATCTTTATGTTTGTGAACAGATAATTTACCTCCACCTGTCTTCAAAGCTCCTGTTGTCCATCTTTCTTTTGATCATTTTTGTGAAGGCTGAAATGAATTTTTCCGATGTGATTGGAGCATGGCCATCAGTGACTGTCAACGGAAAAAAGAAGCGCTTGCCGATTTAGACTGCGTGCCGTTATACTAGCAAAGCATTGAGGGATTTGCAGTGTTAGCGGTACCGTGTATACCGCGGGCTTTAATGCCCATTTGATATGATCTTGTGGGCCAATTATAATTACACTGCAGGCCAAACTTGGCCCCCAGGCCTGGGTTTGACCCATGTGCTCTGGAGATTCTCCAGCAGGACCACATGGTGATGGTGAAATACTGGAACACTTGACGACATCACTTCCTGTTTCTTCTGGATTCAGGTTGAGGGGCTGTGAGTTTTCGGCAGTCAGCTGTGCAGCTCTGGTCTCAGCTCTGAGGTCCAACCCGTCCCATCTAGCAGAACTGGACCTGAGAGACAACTTTTTGGAGGATTCGGATGTTCAGCAGCTCCAGGATCTGGTGGAGAGTCCAGACTTCAAACTGCAGACTCTGAGGTCAGTAGAGCGCTGGAGTCGGTCCGTCTCCTGTTGGCGGTTTCCTCCTCAGAGCAGCTGCATCACTGATGTCAGACCAACCGGCTGCGCAGATGTTTCGTGCTTTTTGGTCTTCAGCCGTAACCTGAACCTGCTCTGTCCTCTGAAGCCAGTTAATATGAAATCAATGATGCAGAGGTTTGTGAAGCTGCAGCTTCTCAGTGAAGCCCTGAAGAGAAGCTCCAGCATCTGAAGGAGACGTGAAGCTCCTGCTGGTCTTTCTCCTGCATCGCTGACTAACAGCAGAGGATGAGGACAAACCTTTGTCTTCTCTGCAGGACGGAGTCCTGGTGACAGCCTGATCCTCCTCCTCCTGGAGGAGCAGCTGAGATGTTCTGATGAACCGTTAGGAAGGAATGAAGGGATGACTGTCGATACTGGAGCGCCACATGGTGGACAGATGGAGAACTGCAGCTCATCGTCTGATTCTGATGTCAGGAAGCAGAATTCTCTCTGGCAGCTGATGTTAAAGGAAAATGTTAACTTTTATTTTGTTATATTACACATTTTAAAACATACTCTTCTATAAAGTTTTCTTCAGTGCAGGTATTTGGACATGTGTGTTTGCATGTGTAGTATGGCAAGTACAAAGGATCATTATACACCTGCTTGGAAAATGCTGGATTGTTTTAACATTTAAAAAAGGTGAATGTAATTTATATCACATGATGCACATAAGAAATTTTATTTACTGAAATGACCCATCATTTGCTGTTAAGTGTGTTTAAAAACGGTTCTATTGGAGTCAGTGTTCGAGCTCAGGACAGGCGGTCCGGCGTTTAACGTCAGGATGCTGCGTGTGTTCAGTGTTCAAACCCAACGGATGAGCAGCGGGTTTTGGTCCATCCGTTTGTTTTGGTGACTCATGAAGAATGTGTTTGATTTCTGTCTTACAAATATGACATTTTCAGAATAAATGTCATTTATTTAATCCTCTTTTTTTGTGGCCATCAAATCATTCGGTCTTCATGCTGTTAGAAGACAAAACAGTTCATCTGCATTTATACGTCGCTAAAATTCGTCTCCTGAAAGGAGAAAAAAAGAAAGCGAGACGAGCTCTCTCCTTATTGAGAGCATTTACTCCAATGAGTGACAACAAGGCGCGTTCGCCCCCTACTGGTCGTTCTAAGCACAAACAATCGACCGCTGAACAGCTCGAGAATTATTGACTGAGCATTCATTAGCAAAGGAGCATCCCCCATGCCACGTCGGGAGGGCCCAACGCGGGGCCCCGCCCTTGGAGAGCACCCCACTACCACCCAGGAGTTTTGAGCAAATTATTTTTCTGTGATATTAAAAGAAATATAGTCAAGTGTTTACTACACTCTCCTGCACAAAGAAAATGTTGCCCTCCATACAATTCAAAGTACAACAAATAGCTTCTGTAGGAAAGAATCTGTCCGCTTAGCAGATGTCTCCATGCGTCCGGAGTTGGGAGAAGAAAACCAGGATTCAAATGGATAAAAATACAGTTTTATTTCCCTAGCAAAAGTTCTAAAACTGATTAAGACAGATATTTCTGGGTTCTCAAGAAGTTTGTCTACAATGCACATGAATTACACGCGGCTGATCTGCAGACAAAAGCAAGAAGAACAAAAAAACTTCTGAATGTAAAGTTCTTATGTGGTGCTGCTCGGGTCTCCTCCCCCCGAGGGCACATGGCTCTGTCGTCAGCTCAGCCCACCTCCTTCGGTCCATATTTATGGTCCGCAGCAGCAGTCACTGACTGCAAGGACCATATTGTTTTCGCAGCTGGAACGACGACTTCGCCACCTTTCAGCGAGAATGTGACCCCCGCCACATGCTCGAAAAATGTCACCAAAACGTGCACACACCTGGGATAAATTAAAAAAATGAATTTTCCACAAAGTCAACGTCACCTGCCCCGAAGACGATGACATCACGGCCAGCGATCCCGTCAAAAAAATGAATGGGCCGAAAATCGCGTATGGGGCCGAACAAAATGTACTTCAGAATACAGTTGCGAAACCCAAACACACGTGTTGGGGATATCCCAAAGAAGTTTTGAAATCATTATGGGATGGCCACACGACCTATGGCCTGGCGGCCATTTTGTGGCGAACTCTGAGAATTGGCGATTTTTGTGTTTTCCCACGATATGGGAAAACGACACTTTTGTTTGAGCGATTTTCACGCAATTGCACACACTTGCTGCCAGCTCCAGTCTACAGACACCACAGTAGTGTCGTTGACCTTTGACCTCGGGAAAAGGTCGCCATCCTGGATTTTCTATAAAAAACACCTTTGCCACCTGATTCAAACGTAAACTTCTCGTTGGAATTTTCATCGATCGTCTCGAAACTTCTCGGGCATCAATGGCAAGCAACTGTGGAAAAAATGTTGGAATTAGAAGTTGTAGATTTTAAATGGCGTGCGCATGGTGAGCTAGCAAGGAGGCATACTGTTATAACTCCTATGTTTTTCAATGGACTACTGTGAAATTTGAATGCATGCATTCATTCCTGAAACTGAATACATTGAAAAACACTGGATATGGACATATAAGGAATGTGGGCGTGGTTAGCATAAAACCACTGTTGCTAAGGACAACAAAAAGTTTACTTTTGCCGATTTGTCTGAAACTGACATCGATCTGTTCGTCATCAAAAGGCGACCAAAACACAAAATGGTTGCTATGGAGATAAAATCAACAGAAAAGCAGCCATTTTGACATTTTTTTTTTTTTACTAACTTACATATAGCTCTCACCAATGGAGCAATGTGTTTTTCTGAGTCAGTTGATGATCCTGATCGCTAAGCTAGCACTTTTAGCTATGTTAGCATAACTAGCATAGTTAGCATAATTAGCATCTTAAACAATGTGTTTTTCTGAGTCAGTTGATGATGTTGATCGCTATGCTAGCAATTGTACCCACATTAGCATAGCTAACATAGTTAGCATTATTAACATTTTAAGTATTGTGTTTTTCTGAGTCAGTTGATGCTGATCGCAATGCTAGCACTTTTAGCCACATTAGCATAGCTAGCATAGTTAGCATAATTAGCATTTTAGGTAATGTGTTTTTCTGAGTCAGTTGATGATGCTGATCGCAATGTTAGCACTTTTAGCCACATTAGCGTAGCTACCATAGTTAGCATAATTAGCTTTTTTAATAATGTGTTTTCCTGAGTCAGTTGAGGATGCTGATCGCAATGCTAGCACTTTTAGCCACATCAGCATAACTAGCATAGTAAGCATTATTAGCATTTTATGTAATGTGTTTTTCTGAGTCAGTTGATGATGCTGATCACAATGCTAGCACTTTTAGCCACATTAGCATAGCTAGCATAGTTAGCATAATTAGCATTTTAGGTCATGTAATTTTCAGAGTCAGTTGAGGATGCTGATCGCAATGCTAGCACTTTTAGCCACATCAGCATAGCTAGCATAGTTAGCATAATTAGCAAATGCCCTTTTGACTAGCCTTTATCAAAAGTGGGCAGTGAGGGCAGTGAGGGCAGTGAGGGCGGTGAGGGCAGCGGTGGTGCTTAAAGTTGGGCGTGGAAGGCGGGTTGCGTCTGCAGGCCAAACAACGCCGCTTGCGGCTTTAATTGGAGTTGCAGGCTCTGGATTCGCTCTGTCTTAACGCCGGACCAAATTCGAAGGCGGACACGGTGCAACTATCAAAAGATTTCCCATCTGGACAACCGAAAACTCCATCACAGGCATTAGGGCAGGGGTCAGCTCCGTCCTCCACATGAGATCGTGAATCTGGACGGTTTCCCAGGAATTAGATCTTCAACCCAGATGGTTGAAATGTAGTCCATGACATATTTACTGCTTCTCTGCAGAACTCCCGTATGTACACACAGAGAAAATCCTGTCTCTTCAAAGGGGTTTACAGGTGTGGCATATTGACTAGTTATTGTTCATAACACTAAAGTCGGATTTTATTGTAAGGCCGTGAATATTGCACTGTTAAGGAGAAGCACGCGCTGCATTCTTGTTGTTAAAGAGTTGTAATAATGGTGGAATAAAGAGCCAACCTAAACCAACGTCTCATCATTGAAGATACTACAACAGGGGAGAAGGTTTGCCTGTTGCAGCCATAAACCAAAAGGAATGTCACAGGAGAATAAGTCTTCAGAGTTCAAAAAGAGTTCACTACAGACTAAAGATTAAAATCTCAAGTAATAAAAAGAATAAAATGAAAACATACATTTCTTCACTTCTTCAAACCATTCCAATTCAATGACAAAAAACAGTCAAAAACACTCGTCATCGTAGACCATTTTTCACCACATTTTTTTTCCTTTTCTCAAACAACAAGAACAACCAGTAATAGTACCCAATGCCTACACATAGTCCACCGCTCAATACAGTGTGTAATGTAATCATATTAACACAACGTGGAACTTTTTTTTTTTTTATACTTTCAGTTTATAGCATTTAGTATCCAGAGGGGGAAAGGTGGTGAGATGTGGGCACATTGTACAAGTGAGGCATAGATAGGCCAGTCCATGTAACATGAATGTGTGGCTCATTTGTAGCATGTTGGTGTGCCAAGAGTGTCATACGTGAAAACTTTAGGCCATCCATGAGGTCGCTCAGGTCTTTGATGACTTTCCTCACCACAAGAAGTCAAAGCGGGGGTGAAGCATGTCCTGCATGTTGGTCAACAGCAATATCGTCCTTTGTGTCTGGGCAGTGTTGGGTTTCACCAGCTCTTTCCGGGTCCTCCTCAAGTACAGGTAGTGTGTTCTCTGTTTGGTGTCTGTGTTCTGAGTTCTCAGGTGTAGGATCACAAGTTCCCGGTGTGAGCTCAAATGGATCACAGCAAGTTTCACCTGGCTCAAGAGGTATTGGGTTGTAGTCGTCCTCATCCTCAGAATTCTCCTCCTTGTCTTCACGTTTCTGCACGATTTTTCTTTTTGGTGTGATGGAACAGTAATATCTGCTGGTAGAGAGTCACAAGGCGAAAGAAGGTTTCTGTGTAAAGTTTTTAACTTTTTTGGACCTTTTTCAGGTTTGACTTCATATACAGGAACATCCTCATTTATCTGACGAACGACTGCATGTAGTATCAGTAGTACCAGTAGTATCCGGTGGTAAGAAGCCTACTATTACTATAAAGGAGATGGCTAACACTGACATAAACTTGAGTGATGTCGTGTGGTCATGCAGTTGTCTGAAGGAGACACAGAAATGACAACACTGGGGCACAGTTTGCAGAAATGATCAACTTTGAAAACGCCTCTGGTGCTGATGTTAATGAATTAGTAAACTCTGTTACTTCTAGCATTTGGAATGTTCTGGATGCCGTTGCCCCTATAAAGTTGAAAATCAGAAAAAGTAGACCGAAAGCTCCCTGGATGAACGATGATTTGTTCAGGGCACAGAAACGGCTGAGTCGCAGAGCTGAGCGAAAGTGGCGCAAGTCAAAACTCCAGGTTCATCATGAAATATATAAGGGGGAGTTGAACACATCAAAACCAAATCTTATGCAGAACAAGGGAAAAGTACTTTTCTGAAATCATTGGAAGTTGCAGCAGCAACTCTCGTGTCTTGTTCACAACAGTAAACAAATGAACAAAGCCTCCAGCTCAGCTGCCATCAGAACTGGTTTGCACATCTAAAGGTAATGAGTTTGGTGTATTTTTCAACGACAAGGTTCAGGGCATTAAAAAAGCCATAAACTTCACAACACAAATAATTACCCAACAGCCACCTAGTCGCTCTAAGCTGACTCACCTGTACCTGTAACTTACAAAACTGTCCAAAGATCATCACCTGTCTTAGCTCGTCTACATGCTGCCTTGATGCGTTGCCCACTAGATTTCTAAAGTCCATACTGAACATTTTGTCAGCACCAATGACTCAAATAGATAACATTTTGCTTCAATGTGAAAAATTGCCTTAAAAACTGCAGTCATTAAACCTCTGTTGAAGAAGAGCCATCCTGATGTCACAGTACTGAACAATTACAGACCCTTCTCAAATTTCCCATTTTTAGGAAACCCTTGAAAAAGTTGTCTACAAACAGCTCACTGACTTTCTCTTAATACACAATTCATTTGATGTTTTCCAGTCAGGCTTTAGACCCATCATGGCACAGAAACTGCTCTTATGAAGGTAACTAACAACATCCGCCTAAACACTGACGCTGGTGAAGTCTCTGTTTTAGCCCTTGTGCTATCTTAGATGCACCCCCCCCCCCTTCCATTGAGGTGTTCTCCCTACCATGACAAAGGTGGATAAAGGTGGAAACATTTCATGTAATCCATGGACACCAGTGAAGATCACAAATCATTGAAGCAAAAAGGTTCAGAGCACTGTCTAGTGGGTCTAGATGACCCAACTCCCAACGTTAAAGTGCCTAGGATAGCACTAGGGTTACTTCTGCTAGACCTGAGAGCTGCTTTTGACATTGTTGATCATAGGATCCTTTTACAAAGACTCCAAAATTGGTTCAGGTCCTATCTAGAAGACAGAACATATTTAGTTGAAATTGGGGTTTGTGTCTCAGACTGCATGGCCTTGCCCTGTGGTGTGCCCCAGGAATCACTCCTGGGACCCCTTTTTTTCAACCTTTACCTGTTGCCACTAGGTCAGATAATTCACAGTAATAACATATCTTATCACAGCTATGCAGACGATACTCTGATCTATGTGTCACTGACAGCAGGTGAATGTGGGCCAGTGGATTCCCTCAGTTGTTGCATCCAACAGATCACTGCTTGGATGCCAAACAACTTTCTCCATCTAAACTCAGACAAGACTGGAGTCATCGTCCACAGAAACAAATAGAAAGTGTCAACAGTTCCCTTCACATCAAGGACTCTGACCTGAACTTTAACAGTAACATCAGCAGCATTTTACCATCTAAAAAACATTGCCAAAAATCAAAACCATAGTGTCAAAGCCAGACCTGGAGATACTAATTCCTGCATTTGTCTCCAGTAGGTTAAATTACTGTAACGGCTGGCTCACTGGCCTCCCCAAACCAGCTGTAAAACAGCTTCAGTACATCCAGAATGCTGCTGCTCGAGTCCTGACTAGAACCAGGAAGTACCGTCACATCAGGTCTCTGCACTGGCTCCCTTTAGCTCAAAGAAACGACTTTCAAGCAGCTCTGCTTGTTTCCAAGTCTCTCCATGGCCTTAAAGTACATCTCTGACATGTTAGCGCCACATGAACCATCTGGGACTCTGAGGACCTCAGGGACCGGCCTCCTGCGGGGGCCCAGAGTCAGGACTAAACAAGGGGAATCAGCGTTTCAATACTCTGCAGCTAAAATCTGGAACCGTCTACCTGAGGCTGTGAGACAGACCTCTGCTGAAGGGGCCTTATCCCCACCTCTGTTCATTTTCCCTTTTCTTTCCTTTCTTTTGAAGTACCTTTTATAATGGTTATGTATGTTTTTCATCTTTTCACTGTTATGTATTGTGATTTTAATGCATTTTCCTGTTTTGGATTGTGCTACACAAATAAACTTGCCTTTCCTTGCCCAGAATCTGATTGATTCATGGAGAAGATGTGAGGAAGAAGAGTCTCCTCACAGATGTTCTTCCACGCTGAGGATGCTTCGTCTGAACATTTCTGCCCATATTTGGAGTTCAGAGGCTCATGCATGAACACATCCTGTCAGGTGACCTGTTGTTAGGGGGTGAAGCTAAGAAAGAGAAAGCAGTTTGCAGACGTGTTGCAGTTGTGTGTTGTTCTGCTGTGGAGTGTCAGATGTCTTTTTGTTTTTGTGCTTCCACACTGACCGATGAAGATGAGTTGCTCAGAGGAAGAGGAGGCACACAGCCGTGGGCTGAAGGAGGTGCAGCCATCTGAAGAAGGGCCTGAACCCTGTAGGCCTGATCCTGGATCCTGGGACTCACAGTAAGTTGGGGTTTCAGCAGAAGCTGCGCTCTCAGCCTGGTGGCTGCGCAGACGTCTTCTCTTGGAATGCAGACAGGAACCCTCAGGTTCTCCTCATGTGGTTCCTTTGGTCATCATGGTCTCCTCCTCTGACCTGTGGGAGGAGATCCGTGTATCAAATGACGCCTTGACATGATGATGTTCATACTCTTCCTCCTCTGAGTTTTGGGTTCCCGCTCCGGTCTTCTTGTTTCAAAACTCGTACCTGAGTTCCGGTTTCGGTTCCGGTTTGCTGGTCGTTGATTCGACTCAGAGTTCCTGTTCTGATCTTTTGGTTTCCGTGTGAGACGACAGTGTGAATTCTCAGACCTAACGGACCAATCAGGCTTCAGACCAGCTTCAGACGTTCCTCACAAATGTGTTTTTCTTTGTCCTTTTAGCTCAAATGTTCTCCTCTAAATGATAGCAGTTCTAATCCAGTTGATCATTTGAGGCACAAACAGCTTTGATTGTGTTTGTTGACTAAAACCAGCCGGATGTCATCGATGAGAAAGATTAGCGTCAGAAACCTGCTTCAAGGTGCGTTCAGGTGGGTTCATGTAAGGGATGATGCCTGACGAGGCGTCCATCACAGAAATGAACGGAGGACGCTGAAGCAGAGGACGGTTGCTTCTGATGATGGACACCTGGAAGGACATTTTCCCGCCTAAACCACGCCCACTTACTAAAAACATGTCAATTCCATCCATTATTCTTGTTCTTTTTTAGCTTTACATCACTTTTTCCCAAAAAGCAGACTGCTTGATGCGTGTTAGGACACGTTGTCACGGTAACGGCCGCCAGTGCAGCAGAGAGACCCCTCAGCCAATGAACTACACAGCCCAGGAGCCCCGCCCCCTGCACATATCTGGACAATAAAACTAAATAATTGGGGACATTTTTACTTTACTTTTTTGGGGTTGTCATTGATCAGAATATGATCTGTAATCCTTTTTATTGATTGATTTTGTCCTCTGGTCCTTTTTTTTAACTTTTCTGTGTGGTGTTTAGATGCCGTGTGTCTTTCCTCCTCTTTGTTAAGAAAGTTGATCAAAAGACGACAAAAAGACCCACCTGACCAACAAGAGCGGTTTCTGATGGAGCTGGGGGCGTGGCCTGACTCATGTCATTTAGAGACTTGTAACGAGTTCCTGAGTGCAGGATGTCAGCGAACGTTGATGTTTCAGGCCCTTCATTAGAATCATTTGAACAGAAATCTCTGATCTCATCTCTGATGATCTTTGATTTCTCTCCCCGTCACACTGAAAGCCCAGTTTGGTCTCTGTTCTCCCCTGGAGTCCTGATGAAAATCCATGAAGAGTTTCCAGGAATGGATTGGTGTGAGGAGACGGGGGACGTTCAGAGGACGACCATGGAAGCTGAGAGGAATCAGACCTCACCTCCTCTCTGATGTTTGTGTCTGCAGAGGTCAGACGCTCCCGTCTGCATCGTCCAGCTGTGGATCCATGAAGAGCAACAGATCCAAAGGTCAACCTGAAAACTTCAGTTCTGGATGTGGATCTGCAGACTCAAAGTAAACCTCAGACCCTTCCATCTAAGTTGATTTTTCATGTTTTTGGTTTTTAGACTCAGTGGTGGTCTTTGAAGGCCTCCCTCCGTTGGTTGAATATGCCCCCCCCCCCCTTGGTTGGATAAGTTTCTTCTGTTGAGTAAAGGTTGTAAATGTGTCTGCAGAGCTCCGCCCCTCACACTGGAGGACCGCCCAGCAGCATTCATCTGTGAGTCCTTGAAGAGCGACAAATCCAGAGAATACGTCATTAACTTCAAACATGGACCTGGACCCTTAAAGTCCAGGTAAGAACCAGTTCTCTGAACTGGTCCGAGCTCAGGCAGAACACAGTTCTCATGAGTAGTGAGTGATCATCAGTAGGTCCATTCCGGGGTTCTGTGTCTTTAGGGAAGTCTTCATGATCTTTATTTACTGTCTTTGCCTCAGTCTTCTCTTGGTGTCCACAGAGAGAGGAAGAGGAGATCTGTTAGTGAAGAGGAGCCGCAGTCCGGCTGCGTTTTATGTCAGGACGTCCTGAAGGATCCGGTCTCCACCAGCTGTGGACATTGGTTCTGTAGAAGGTGCATCACCTCTCACTGGGACCAGTCTGCTGCATCAGGACACCGGTCCTGTCCTGATTGTAGTTCAAGGTCCACACCGGGTGAGTTTGATCAGACTTTAGAGGAGCATCTCTGGAAAACGTTTCCTTCATCCCTTAAAGAATTCAAAAACGCTAAAACCACCAGAACCTTTAGGGATTTCAGAATCCGGGTTCTAGATCAATTCTTCTCTATGATGGTGAACCTGTGAGTTCCTGAAGAGGAAAAGTCTTTCTAAAAGAAACTGGAACAACTGGACTGTAGTATAAGAGAACTGGACTTAGTGACCCTTCCCCCTGGCGTTCCAAACAGGAAGTGACTTCTTTAGAGGACGTGTCTATGAAGACTCTCATTCAACCAGGTTGGTTCTGTTGTAGTAGGTTTTGGGGATGTCATCTGGACTTGGTTTTTAAAGTTAGAAGACGTTTCGCCTCTCATCCAAGAGGCTTTGTCAATTCTGAATTAGCTGGTCTAAGAGCTGGTATATATGCGCTCATGGGGGAGGAGTCAGACCTGAAACTGGAGGTATTGTCCACTTAGCCTACATGGTTTCGGGTCGTTAATAGTCCTTTGTCCTCAGCTGGGGGTTGGGGAGCCAGTGACTCACTCTCCAAATTGGTCATCTCTTTCAGCGGTTAACGACTCAGGTGGCACTGGTTTGGTCTGTTTAGGTTTCAGAACACTGCCGGAGATGGATGGAAGAATAAACCTGAGACCACCATTCTTATTAAGAGAAGGTTTATCAAATCAAATCAACCTTTATTAATATAGCACTTTTTCAACAACATATGTCACTCAAAGTGCTGTGCATAAGAAACAATAAAATTTAAAAACAAGATGACAAGACAAACCGTGCGACAACCCCCCGCCCCCCCGCAAAAACACACACACACACACTCCCACACACACACACATCAATAAATAAATAAATAAATAAATGAATAAATAAATAAAAATGTGATAAAATGATAGAATGTAGAGACCAGGCTTTGTCCTGACGTGGGGAAACGATATTTTGGGGACATGTCCACACCAGCGACCCCCCAACCCAAGTTCACGGAGAGCACTACCACAGAACCCCCCAGATCCGATCAAAAGAGTCAGACCCAGGAGATCCCACTGCAGCGACCCCGCTCACTGAGAAGGATCAGTCACTGATGTGGAGGATCCCTCAGAGGGAAACACTGGAGTGTAATAAAATGTAAAAGGAATAAAATTAAAATATATATAAAACATAAACAAAAAACAAATAATTACATAAACCTAATAGGCATATGAAATGGTAAGAGCGACTTAAAAATTAATAGAATAAATAAATAAATAAATGTATTTACATATACATATAAAACTAGTTAAAAGAAAAATAAATAAATAATTAAAGTATTTAAAATAATAATAATAATAAATAAAAAATAAATAAATAAATAAATAAATGATAATAATAATTTTAAAAAAAAAATTTAAATCCTAAAATTCAACTAAAAGCTAAATTAAAAAGGTAGGTCTTAAGGCCTTCCTTTAAAAACATGAACAGTCTCTGCAGCCCTGAGGCTCTCTGGGAGGCTGTTCCACAGGCGAGGTCCGTAAAAACTGAATGAGGCCTCGCCGTATGTTTTTGTTCTTACTTTTGGAATAACCAAAAGGCCTGTATCAGAGGACCTCAGGGTCCGCGAGGGCTCATACTTTAAAATCATGTCAGATAAATATGAAGGCCCGAGACCATAAAAACATTTGTAAACCATTTGTAAACCTGTCCATGGCCAAACCACCACCTTCCAATCTTTCCTCAGATGAAAGAAAGGCCTTGACAGCACTGGATAAGGACCACAGTATCAACATTTTACCAGCGGATAAGGGGAGATGTACTGTGATCCTGAATGCGGCAGACTATTAAGCCAAAGTTACCAACCTACTCAGTGACACCACCACATATGAAGCACTGAGAAGAGACCCAACCAGCGGCTACAAGAAAAAGGTTATAGGCTGCCTACAAAGACTGGAGAGAGATCAAATCATCGACAAGCCTCTTTATTACAGACTGTACCCGGAGAATACCCCTCCATGCATTTATGGCCTCCCAAAAATCCACAAGGAAGGAATACCACTGAGACCCATTGTCAGCAGCATTGACTCAATAACTTACAACATGGCTAAACACCTGGCTACTATTTTGGCTCCTCTTGTTGGCAACACAGAGCATCATGTTAGGAATTCACAAGATTTTGCAAACAAAGTCAAACATCTTCAGCTGGATTCTGCCGAGACGATGGTGTCTTACGACGTAACTTCCCTCTTCACCTGCATTCCCACCACGGAGGCAGTGATTTCAGTGAGGAAGAGATTACTGCAGGATTCTCAGTTACAAGACAGAACAAATCTGACACCAGACCACATCTGCGAACTGTTGGAAGTGTGCCTCAACTCCACATATTTCCAATTCAGGGGAAACTTCTACAGGCAGAGGCACGGCTGTGCTATGGACTCTCCAATCTCACCCATTGTGGCCAATTTGTACATGGAAGAAGTCGAGAGAAGAGCCCTGGACTCTTTCCCAGGTACTACTCCAAGCCACTGGTTCAGATATGTGGACGACACTTGGGTCAAGATCAAAAGCCAGGAAGTGGAGACTTTCACAGATCATATCAACGCAGTCGACAAGAACATCAAGTTCACCAGGGAAGACACAAAGGACAACACCCTAGCCTTTCTAGACTGTGCTGTGATCATTGGAGAGGACAGACAGCTCCAGGTTGAAGTGTACAGAAAGCCTACTCACACAGATCAGTACCTTTTATTTAACTCAAATCACCCTTTACAGCACAAACTAGGCGTCATCAGGACATTACAACACAGAGCCCAGGAGGTGCCCACAAGCTCTGACGGAAAGAAGAAGGAAGAGCAACATATCCACCAAGCCCTCCGAACCTGTGGATATCCCTAGTGGGCATTCACCAGATCCCAACATACAGGAAAACAAGACAAGAAGGAACAAGAGCCGAAACGGAACAGTATTTCAATTCCGTATATCTCAGGCCTGTCTGAAAAACTTAAAAGGATTTTCAAACAACATAACATCCCAGTTCATCTCAAACCAGTCAATACCCTCAGACAAAAACTGGTTCATCCAAAGGACAAAATTCCCAGCTACAAACAGAGTAATGTTGTGTACTCTATCCACTGCAAAGAGAACTGCAATGAACAGTATATAGGAGAAACCAAACAACCTCTACACAAGCGGCTTTACCAACATCACAGAGCCAACCCAGGTGGACCTGAGTCTGCAGTGCATCTCCACCTGAAGGCCACAAACCACTCTTTCGAGGACAGTGAAGTCCGAATTCTAGCCAGAGAGAAAGGATGGTTTGAGCGAGGAGTGAAAGAAGCCATCTTTGTCAAGAAGGATAAACTTTCTCTTAATAAGAATGGTGGTCTCAGGTTTATTCTTCCATCCATCTCCGGCAGTGTTTTGAAACCTAAGCAAACCAAACCAGTTCCACCTGAGTCGTTAACCGCTGAAAGAGATGACCAATTTGGAGAGTGAGTCACTGGCTCCCCAACCCCCAGCTGAGGACAAAGGACTATTAACGACCCGAAACCACGTAGGCCAAGTGGACAATACCTCCAGTTTCAGGTCTGACACTGCAAACACCACAACATCCAAAGTCCAAAATGAGACTGAAGATCTGCTGATGGACTCAGTTATGAAAACTAAACTTCTGTTTTGTTGGAGACTCATGACATTTTTTTCTCTGCTGTCTTTCTTCTTCAGATGTTGGACTGAAGGAACCATTAGATGAACATCAGATCAGTTTGAGGAGGAGATGTGAACATGCAACTGAAGAATCAGGAAAAGAAATGCCCCTGAACCGGATCTACACTGAGCTCTACATCACAGAGGGACTGAGAGAAGAGGTCCAGACCCAACATGAGGTGAGGCAGCTGGAGACCTCCTCCAAGACCAACAGGCGTCATGATGCTCCAATCAGGAACCAGGACATCCTGAAACCCTTACCTGACCAGCATGGATCCATCAGAGTGGTTCTGACCAGTGGCGTTGCTGGAGCTGGAAAAAGCTTCTCGGTGCAGAAGTTCACTCTGGACTGGGCAGAGGGCTCGGAGAACCAAGACATCAGTGCTGTGGTTCCTCTGTCCTTCAGGGAGCTGAACTTGATCAGAGACCAGCAGCACAGTCTTCTCTCTCTGATCCAGCTGTTCCATCCAACGTTCCAGAAGATCCCAGCAGAGCAGCTGTCTGTCTGCAAACTTCTCTTCATCTTTGACGGTCTGGATGAAAGCAGACTTTCTCTGGACTTCAGCAACAGTCCGGCGGTGTCTGATGTTACACAGACGTCCTCAGTCAACGTGCTGCTGATAAACCTCATCCAGGGACGTCTGCTGCCCTCAGCTCAGGTCTGGATCACGTCCAGACCTGCAGCAGCCAATCAGATCCCTGCTTCATGTGTGGACAGACTGACAGAAGTACGAGGCTTCAATGATGCTCAGAAGGAGGAGTACTTCAGGAGGAGGTTCCCAGATGAAGAGCAGTCCAGCAGAATCATCTCCCACATCAAGACCTCCAGGAGCCTTCACATCATGTGTGAGGTTCCAGTCTTCTGCTGGATCACTGCTGTGGTTCTGGAGAACATGGTGTCCACAGAGCAGGGAGCGGAGCTGCCCACCACCCTGACTGACATGTACTCCCACTTCCTGATGGTCCAGACAAAGAGGAAGAAGAACAAGTACCAGCAGGAACATCAGACAAGTCCACAAGAGCTGGCAGAGGCGGACAGGGAAGTTCTTCTGAAGCTGGGGGGGCTGGCATTTGAAAATCTGGAGAAAGGAAACATCATGTTCTACCAAGAAGACCTGCAGCAGTGTGGTCTGGACGTCACCGAGGCCTCGGTGTACTCTGGAGTTTGTACTGAGATCTTCAGAAGAGAGTGTGGAATCTTCCAGAAAGCGGTCTACAGCTTTGTTCATCTGAGCGTTCAGGAGTTTCTGGCTGCAGTCTACATGTTCCACTGTTACTCCAACAGGAACACCAAAGTTATGAAGGACTTCCTGAAGGATCAAAGAAACATCTCATCTCTGGATGAGTTTCTGAGTAGAGTCATGGAGAAATCCCTGCAGAGCAAAACTGGACATCTGGACCTTTGTGTTCGATTCCTTCATGGCCTCTCTGTGGAGTCCAACCAGAGGCTCTTAGGGGGTCTGCTGGGTCAGACGGACCAGAGTCCAGAAACCATCCAGAGAGTCACCAACAACCTCAAGATGGTACAGAAGGACGATGAGACACCAGAAGACTACTCTCTGCCATGGCAGATGATGAGTGGAGATCAAATCTCTCCTGACAGAAGAATCAACATCTTCCACTGTCTGATGGAGATGAAGGACCTCTCAGTCCATAAAGACGTTCAGGAGTTCCTGAAGTCAGAGAACAGAGCAGAGAAGAGACTCTCAGAGATCCACTGCTCTGCTCTGGCCTACATGCTGCAGATGTCAGAGGAGGTTCTGGATCAGCTGGACCTGGACGAGTACAACATGACAAACGAGGCTCGGCGGAGGCTGATCCCAGCTGTGAGGAACTGCAGGAAGTTCAGGTGAGTCCAGAAGTCCTTTGTGTGGAAACAAACCTGTTAAATCAAAGACACAAAGCTTTATCACGTCGGTAAAAGACTTTAGTGTGTGGCCTTGAACTGGAATAGAGCTTTGAAAGAAAAAGTCTGGAGCAGATTCACCAGATTTACGTCGCTACGACATTTCACACCGAGCCTCTTCCAACTGTAGGTACATCATGCACTAGTGCCGGGTCGCCACAGTCCTGCGTGAAGGTGCATCCCATGGGCGGTGTGAACGTGGCATCAGGGTTTGTCTGTATAACAGCAGCCTCTAGAAGCGACCCACAGGTTACATGGAGTATAGTCTGTGAACTGAGAGAAAACTCCCTGAATGAAGCAAACTCTGGAACATCTGCTGTTGGAGAAACAGAACTGCAGCACTGAGATTGGAGGAAGCAGATGGAAGAAGAATGGGAGGAGTTGAAGGAACCTGAAAAATGTTAAAGCCACAGAGAATGACATTTCAAACAGTTTTGCTGTTTCATCTCACAGAAGCTCTGGAGATCACCTGTTCCTGTCTTTGTCTTCACAGACTCACCAACTGTGGACTCTCAGAGACGGACTGTGGAGTCGTGGCTTCAGCCCTGAAGTCCAACCCGTCCCACCTGACCGAGCTGGACCTGAGCAAGAACCAGCTGAAGCATTCAGCAGTGGAGCTCCTGTGTGCCGGACTGCAAAGTCCAAACTGCAGACTACAGATTCTGAGGTCAGAAGAGTGAGGCGGCTGGTCGGTTCGTCTCTCAGAGGACCTCTTTCTCTAGCTTTTCTCCACACTCCTTGTTCGTCGGGGCGTGGTCTTACCCTGCTGACCTTTTATTTCTTCTGCACTCATTAACACAATCTTTGAAACCATCAAGGTGGGATTGTTCTGCTGTTGTCCCACCGCTCTGAAGACGTCAGCCTTCTGACAAAACTCCTGTCTGGAGAACTTCCTGTTTGCTGTCCTTCCAGAACTTCTGACTATCTTCAGCGGTTTCTCAGGTCAGACACCTTTCAGTCACCAACCAGGTTGTGACTCCTCAGCTCTTGACCTGTCATTACCCAGGTATTCTTGAGGACCAGAAAATATCACACAAAGGAATGTTGGAGTCTTGAAACCTGTGATCAGCTACATGGAGCTCCTCGCCTGGTTCCGATGGACCCGGATCTCCAAAGAGCTTTGATGGAAATGTCCTGAGAACCTCTCAGAGGACGTCTGCCTTCAGTCTGGAGCTTTGGCAGAGGTCCATGCTGGAGTCAGCTGAACTAATGAAGTCTTCTTCTGCAGCAGAAGAGCTCCACCCACAGTCAGAAGTGACAGCAGAACCATCAGAACTCTGCCGTCCGGGTCTGGCGTTTAAATGCTATCCTGCAGATGCCGAGCTGCTGGTGATCACCTGAACTCACCTGTTCCTTCACAGACCTTCTCTCTCTCTGCTTCCATCAGGTTGGAGCGCTGCAGTCTGCTGGAGAACAGCTGCGCTGCTCTGATCTCGGCTCTGAAGTCCAACCCGTCAAATCTGATCGAGCTGGACCTGAGAAACTGCGACCTGCGGGATTCAGGACTGATTCTCTTGAGTGGTTTGGTGGAGAGTCTTGGCTGCAGACTGCAGACTCTGAGGTCTGTATTTGAGCTGGGGTTGTGATGATCAAACGTGTCTGAAGACCACCTCAGAACATTCTGGCCTGAATGCTCAGAGGTTCTGGATTTGACCGAGTGGCTCCAGAAACTTCTTCTAACTAGAGTGTTGTTCTGTGGTCAGGCTGGAGCGCAGCACCTTGTCGGATGTCGGTTTTATCGCTCTGGGAACAGCTCTACAGAAGAACCCGTCCCATCTGACCGAACTGGACCTGAGCAGGAACAAAAACCTGCAGGATTCTGGACTGGTTCATCTGTGTGGTTTCCTGAAGGACCCCCTCTGCCAGCTGCAGGTTCTGAGGTCAGTTGTGTGTTTGTTCCTGATGTTGGTTCTACATCTTCAATCACCAATAACCCAAATGATGCGGTCCAGGCCGTTGTCGCCAAGGCGAACTCGTCTTTGGTGACAGGTCATTGACAAGAAGGCTTTGAAGCAACATTACCCTGAACTCTGGAGCCAAGCCCGGAAGAGGGGCTTATGGGTCACTCATGGTCTTGGAGGTTCTCGTTAGCTTTTCTGTCGAGTTCTGGACCAATCAGCAGGAAAAGATTGGAACGGTTACATCTTGAATCTTGACAGGGGAATTTTTCAGTTGCTCAGGGAACGAGCCGGTTGGGGACTACCTTTGGCCCCCCGGCGTTCTTCACAGCAGATGAGAACATTGAGGGAGTGGTTCCACTGGTGTGTCTATGTGTATGAATGTCCCGGTGATGGTCAGAGGGCCGTAGACGCCAACCGGCAGCTACGCCCCCATCAGTCTGCTCCAGAGCAGTTGTGGTACATCAGTAGTTACCATCATCAAGTAGGAAAGAATGATGGACACGCTGTAAGAACTTTAGCGTCTGGAAAAGCAGATAAATCTGATCTATTACTATCATTAAAACATGTTCTGACTGTCATTTGTGTTGACGTGTCTCATGGAAATTCAGACTCTGGTGTTAGGATCCTGGTCCTTCCCCACACCTACCAGGGAATCCTCATCACACCTGCCACCCATCACCTCATCAGCCTGCAGCCTTCTTATGGACTCCTCACCCATCAGGCGACGTCAGTCCGTCTGCTTCACGCGGAATCACCACCAGCTAAGCCTCCAGTCTTTTGATCACCGTTTGTCACTCTTCTGGACTCCAAGCAAGGTTCAATTCCGACATCCTATCAAACCCACAAAACATCCAAGCTTGAAGGCTCCACCACCACTGGGACTCAATAAGTATCACTTATCCAGCCACCTTCTGTTTCTGTCCTGCTTCTGGGTCCAGCCACCCTCATCATAACATCTAGAGATTCACACAGATCCGTGTTCCTCACAGATGCGTGTTCCTCACAGATCCGTGTTCCTCACAGATGCGTGTTCCTCACAGATGCGTGTTCCTCACAGATGCGTGTTCCTCACAGATGCGTGTTCCTCACAGATCCGTGTTCCTCACAGATCCGTGTTCCTCACAGATGCGTGTTCCTCACAGATCCGTGTTCCTCACAGATCCGTGTTCCTCACAGATGCGTGTTCCTCACAGATGCGTGTTCCTCACAGATGCGTGTTCCTCACAGATCCGTGTTCCTCACAGATCCGTGTTCCTCACAGATGCGTGTTCCTCACAGATCCGTGTTCCTCACAGATGCGTGTTCCTCACAGATGCGTGTTCCTCACAGATCCGTGTTCCTCACAGATCCGTGTTCCTCACAGATGCGTGTTCCTCACAGATCCGTGTTCCTCACAGATGCGTGTTCCTCACAGATGCGTGTTCCTCACAGATCCGTGTTCCTCACAGATGTTCCTTTTCAGTGAATGTGATTGAAGGTCAAATATCACCATGTTGCTCTGTTTCATCAAATCCTCTCTGTTCATTAGGCTCATTGGTTAGAAGGTGAAATACTGGAACACTTGACGACATCACTTCCTGTTTCTTCTGGATTCAGGTTGAGGGGCTGTGATTTTTCGGCAGTCAGCTGTGCAGCTCTGGTCTCAGCTCTGAGGTCCAACCCGTCCCATCTAGCAGAACTGGACCTGAGAGACAACTTTTTGGAGGATTCGGATGTTCAGCAGCTCCAGGATCTGGTGGAGAGTCCAGACTTCAAACTGCAGACTCTGAGGTCAGTAGAGCGCTGGAGTCGGTCCGTCTCCTGTTGGCGGTTTCCTCCTCAGAGCAGCTGCATCACTGATGTCAGACCAACCGGCTGCGCAGATGTTTCGTGCTTTTTGGTCTTCAGCCGTAACCTGAACCTGCTCTGTCCTCTGAAGCCAGTTAATATGAAATCAATGATGCAGAGGTTTGTGAAGCTGCAGCTTCTCAGTGAAGCCCTGAAGAGAAGCTCCAGCATCTGAAGGAGACGTGAAGCTCCTGCTGGTCTTTCTCCTGCATCGCTGACTAACAGCAGAGGATGAGGACAAACCTTTGTCTTCTCTGCAGGACGGAGTCCTGGTGACAGCCTGATCCTCCTCCTCCTGGAGGAGCAGCTGAGATGTTCTGATGAACCGTTAGGAAGGAATGAAGGGATGACTGTCGATACTGGAGCGCCACATGGTGGACAGATGGAGAACTGCAGCTCATCGTCTGATTCTGATGTCAGGAAGCAGAATTCTCTCTGGCAGCTGATGTTAAAGGAAAATGTTAACCTTTATTTTGTTATATTACACATTTTAAAACATATTCTTCTATAAAGTTTTCTTCAGTGCAGCTATTTGGACATGTGTGTTTGCATGTGTAGTATGGCAAGTACAAAGGATCATTATACACCTGCTTGGAAAATGCTGGATTGTTTTAACATTTAGAAAAGGTGAATGTAATTTATTCAATTCAATTTTATTTCTATAGCTTCATATTTACAACAACACTCGTCTCAATGGGCTTCATACCGGTGAATGCATAATAAACATGAATCGTAAAGAAGTCATAGAGTTCCATAGGTAATGGCTAAACTAAACTGGACATCCCTGCCCTTAGACCCCCCCCTTTACGGTGGGGAAAAACTCCTAAAAAAAACGGATTCCAGAAAAAAAAGAAGAAACCTCAGGGATGTCCACATGAAGGAGGGATCCTCCCCCAGGACGGACAGGGGAATGTAATTTATATCACATGATGCACATAAGAAATTTTATTTACTAAAATGACCCATCATTTGCCGTTAAGTGTGTTTAAAAACGGTTCTATTGGAGTCAGTGTTGGAGCTCAGGACAGCTGGTCCGGCGTTTAACGTCAGGATGCTGCGTGTGTTCAGTGTTCAAACCCAACGGATGAGCAGCGGGTTTTGGTCCATCCGTTTGTTTTGGTGACTCATGAAGAATGTTTTTGTTTTCTGTATTACAAATATGACATTCTCAGAATAAATGTCATTTATTTAATCCTCTTTGTAGCCATCAAATCATTCGGTCTTCGTGCTGTTAGAAGACAAGACACCTCATCTGTATTTCTTTATTTTTTTGTTTCATTCACCTTCTTCCGTTTGTCCCTTTCGGGGTCACGGGCTGCTGGAGCCTATCCCGGCCACTCGTGGGTGAAGGCGGGGGACGGCGTGGACAGGTCGCAGAGCCACAACCACACCCCCATGCACACCTAGGGGCAATGTAGAGTCACCAATGAACCTATGAAGCCTTTGTGTTTATACGTCGTTAAAGTCCCAGCATGAACAAATGTTTCATCGCTCGGCGTTTTTGTTTAAGTCTGAGGGATGAACTTAAAGTCGTTAATGTAAACCCGCTCAGTCACTGTTCATCTGTTTACATTCTGGCAAAAAGGTTTGAATAATAAAGTGGCTGGACCTGCAGGGCATCCAGAAGGACCTGGAGGTTTCACGTTGGTCTGGACGCCCTACAGGTCCAGCAGGGACCTTCAGAACCGGGACGGGTTCATGTGGTGAGGAGTAGAATCTGGTTGAGGATCCACAGGATCTCGGTGAGCGTCTTCTGCTCTAATGATGCTGGTCCAGGCAGAACCACAAGCTGAGCAGGAGAACGGTCTACAACACGCCGGGGGCATGGGGGGCATGGGGGGCATGGGGGGGTGGATAATGAAAATGAGCTCTTGTGAAAACGGTGAAACTTCTGCAGAACAAGAACAAACACACTCTGAAGCCCCCCCCATAAATCACATTGAGAGGCTCATCACACACACACACTCCACAGGTGTGTGTGAGTGTGTGTGAGCCTGGTTAATCCTGAGCGTGCCCCCCCACCCCCCCACCACCCATGGAGATGAACCAAAGGTGAGGCCAGACTGCAGCACACTCACACATGCGCACTCATTAACTACCCCCCTGAAAACACAAACATGGACTGACCCCCAACACACAAAACCCATGCATGATTTCACGTGTGGGTGCGTGTGTGCGTGTGTGTGTGTGTGTGTGTGTGCATGTGTGTGTGCATATGTGTGTGTGTGTGTGTGCATGTGTGTGTGTGTGCATGTGTGTGTGCATGTGTGTGGGTGCGTGTGTGCGTGTGTGTGTGTGTGTGTGTGTGTGCATGTGTGTGTGCGTGTGTGTGTGTGTGTGTGTGTGCATGTGTGTGTGTGTGCATGTGTGTGTGCATGTGTGTGTGTGTGTGTGTGTGTGTGTGTGTGTGGCCCGGCCCTCGTGCTGCTAAGCTTCTTTCCTGTCCAACAATGGCGGCCCGCTGAGCGCTCAGGACCAATTACAGCTCAGGGAAACAGACAGAACTCCCGCTGACGGGACTCGCCTGTGGTTCTGATCCGACTGAGGCGGGTCGACCAGCTGCTCCACATCCACTGACTCTGTGAGAAGTCTGGTTTTGTTTTGTCAGGTCTCTTTGCTGACGATGACTTTCCTCTTCATCTGGGTCACTAGAACCTGAACAGAACCTGGAAGTTCAGAGCAGAACCTCATCATCTAAAGTGACACGCGTGTGACGTGTTTCTGCGTGACCAAACCTCCTCCACCTGTGTTTGTTTCTCTCCACCTGGATCGCAGTGATGCTGACGGCAGCGACACACAACCTGTGTCCACCTGCTGACATCACCGCAGTGCAGCCCTGTCATTGGCGGAGAGGACTCCAGGTAGCGTTCAGGCCGGGACTCAGCTGAAGGCCGTCACTCTGGAGGAGACGTCTTCTCGCTTAAACCAGTGTTTTTCAACCTTTTTTGAGCCACGGCACACTTTAACCTTGACAAAAATCCCGCGGCACACCAGCATCCAAAAAAAAGAAAAGCAGTAATTCATGGTCTGTATTGATTGACAGCCCCCCCCCCGCAATCTCACATGCATTTTGTGATAATTGTGGCCGAAAAAGCAGGAAGTTGCGGCTGTTTTTTCTAAGACATGAAATAAAAGTTAAATTAGAAAATTTAGAAACTGTTTGTTTATTCGTTGAGGTTTCTAGACATTTTACGCGGATGACACGGGGACACTGGCCCTTTAAGCCAATGCATCATGGGAGATGTAGTGATGGCAGACAGACTCTCTTCTCTGAGCTTCATGGTTTTGTTCTCTTGTTCCACGGTCTGACACCGGATTCTGTGGAAAGCTACACCACTAAAGACGAGCTTTAGCTGGTATTTTTGTTAGAACTGAGCGACTTTATCAGCAGAATTAAGAACAAGGAAGTGAAGACATTAACCACTTCTGATTGGTCAGACTGATGACATGTGATTAAGCCTTCAACAATGATTGGCGGAGACAGTTAAAGGGGCGGGACTTTTCCGCAAACCACTATAGCTGCAGGTAAATCGCGGTACCGTATTCTTATCAAAATGTCTTTAATAGAATCAAATAAACACAAAGAAAAAAGTAATTTTAAGATCGTTTATATTCCTAACTACTCAGTGTTTTATCAGGGCCTGTTTGGATGAACAAAGAGCTGATTTCCTGGAGATGGAAAATGTTTTTAGATTAGTTAATGATTAATGAGGGCAATTTCCCACGGCACACTTGACCATCTCCCACGGCACACCAGTGTGCCGCGGCGGCACACTGGTTGAAAAACACTGGCTTAGACGACATGAGGTTGAGGGTTCAATTCTGTCTGCGGCGACGGACGCACAGCAGGAGGACCTCCTGAAAGACAAAGTTTCACCGTCTGGACTCTGCTTTTCTGTCCTGAATGATTCTTCTGGAAGTTGGACTGAGCTTCCTTTTCCTCCATCAGCCGATGTTCTGGATTCATCTTCATCGTTGCTGCAGTGAAGAAGCCAAACGGACAGATGTAAACAGCTGGACTTCAGTCTGTCTTTGCCCCCCTCCCCCGACTCTGGGACCCTGTCGGATGCTGTGCAGCAGAGGGGGCGTGGCCGCCGGCGAGGACCTCCAGTGGTGACCCGGCTGCTGGCTGACAGGCGGCCGCCGCTGTTGTCCAACAAAGCCCTCGGCCCCGCCCACCGTCATTAGTATCACAGCAGGAAGTAGCGGGGGGGGGGGGGGGGGGGGCAGGATTTGACATCTGTCCCACTGAACCTGAGGTGGACCACCAGGTATCCCACCTATAGCCCCCCCCCTGCTGAGGAGAAATTATTTGTTTCTGCAGCCTGAAGGGTTCTGGGTAATTTACTGACCTATGAGGAAAGAAGAAACGAGAAAAAAACGGAAATTCTACGTCTGTCTACGATTCTTTTAACTTTTAGAAGAATTTTGTGTGATTTTAAGTCTTTAGTTTTCTTTCTAAGATCAAGGTAAAAAAAAAAGACGGGGAAACCAGAGGAGACCAAGACAGGAGCTCCTCAGGGAGCCCCACGAGGTGCAGGTTCTGGATTCAGACGTGGAGATCTTCAGGTGGTTCTGGACGAACCAGTGAGGCTGGAATCTGTCAGACGGGAAGCGGCTCAGACGGGACTGGGGGGGGGGGTTCTTGGTTCAGGGTGACGTCATCAGTCCAGGAGGACTGTGGAACCGGCTGCCTGGCTCAAAGGCTCCCCAGCAGGATCCTGTTTCATTCTCAGGTGAAAATTAAACAGCTGCCCCCCCCCCCCCCCCCATGCTCTCTGCAGTTATTTGATGAGCAGCAGGTCCGCCGTGGGAGTAATTACCCCCCTCCCTGCCTCCCCCTCCCCTTAACCAGCCTCTGCTGAAGCTAATGGGGAAAGTCACATTTAATTACAGGTCAGCGTTCCCGGGGGACGGGGGGGGGGGCAGATTAACTTCAGATGGAGGTGAAGCTGTGGCACCTCCTTCATGAGCCTCCTCTTCCTCCTCTTCCTCCTCTCAGTCTTCCATGATTGTCGTTTTTTCTCAGGAGTCACATTTCTTTCCTTCTTTAAGCCTTTTAAAACATTTGACTTGATTTTATTCCCTCCTCTTCCTAATCTTCCTCTTCCTCGTCTTCCTCATCTCCCGTTCATTCTACCTGCCGCTCTTCTTCCTCCTTCTTCCTCTTCGGGTTAATCTGTCACTTTGCTGGTATGTCAGATTGTGATTTAGGTTCCTAATTGTTGCTGCATATTAACTGACCTGCTGTCAGATTACAGATTAACCTGGTGGGGGAGGGGGGTCGTTTAATCTGAATTCTGCAGAATCTGATCTGACCAGTTCAGGTGAATCTGCTTTGTCCTCAGATTCTGTAGACCGTGGTCCTGATCCGCACGTTGACCTCCTGACCTACAGCAGGAAGTTCTGCGTCTGAGTCTGCAGCTGGTTAAACGTCTGTCAGGTGAGAAGGGGCGTGTCTAGAAGGCGGGACGTCGGTACAAGACCGAGCAAATGATGGAGGGTTTGGAAGATGTCTGTCTGCGTGTCTGTCTGTCCATCTGCATGTCTGTCTGCGTGTCTGTCTGCATGTCTGTCTGTCTGCCTGCCAGGCTGTGTGTCTGCGTGTCTGTCTTAATCTATGTCCGTATGTCTGTCTGTGTGTTTGGCTGTCTACATGTCTGTCTGCGTATATATCTGCGTGTCTGTCTGCATGTCTGGCTGCGTGTCTGCCTGGATGTCTGTCTGCATGTCTGGCTGCGTGTCTGCCTGGATGTCTGTCTGCCTGTCTCTCTGCATATCTGTCTGTCTGTCTGTCTGCGTGTCTGTCTGCATTTCAGTCTGCGTGTCTGTCTGCATGTCTTTCTGTCTGTCTGTCTGCATGTCTGTCTGTCTGTCTGTCTGTCTGCGTGTCTGTCTGCATTTCAGTCTGCGTGTCTGTCTGCATGTCTTTCTGTCTGTCTGTCTGTCTGTCTGTCTGTCTGCGTGTCTGTCTGCATGTCTTTCTGTCTGTCTGTCTGCATGTCTGTCTGCGTATCTGTCTGCATGTCTTTCTGTCTGTCTGTCTGCATGTCTGTCTGCGTATCTGTCTGCATGTCTTTCTGTCTGTCTGTCTGCATGTCTGTCTGCGTATCTGTCTGCATTTCTGTCTGTCTTCCTGACTGTCTGCCTGTTTTTGTTCTTTTATGTACAATTTTTTAGTCTTTGCATAATTTCTGCAGAAATTGTTTTCAACACAGACAAAAAAAGTTTATTTTAACATTTTGCTGCTTCCAGCCTTGAACATTTGTGTCCACCATCAGTCACATGCACGCTCGCACGCACGTACCCGTATCATGCCCACAGAAAACCGTCTCTGCTGGTGACCCGGGTCCACCTGGACCCTGAGGAGGTTTGTAGCCCTGCGGCTGATTGTCGCCCCCGTCTGTCAGTCACCGCGCGCGCGCCCTCACGTGCACGCACCTGCTGCACGGAGCCGCTCTCTGACTCGTGTCTCAAACACAGGTGACGCTCAGCCGCGCAGGACGCGCCGTTTTCGGCAGAGAACGGCGGGATTTCTGCGCTCTTCCTCCGTCAGTTCTGGAGGTTTATCTGATGCAGGATTGAAGAGGAGCAGCTTCCGAGGAAGAACCTCTGCTGGGATCCTCCGACAGCAGAAACATCTGCAGAGACCCGCGGAGAAAGAGTCGCTTCCTGCTGTTGGACGATCAGATCCTTTCATGATTTTCTAACAAGTCCACTCAGTTTGGGAGGTGAGTTTTATGAACAGAAGTTTTTTTTTTATTATTATCAACTTTTATGCCAGAAAAATATTTTTTCCTAATTAAAAAACAAACAAACCAGAAATCCAAAGAAATGTTGAAAAGTTAAAAACAAACCAGCTTTTTTTGTCCTTCTACAACAACATTTCATCCAAACTTTAGGAAGAAATGAAATCTGTTCCACCAGATAGAACTTTAGTGAAAGGAGGATGAAGAGGAAGATGAAGATGGTTTGTTCTAATCATGAAAAAACATCAGGAAGGTTGATCTTCTCCTCTTTCCATCTTTAAACTTTATTGACAGAAACTTCTGATCTGGATTTTTTGATCTGCAGACAAAGAGACGCTTTGGTTCTGGGCAGAACCGTAAACAGCTGTTTGTGTTGGGCTTTTATTTTGGTAAAAACCTTCTCTGGTAACTTGAGCTTCAGCATCAACGTCCTGAAACAAACTGATAATTTCTGTCACAGCTTCAGTCCTGATCTGGTTCTGGGCTGATCCAGGTCTGGTTTCCTCCGATGGTCCTTTTGGTTCTGCACGTGTGAAAGTTCACCTGAACTCTGGTTTGGACCAAACGGGAGAACTCTGGTCCTCCTCGAGGGTCTCTGCTTTCCTCAGATGAACTGTGGTACGATTCACTTCAGAGTTTGAAAATGTATGCTGGATGCAGGAGGTACAATGGGGAGGAGCTGCAGGGGAGGAGCTGCAGGGAGGAGGTGATGCAGGGGGAGGAGCTGTTGGGAGGAGGTGCTGCAGGGGGAGGAGCTGCAGGGAGGTAAGAGCTGCAGGGGGAGGAGCTGTTTGGATGACGTCCCTTTTAATTCGTAGAAGTGCCAGTCGGTGGAGGATCATGGAAGAGAAATGAATAACGCGGTTTGTGTCCGGCTGGAGTCCTAGGACACCAAGTCTGTCATGTTATTATTATTATTATTATTTTTATTATTATTGTTATTATTAATATTATTTTTATCATGGAGCGAGATTCACCAGATTCCCACCGCTACTGCTTTTCACACCAAACATTTTCCATCTGTAAGTGGTGGACATGCGCTGGTTGACAGTAGCAGAAGCCCTGATGTGCGTCTGATGCGGTGTGAACGCATCCTAAAGGCCCGTACACGCCGGGACAAATATTCGCCAGCCGTTTTTCGCCACGTTTTTTGTGTTCACACGCAGGCGATTTTCGCTGACGGTGAGCCGAGCGAACATGCAATTTCCTTCCCTGACATTAGATGGCGCTTAATGTAAACAGAAATACTCCTGTACACAAGGTGGCGCTGCGCAACTTTACGCTTCTTAAAGTCGCTTTTCACTCAGAAGAGGAGAGCAAGTATTTACGCGCTTGTCAGAATCAAACAAAGAAAACATGAATATTTCAAGCACCAGTAGCTCCGCTCCAGTTCCAGCGATGAAGAAATTATTGTTCTGTTGAATGATGAAAGACGCCAGAAAAGACGCAGATTTTGGGTACATCCCATAGTTACGAGAAGAGAAGAACTTGGGAAGTTTTATCGACAGGTACAAGAGCTGAAAATGTATCATGAGCGTTTTCGGGGATATTTTAGAATGTCCGTCATTATTTCTTTGCGTCAGTGTAGACGCTACTTGGCGTCTATCTTCTTCGCTGGTATGTGTGCTCAGAAAGGCAGTTTTGTGTTTGAGCGCCCCCAAGTTGTGTTTTAGTGTAACTTCAGAAGCTCCAGACACGTGTGCAAAAGCGCCATTCTCATTGGTCGGATAGTTTTTGACGCGGCGCGTCAAACCAAAAAAACGAACCCGAGGCGTTTTGTAAAAAACGACGCTTTTATGCGTGGCGTTTTTTCGCGTCGGTGTGCACACTCACATTGGTGCCCTTTGTTTAGTCACGAGGCGTTAAACGTCGGCGAAAAGCGCGCGAAATTCCTCCCAGTGTGAACAGGACTTTAGAGGACCAGAGAGACGAGCAGCTGTCCTTCCTCCTGATGTTTTATGTTTTACTCAGAGTTTTTCACGACAGCAAACAACAAAACGACGAAAAACATCAAAAAGTTCTAAAACTTTTTATTTAAAGTGACATTTTTTAGACATTTTGACATGGAGATCAATGGAAAGTTGCTTCCCTCTGCAACCTGCCCTGTTGCTCGTTTGTTGCAACATTTATCCCCTCTGGGTTTCCTCAGGTGTGGAAACAGGAGGCGGGGCTTCATCTCTCTCATGAGTTAGATGTACCAACAGATTCACAAACAAACATTTCCTTAATCTCTGGGTTTACCTCTGTCTCGTCACCTGCAGGACCGTTTCCATGGCAACGCCGACCTCTGTTTGGGCGGGGGACGCCAGTGACCTCAACGAGAGAAGACACGAGCTGTGTGGTGAGCTGAACCGGTTCTTCCCCCGGCCCGGTTCTGACCCCGAACCATCGGCCAATCAGGACCCAGGCTTCATTGAGATGATCCTGCTGACTCAGCCTTTCACTCTGGGGGGGAGGGAGGGAGGTTTCTATAAATTCCCTGCAGATTCTACAGATTCAGCAGAGCACCACCCTGCAAACGGGGGGGGGGGGGTCATTTATCAAAACAGAACAGTTCTGTTCACGGCAGATGAGAGATTTTCAAATTCAGCCCATAGTTTTCTTTGCTTGGATGACCAGGGACCTCATTTCTAAAGGTTGCGTACGCACAAAAGAAGGCGTAGGCCACTCTCTACGCAATAGTTGAGATTTATAAAAAGCAAACTTGAGGGGAAAATGTGCGGTCCTCCACGCTCTGACCCAGGCGTACGCACAAAAACGGGTGAAATGAGAAACGGCGACGCCGTCGGCAGATGGAAGAAACACGTGAAAGTGAAAATGACAATACTGCCTCTCAGAAATAACATGAAGACTTCACAAAGCAAGTCTGACAATTAACAGCTACACCAACACCCGTTTGATCGATCAGCAGTGAAACAAATAAAATGCCCCATCACAATGCGTAATGACGCACAATGGCTGATCTACAGCATTTACGGCGTCTGCCACCGTCTGCCACTCACGTGCCTTTTTGGCATTAGTAATGCCCACACTGTGCCCTCCAAACAACACTTTTCTCCTCTTTTCCACCTCGCCAACGATAACTTCTACTTCACATTGAGTGAAGTTACGTTTTTTTCATTTCCTCTCTGTGTTTGCTATGGTTTCCCAATCAATGAATATTCATTTGTGGGCGTTTCACGGACTATTTATGGGCAACTATTGGCGTGTCATGAAGCCTCAAAAGCTGCGCTGCATTTAGAATCGGTTGTGATTTATTAAGGGAAAGATGCGTAGGATGTGTGTGCGCACGGTTTTATAAATCGGAATATTTCTGTGCGTACGCACATCCTATGTTTCATCCGTACGCCACTTCTGACGCAAATCCTACGCAAAGTTTTAGAAATGAGGCCCCAGATGTCAGCCTGCAGTTCCTCTGACGGCCACAGGAGGCCGCTGCAGCTCTGCTGTCAGGTTTTTCATTGAATCATGCGACAATCACATGTTTCATAACAGAAAAAATGGGGGGAAAAGAAAATGTATTTCATTATTTAAGAATTTTACTTTCCTTTTTATTTTTTATACAGACACATAAACGGTTTTGGGATCATTTTTAGAAGCTTTTAACAGAAAAAGTTTCTGGTTTGACGTTTTTTTTCTCGGGTCCATCAGACGGGTCCTCAGAACGGTTTTGTTTAAATTTGTTTAAGAAACATGTTTGAGATCAACTGGATTTTAAAAATAAAGTCTAAAAATAATATTTAATAGACCTGCTGATAAAAAACACAATTATGTGGTAAAGAACATCGTCGCTTTTTACATCTTTAGTGACTTTACATGAAAACATTTCACTGATTTCGTATCAAAAAGGATTTTATACTTTTTCTATTCATGTAAAGGTTCTCTGTGATTGATCATAAAAATATTCCTGATGTCTGAGGTCATAACATCTGGATGTGATGTCTCCTGTTCTTTAAACGGTTGTCATGCCCTTCAGGTGAATTGAGTGTGTGTGTGTGTGTGTGTGTGTGTGTTTCCATGCATCAGGGCCACCCTGTGTTTGGAGTAGTTCCCCCCCTGCTGGTTGGACGTGGGAGCAGCAGTTCTCTCCCCACCTGCAGAGAAACAAACAGGTACTGATGTTGACGTAGTGTCATTGAACGCATCGCAGGAGCTTCAGCAGCTGTAGTTCAGGTTGAGACTGAGGCAGGTTAAGCAAATTGAATCGATATAAACCGTCATAAAATCATTTCAAAATGAGAGAAATCATAACCAATCTGGAAGATACCATCTGGATTGAGGTACGGGAGGTTTAAGTTACTTTAACCCTTGTGCTATCTTAGATGACCCCCCCCCTTACATTGACGTGTTCTCCCTACCATGACAAAGGTGGATAAAGGTGGAAAGATTTCATGTAATCCATGGACACCAGTGAAGATCACAAATCATTGAAGAAAAAAGGTTCAGAGCACTGTCTAGTGGGTCTAGATGACCCAACTCCCAATGTTAAAGTGCCTAGGATAGCACGAGGGTTAATGTAAAACCCACCAATCACAGCAACAACACACGTGTGATGTCATTAAACGCATCAGTCCATCATTCCAATGTGTGGACAGACTTTGAATAAAGTCATGTGACCATCCATACGTGTTTCCTTCACACTTGATGATCTGGAAGAAATCTGGAAAACTGTTCAGTAGCAGGAATTTCTGTCCGAGTCTCACTGCTGGAAGTTTGGATGAAGGTGATCTGGATCCACTTTAGGTCAGAGAACCGGATTGTTGTTGAAAGGAACCGTTCCAGCCTAGAAACTATGTTAGGAATGTTTTGGAGGAAGTTGGGAGTCATGGAGGAGGAGGAGCGTGTAGAGCTTATGGAGGAGGTTCTGCATGTGGTCCATCTCTGAGGTCTGGATCAGACTAAGTGTTCCTTCTGGATGTTGCAGCTGCAGGACGCTCTGCTGCAGAGGGAGGAGGAGCTGGCCCGCCTCCAGGAGGAGAACTGCAAACTCAGGGAGTTCCTCAGCTCCTCCTTCGTGAGGAGCCTGCAGGAGAAGGCGGAGGTGAGCACCAACGTTTACAGAGACGCCTCAAAGCCAGTCAGACGTTCTGTCGTTTGACTCAAACGGATCTTAGGACCTTCCCGTTGATGGACCGTGACTCAAATCAGAACCAGGTGGATTTTTTACGACTCTTCTAAGATCAAAGCTTTATTCTGTCCCCCCTCCCTCCACAGAAACTGGGCGTGGCCAGCCGGGTGGCGCTGAAGAGAACTCTGATGACCAGGGACGTCGAACCCCCCCGGCTCTCTACCCATCGCCTCCTGCCCTCCAAGAAAGTCAGCAAGAGGGTCTGCAGGAACCTCATGGCCGAGTTCTGCTCAGAGACCCAAGAGTCCCCCTCAGAACCGAACCTGGACCTGTGGGTCCTACGGACGCTGGGCCTGAAGGACCGGGACACCATCGACACGTCCAGCCAGTCAGCTCCAGACTTCAGCATCTGGGAGGGGGATTCCTCCGGTTACACCCCCGACTCCACCTTGGACTCGCCCGTCTCCACGGCGACGCCTTCATCGGTTCACAGCTGCTGCCGAGGAACCGCATCCGAACCGGACCACGGGTTCTCTGCAGATCCAGAGACTTCGGAAAAGTCCAGCGCATCTGCAGGGATGGCCCCCCCCCCAGGATCCGGGATCAGGAGCTTCAGCACCTGGACCACCTTCCAAAGACCGGACCTCTGTTCCATCACTGGCTCAAGTCCGGCCCACAGTCCGGACAGGGACCCAGCAGGGCTGTCGTTCTGGTCTCCACCTCCTGACAGGTGGACTCCCCCAGAAAATGTCCTCCCACCCCCCCTCCTGACTTCAACTCCAACCTCCAACCAACCCTGGGCGTCTCCTGGTCCCTGGAACCGCACGAGTCCATCGGATCATCCTGAAGTCCGGACGCCCCGCAGGTCCACAGACGTGGCCTTCAGCATGTTCCTGCGGCCGTCCAGCAGCGTCAAGACCCACAGCTTCCCCCAGGGCCAGGCCTTTGTCAGGAGGGACACAGGGGGGCGCTGCAACTTCACCTGGGTGCCCAGACAAGAACCCTAAAGAAGGACTGCCAGAAACCTCCAGGAAGGAAGAAAGATGCTGCCGAGGAGAAGAAACACAGCTTTGTCTGGCTGCTGAACGGTACACTGGATCTGAGTGGAGCCTGACGGACACAGATCCATGAAGTCCTCAACTGGACCTGGACAACATCAACAGTTCTCTGGGATCAGTGACACCCACTGGGCTCCAGCCTGCAGACCTTTGGTCCTGGGATGACACCAGGCGTCTGCAGATCCTGTGGACTCGTCCATGTTTCCATGTCAACCATGAAGCCAGACCAAGACCACACAAACATCTACCAGGACTGAGGTCTTCCAGGAAGCCTTAACCTGGATTTAACAGCATGAACCGGATCTGAGAAGACCTGATCTCCTAATGATCATCTGGAGCAGAATGTGTAGTAAATCCTGATCCAGAACAAGTCCACATCATCAAACTTCCACCGCCATGCTTTAGAAAGAACTTTGATCCAGAAGTCTTGATGTTTGTCTGGAGGTAGTTTGGTGAACGTCCTGTTCTTCTCTCTTCTTCTGCCTCTTTTGTCTTCTGAACTTTCTGAGATGCTGGTTCTGTCCTTCCCTCCGAATGATGGACGGGTTCTTCTTTCTCTTCACGCTGATGTGGAGGAACAGGAGGGTTCTTCTTCTCTTTCTTCATCACTCTTTCATTGTCAGAAACCACAAGGATCAGCTTTGATTTTTAGGCTTTAAGAACATTTTTTTCAAACAAGTTTTCTCACGAGCTGAAAACAGCAGATGTGAAAACGGGGAACCAGAAGAAGTTCACCTGTTCAGGTGTGATGAAGCTGCGACAGAACTGAACCTGTGACGGGTTCCTGCCTCTGATGGAACAAATAAAACTTGCTTCCCACTTAAACCTGTTTTCGTGTCTTTAGTTTCAGTAAATCAGAAACTCGTCTGCCGGAGAACCGAAGAACATCCTGAAAGGGTTAAACCATGGAGGTTCTGTTTGGATGCCGGTGCAGAACCACAGCGGGAACCAGGATCCATCATCAGCACCTCCACGGTCAGAGGAAGACCTGACTAGACAGATGGACTTGAAGGGAACCCAGGAGCAGCTCTGGTCCAGGTCCAGTCCGGATCAGGTCTGGGTCTGGTCCAGATCTGGTCTCCTGATGGTCCTCCTGGTCTGGCTGGTGTGAAACCTGAACTGAGGTTCTGCCGGATGTTCTTCTGGGTTTTCATGTATTCCAGAACAAACTTTGTCATCAGAACTTTTCCTCGTTTCTGCTGAACTTCTGTCTTCGGAGCAGAAAACCTTCAGAACTCCTGAACATCTTCATCTTCATCTCGGTTACCAGGTAATCCGGTCAGACACTGCCCCCCCCTCCTCCTCCTCCTCTTCCTCCTTTCTCACCCTCGTCTCTTCAGAGCAACAAAGCAAAGTCATCAGAAAGCCCCGCCCCCACGTCCTCCCCCCAGTTCCGGCCCACAAAGATGGTAGGTTTCATTTCCTCCCTCGGGCTTTCCCAGCACGGGGTCCCCCCCCCTCCTCCCCGGGTCCCTGGAGGGCTGCTGTGGGGGCCGGGGGGAGGACTTGGGGTCCCTGTCTGTGGCGGGCGGACCGAGCGGTGTGTGGCTAATGACACGGTTGGACGGGCCGCAGATGTCTGACAGATTGGGGGTGTTTCATGGTGGGGGGACCCGGAATCAGGCCGGAATGTGAAAGGAGGGCCGGTTTGGATCACAGGCTCCGGGCCCCGGACCGCGGAAGGGGGTCATTAAGGAGGCCGGCTGAAACTCAATCCTCAAACGTCCTCGACATCTGCGGCGCCGGAGAACCGCTAATGAGCAGAAAGCAGGGGGCGTGTTCCTGCTGGTCCTGCTGCTGGGATCAGCCGCGCTCAGAACGCACAGAACCGGACTCAGATAAGCGGTCATGTGACCACGGGGTTCATCTGGACCCGCTTAGGGAGAACCTTAAACCTCCTCCGGTGCTCCTCAGGGCTCTTGACTTCCTTCTCCTCTCCGTCCAGAACATCTCTGAGATCCATCGTTCAGTTCTTCTGGTTCCGTTCAGACCGATGACCCTTCCTGACCTCAGTGCCTGACCTTTGACCTTCATGAAGCAAAGCTTCTCCATGAAACCGTGGACCACCGCTCTCCTCCAGCTCCCAGCATGCATCTCTGCTGCCCCCACCATCAGAAGAGCAGAGTCTGTCTGTTTCTGCAGATCTTTCCGTCTTCCTGGTCGTCTTCCTGGTCGTCTTCGTGGTCGTCTTCGTGGTCATCTTCCTGGTCGTCTTCGTGGTCGTCTTCGTGGTCGTCTTCCTGGTCGTCTTCGTGTTCGTCTTCCTGGTCGTCTTTGTGGTCGTCTTCGTGGTCATCTTCCTGGTCATCTTCGTGGTCGTCTTCGTGGTCGTCTTCCTGGTCGTCTTCGTGGTCATCTTCCTGGTCGTCTTCCTGGTCGTCTTCGTGGTCGTCTTCGTGGTCATCTTCCTGGTCGTCTTCGTGGTCGTCCTTGTGGTCGTCTTCGTGGTCGTCTTCCTGGTCGTCTTCGTGTTCGTCTTCCTGGTCGTCTTTGTGGTCGTCTTCGTGGTCGTCTTCGTGGTCATCTTCCTGGTCGTCTTCGTGGTCGTCTTCGTGGTCGTCTTCCTGGTCGTCTTCGTGTTCGTCTTCCTGGTCGTCTTCCTGGTCGTCTTCGTGGTCATCTTCCTGGTCGTCTTCGTGGTCGTCTTCGTGGTCGTCTTCCTGGTCGTCTTCGTGGTCATCTTCCTGGTCGTCTTCCTGGTCGTCTTCGTGGTCGTCTTCCTGGTCGTCTTCGTGGTCATCTTCCTGGTCGTCTTCCTGGTCGTCTTCGTGGTCATCTTCCTGGTCGTCTTCGTGGTCATCTTCCTGGTCGTCTTCGTGGTCATCTTCCTGGTCGTCTTCCTGGTCGTCTTCGTGGTCATCTTCCTGGTCGTCTTCGTGGTCGTCCTTGTGGTCGTCTTCGTGGTCATCTTCCTGGTCGTCTTCCTGGTCGTCTTCGTGGTCGTCTTCGTGGTCATCTTCCTGGTCGTCTTCGTGGTCGTCTTCGTGGTCGTCTTCCTGGTCGTCTTCGTGTTCGTCTTCCTGGTCGTCTTTGTGGTCGTCTTCGTGGTCATCTTCCTGGTCGTCTTCGTGGTCGTCTTCGTGGTCATCTTCCTGGTCGTCTTCGTGGTCGTCCTTGTGGTCGTCTTCGTGGTCGTCTTCCTGGTCGTCTTCGTGTTCGTCTTCCTGGTCGTCTTTGTGGTCGTCTTCCTGGTCGTCTTCATGGTCATCTTCCTGGTCGTCTTCGTGGTCGTCTTCATGGTCATCTTCCTGGTCGTCTTCGTGGTCGTCTTCGTGGTCATCTTCCTGGTCGTCTTCGTGGTCGTCCTTGTGGTCGTCTTCCTGGTCGTCTTCCTGGTCGTCTTCCTGGTCGTCTTCCTGGTCGTCTTCCTGGTCGTCTTCGTGGTCGTCTTCGTGGTCGTCTTCGTGGTCATCTTCCTGGTCGTCTTCGTGGTCGTCCTTGTGGTCGTCTTCCTGGTCGTCTTCCTGGTCGTCTTCCTGGTCGTCTTCCTGGTCGTCTTCCTGGTCGTCTTCGTGGTCGTCTTCGTGGTCGTCTTCGTGGTCGTCTTCCTGGTCGTCTTCCTGGTCATCTTCGTGGTCCTCTTCGTGGTCGTCTTTCTGGTCGTCTTCGTGGTCGTCTTCGTGGTCGTCTTCGTGGCCGTTTTCGTGGACTCCTGCAGGAGGAACTTGTCTGCTGTCGTCTCTGAAGCTTCTCCTGGAATCTGAAGTTCTGCAGCATCTGAGGAGTTCCTGAAGGACCAAAACGTTTGTTCTCTCTGTTCTCATCTGATTCTTCAAAAGAACCGATGTTCTCCAAGAACCAGAACTCATCAGGAACCCCTTGAGAACGTCTTTGATGAGAACGTCCATCAGAGAGTCTCAGACCTTTGGCCTCTGATCATTTCAGGGACGTGGAATGTTCTGCTTGTTCCTGAAGCTTCTCTGCACGCCGTCACAGTTACACAGTGACCGGCGGCGGCGTGCCTTCATGCTCCAGCGTTTCGGTTAATGCGTCACGTATAAGTGAGGGGGGGCTGCTGACCCCTGACCTCGCATGGAGTATTCAGTGAAGGAGAAAACCAGAACCGGGGATTTCTGCGGTGTTCCTCGTGTCAGGAGGGGCTCCTCTGTGACCTTTTTCTGACCGTCTTTGGGGTTTATTTCATCCACGTTTAGAATCCTGAAAGAAAATCTGCAAAAGGCTGCTTAACAGGATCTGAAACAAACTTTAGTTCAACTGCAGCTGCTGGAGAACCGAAGACCCCAAGCGGACCCCTGAGGACCATCTGCATCAGGAGGAGGCCCCGGGGTCCACGCACATCAGAAATACAAAAGCCTCTGACTTCAGTCCTTCTCTGCAAACACGGCGCCATCGGGATCGGTTTCACGTTGTTTGAGTCCTGATGGATTCTGGGAGAAGATAAGTCATTTCTCAATAAAAGCAGCAGATTCAGTTCAACAATTAACTCACACACACCAACACACATAGACACATATATGTAGAGACACACACATGCAGACACACATGTAACCCTTGTTCTATCCTAGGCACTTTAATGTTGGGAGGTGGGTCATCTAGACCCACTAGACAGTGCTCTGAACCTTTTTTCTTCAATGATCTGTGATCTTCACTGGTGTCCATGGATTACATGAAATCTTTCCACCTTTATCCACCTTTGTCATGGTAGGAAGAACACCTCAATGGAAGGGGGGGGGGGTCATAGGATAGCACAAGGGTTAATGCCGCCTGAACAGGGACTCAAACCAACTGCCCCAGGCAGAACCATGGCCAACCACTACCCCCTGGTTCCGAGGTGTCCGATTCAAGGTCAGAGCTTGAGCGACCTAATTCTGCAGACATGAGTCCACAATTCTTCCTCTATGGTCTTCCTGTGGACACACAGCGCCCCCTGCTGTACGGAGGATGGAACAGGCTGAAGGTGCAGAGAGAGTCCCCCCCACCGCCCTGAAAGGATCTTTTACTGTAAAACCCATCAATCACAGCAACAACACACGTGTGATGTCATTAAACGGATCAGTCCATCATTCCAATGTGTGGACAGACTTTGAATAAAGTCATGTGACCATCCATACGTGTTTCCTTCACACTTGATGATCTGGAAGAGATCTGGAAAACTGTTCAGTAGCAGGAATTTCTGTCCGAGTCTCACTGCTGGAAGTTTGGATGAAGATGATCTGGATCCACTTTAGGTCAGAGAACCTAGGATAGAACAAGGGTTACATGACATAGATAGATCAGGAATGTTCTCTTTGGGGTGAATTCTTATGAACTTTATTGTTTTATTTGATGTTTTAGAGCAAACCTACATAAACTGCAGTCTGGGTTTGGTGTCCAAACCGTGGCTGCATGTTGAGCTACGACGGCCTGGTGACCCCACTGCCCCCCCCTCTATGAGCCCCTAAGGCAGGGGTCGGGAACCTTTTTGGCCAAGAGAGCCATAAACGCCACATATTTTGAAATGTAATTTCCAAAGAGCCATACAATAATGTAGTGTCCCTTTCCCACACTGAGGCACGGAGACTTAACCTCTTTTAAAGTTCTTTATTCCGATTACTGCAGACCACAACAAACGCCGTACAATTAATTCAGCAACTCCTGAATGTCTCCCGCCGAGACGAGACGAGAGCGCTTCTCCCAACTTTATATTCACCTGCTCCCGCTCCAGCCCTCCCATTTCCCTTATTCGGCCCATAGCTGAACCCCATTGGTCCAAACTACCTAACAACAGGCTGAGCGACAGAACTAAGAGCCAATCAGATCTCTGCTTGATGCGATCAATGAACTCCAGAACTTTTAACGCGGCCCAACAGCCATCCAACTCAGTCCGCGACAATATGTTTAAAACTAAATATACAAATGAATGTGTGCATTTGATGTAATTTCAACATTTTTAAAGTACAATAAGTCTGTGGATTCTTTTTAATAACATTGTTATTCTGTTGCTAATAAATGATCAGTATTTTTCGTGGTAGTTTTGCTGATGGTCTAGTCTGGTTGATCCGTGGTGAGTTTCTGCTTCATACAGGCGTTGAGACTTTAAACGTGATCATAGGTCTGAATGTTCTGTAGATGTGAGAAAGACTGATCACATGCAGACGGGGAGCCAAACACACACTCATACGCTGCAGTGAGTGACGGGAAGCGGGTTTTACGTTTTTACAATCCCTGCGCGATTCACCTGCTGCCTGTCCCCACAACCCCTCACCCCCACCCTCTGCTTTCTCCCTCACACATCCCGTCCCCGCAACTGCGCGCTCTTTCTCAGAGACGGGAGCGCGCAGTTTTAGGCACGGCAATTCACAGGTTTCCGGGTGGTACAAACTCTGTGAAATAATAGATAATTGTAAACTTATAGCGCTGGCGCAGATTTCTCTCTCTAAGCACTGCTACTACTGCGCGCCTCTGGCATCGCCCAGCGCCCGAGAAGGACTGGTCTAATGAAAAAAAAACCTATAAATAAAGATTTGTCTGCGAGCCACATGTGACCATCAAAAGAGCCATATATGGCTCGCGAGCCATAGGTTCCCGACCCCTGCCCTAAGGTCACCTTCAGTGACCCCTGTGACCTTACACACGCCAAAGTCTGTGTGGAAAGCTGACGTGCAGGTGGGTGTTTCAGCATAAGCCCCGCCCCTTTTCCTCAGTCACAAACAGCATGTCTGAAGCAGATCTGTTGCTGCTTCTGGTCTTGCTTCCTGCAATCCTGCAGACCTTTGGGGTGGGCGGTGACAGGAAAAGGGGCGTGGTTAGGGCTGCCTCCAGCACCTTTGGACGGCATTGGGGCGGAGTCTGTTTCTAAAGCTGCCGTCTTGTCTTCGTGATGCGCCGGTTCGGTTTTAAGCTCCGCCCCTCTGTCTTCCACTGCCCCTACGAAGCCTTGGCAGCCGGAGCAGTTGCTTTGGTGCGGCAGCACCTGCCCAGCAGGTGTTCCAGTCCTCAGACTGCCCCGCCCCCTGACCGGAGCCCTGTGATCTCTGTGGCTCAGGCTGGAGGAAGCTCTCCGGTGGCTCTGATTGGCTCTGCTGGCGTGGTTGCAGCTCTGTCTCCGCTGCACCTTCTGCAGGGCCAAAGCTGCCAGGTCGGAGTGGGAGGAGGTGCTGTCAATCATCCTCCTGCCAAGAGCCAGCGGCCTCACCGGCAGCGCCAGCCGCAGGCGGAGCCAGAACCGAGAGCTTCTGGGTTCCGATCGAGCGCCGCGCCACCTGACGGTGCAGGTGCAGACCTGACGCAGCTGCGAGACCTCCACGCACGCCAGTTTACTGATGGAGCGGTAAACCACGCCCACGACGGCAGCCTGGCGCCCCCGCTGGAGGTGCAGAGCCAGACGGCACTCCAGGAGGCTGAAGCTCTTCTCCATCAGGAAGCTGGGGCTGAAGACGAAGAGGAGGCGGCGGCTTCGCTGCATCGCCTGCAGGACGGCGTCCGACGGATCTGAGGGTCAAAGATGGAAAAGAAACGTAGCTGGATGGACGGACGGACAGATGGAGGACGGACGGATGGATCTGATGTCATGAAATGGACACTACCAGCATCACATACATTGTTGATGATTGAACTTCATGCTGTTTTATCTCAAACAGCAGAATCATTTTATAATTTTCTGCTAATTCTAACGTTTTCTTTTCTTTGGTTCTTCCCATCTGACCCCCTTCAGGAAGCATCAGAACTTCTGCCGCTCCAGAACCTGGTTCTGGTTCTTCTGGCATCACTGAAGCTCCTTTCTTCTGCTCATTTCAAGAAGAAAACAGACTCCAGAAATATTTAAATAAGGATTTATTATGAAGATCATTTACATTCATCGTCCGACTTCAGGATGTTCCTTAAAAAGGGAAGAACGGGACGTTCTTGAATAAAACCGTTTCCTGTCATGAAGCTGATCTTCATGCTGCAGATGGATGAAGACGATGGAGGACGACCTCCAGCTTTTCCACGCCGGAAAGCTTTCTACCTCTAGACCACATCGACGGAAAACGACTGAAGACTTTCCTCCACAACAGAGACGGCTGCAGAATCGAACAGCGGCGTCTCGCTGCCGGACGCTCCTCCAGAGCTCCAGGCATCCTGCTGAGCACCAGTCTTTAGGTCAGCTTCAGTCTCCCAGATTGG
Organism: Oryzias latipes; assembly: GCF_053564925.1. Taxonomy (NCBI): domain Eukaryota; kingdom Metazoa; phylum Chordata; class Actinopteri; order Beloniformes; family Adrianichthyidae; genus Oryzias; species Oryzias latipes. The sequence continues at coordinate 35,997,592 of NC_136249.1, forward strand.
CTGACGTGAAGCCCCGCCCACCTCTGTTAAAGAGCGCCAGCAGCTCAGGTCGGTCCCATCCAACTCAAAGGAGTCCTGCAGTGGCCCCGCCCACTGAGGCGGGACCCTCGTGGAAGCTCCGCCTCTGCTCGCTCGTCACGCCGAGCTGATCAGGCCCGTTTGGGAGTTGGTGCTGTTCTGGCTGGTCATTCTCAGCAGCGCCCCCTCGGTACCGCTGGCCCCCTCCCCCTTGCGCGTCCCCCTCCTCATGGGCAGCTCCACCCTCAGCCTTTTCCAGAACCGGGACGACAGCTCTTTGGACTTCTCCCCCTGCCATCGGACCAGCGCCAGAGCCACTTGGGCCTTCCTCAGCTCCCGGACCAGGTCCTGCCTCTGGACAGGCTTGTACTGGACCAGGATCACCCTCAGGTGCCCCCCCAGGGCCATGCCCTGCAGGCCAGCCTTCAGCTCCAGCAGAGCCTGGGAGCCCCGCGAGGCATAGCCGGGGCTGACGACCACCAGGAGGCGGCGACTGCGAGACACGAAGCTCAGCGTCTCGTCTGTGATGGCTGCAGGGAGGGGGGGGGGGGGGGGGGGGTGAACGGATGGATGGATGGACGGATGGATGAGGTGCAGGCGATACTCACTCCCCCCAGGAAGACTGTCCCTGTCGAAGATGCAGACCGAGTACCCGAACTCGTTCTCCAGAACCCCGCGGAGCGTGTTCAGAACAAACTGCTCCTCCTCGCCGTTCCTCGCGTACGAGATGTACACGTCAAAGTCCTTCTCGTCTGAAACAGAGCGGGAACGCGTTCAGGATCCCTGCGGGTCGTTGGGCGGCGGCGCCGGCGCCTCACCTGTGAACCGCTCGTCCGTGCCGAACCAGGAGCGATAGAGCAGCAGCAGCTCCAGCCAGAAGACGTGGTAAACGACGAAGAGGAGCAGCATGAGCACCAGAGTGACGCCGAGGCCGCAGCCCAGCTCCACCGACGGCAGCGACGCTGCAGAGACAGAGACACGCCGCGTTCTGACCCGGTTCTGCTGCCGCCGCTCCAAACAAAGCAGCACCTCACAATCTGGTGAGGAAGATCTGCAGGAGGTCGCGGTTCGAGACGAAGGTCGCCTCGGAGCGATCGGAAGCTTCCTCACCCTCCTCGCTCAGCAGCGCTCGGCGGCTCTCCGAGCCTCTGGCGTTCTTCACGGAGCAGTTGAAGCGGCGCCGCAGGTCGTCGGACCGGAAGTCCTGGATCAGCAGGAGGTTCTCCACCGTCAGGTCCATGTGGTCGTCCTTCAGAACCCTGCAGACACACAGACAGGTTCTAGAGTCGGTTCCAGTTCTGCCTCCTTCAGAACCATCAGGATCATCAGAACCATCAGGATCATCAGAACCATCAGGATCATCATAACCGTCAGAACCATCAGGATCATCAGAACCGTCAGGATCATTAGAACCATCAGGATCATCAGAACCGTCAGAACCATCAGGATCATCAGAACCGTCAGGATCATCAGAACCGTCAGAACCATCAGGATCATCAGAACCATCAGGATCATTAGAACCGTCAGAACCATCAGAACCGTCAGTATCAGTCAGTCTTTTGAACACGTCCCAGAAATAAAAACCCTTTAGGCTCCGCCCCCCAGAGGTCAGATGAATATCTACAATAGAGCAGAAATGTGGGTGTGGCCTGTAGATTAACATGTGAATTAAAATTTTAACTTGGTTGACATGAACGACATATCAATGGGTCACATGACCATGAGGGTCACCACATAGGCAGACGCCCTGTATTTGGGGGCGGAGCCTCCATTTGAAGTGCATCCCTTAGAGAATCTGAATAAAGTTGAAGTTCTGCTCCAGACACGGAGCTTCACTGCAACCACGCACAGCCGTGACGGAGCCGTTGCTATGGTAACCAAATGAGGGAGACTGGAAGAGAAGCTGCTTTCCTCTCACCTGTTGCTCTGGGAGAATCTCTGGTCGCTGAGTTTTTCCAGCGTCTGTCCGTCCACCGTCCACCAAACGTCCCAGGAGGGGTCGTCCACGACGAAGGGGACGGTCGCCCGGCACGCCAGAGCGGCCCTGGAGTCTGACGGGGTGAGACCAGACCAGACCCACGTGAGATGAGGTGACGTCAGAGCTGGAACTGATGCCGGCTCACGTTTGATTGATGACGGACAGTTACGGCAGAAACGTCGTCTATGTCTGAACACCGGAAGTGAGTTTGTGACGTGAAGGCTCAAAACTTTACTGTTGTAGGAAGACGAGAAGAGTTTGGGCGCCAGCGTGGCCCCGCCCCTTCGACACGCTGGAGAAATGAAGGTCAGCCTCCACTTCTCCTTCATCTCTGCCCATCGCTTTGTGTGATCATTTCCGATCGATACCCAAATGTTGCAGTGATCAGCATGGATCACTCCATCACCGTGACAACCGCATCCTTCAGGCGCCATCTGCACGGGTCGATGCAGACTCGCATTAACATGCAGCAGTTTGACAGGCAGGAAGGAGGGACCCTGCGTTTGGATCCAGAGCAGAGCTTCAGGGGTCTGCAGAGACCTGGATCTGGTCCTGGAAGCCGGAAAAGCTGCGTCAGGCGTGAAGGCCCCGCCCTTTTGCATTTGTAGGAAAATCTGGCCCCGCCCCTTTGCATATTTAAGAGAAGCTGGAGCTTTTATGATGTCATTTTCCACCGACCCTGGAGCTTCCAGCAGCAAACCTTTGGATGTCTCTGTGGCCATACGTCCAGTAGATTTAAAAGCCCCTCCCCTCTTGGAGCCAAGCTGGTTTTAGTCTCAGGTTTATCTCAGTTTAATGCGTTTCCTTACAGTTACTGTAAGAAATGTCATAAATCTGATTTATTTGCTTTATGTTATTCAAATATTTATACTGGGTAGTTTAGGCTACAGTCACATTTCCCACAATGCCCCAGCGCGGCTACCTAGATGCAAGTTTTCCAGTTCTGAATTTGTAACTAAAGGTGAACATCGGGCGGCGCCATCCGTCACGGTCGTGCGGCGGCAGTCCAGTGGCAGGTGGGGATGACGCCATTATAAAAATGTAGCGACAGCAGGGCGGAGCGCCAGCCAGCAGCAGTGTCAACGTCTCCAGACGGCGACCGTCCACATCAGCTGCCGCCAGCCGGGGGTATTTAAACCAGGGGTAGGTAAAAAGTGGGCCCTTCTGCACGCCGGACAACACGCCAACGGTTCTCAAAAGGACTGGGCGGTGGCCTGAAGTCTTCTAGAGTCTGCGGCGGCGGTTGCATTTGTGACCGCAGCGTTTTTATCTTTAACAGTTTACTTTGGTTTCAAAGATCATAACTGCAGTTCAGCGTAAACCTGTGTCTGTCAGCTACATTAATATTAAATAGAAACACTTTTCTATTGATCAGCAAAAACTGATCAGAAAAATACTCAACTCCACATCAAACAACAGTTTTTCACAAAAGTTATTTTTACTATAAAGTAATTCAGTTACTTTTTGGAATAGTAGTGAGTAATTATAGCCAATTATTTTTTTAAGTACAACACTACAGAGTAGCTGTGGGGGAGGGGCTTGTGAGAGCGGCGCTCTGCGGGGGACTTACTGGATTTGACCTGGAAAACCTGGTCTGCGTGGGGGTGCAGGATCACGGGGGTTTTGGACATGCGGGTGGGATCTGTGGAGACAGGAAGTGATTACCTGGGCAGGTGTGTGCATGGGGGCGTGTCCGGCGGCGGCGACTGGACTCACTGATGGCCGTGACGTTGACGGCTCTGGTGAAGTTGAGCTGCCTGCCCCCCCGCTGGAAGTGCACGGTGCAGTAGTAGAGCCCCTGGTAGTGGTCCACCATGGTGTAGAAGCGCAGGCTGGACCCCCACGGCTCCCGGTCGGAGTTCCAGAACGGGGGGCCCTTACACTTCTGCAGACCCACCAGAGGGGGCGTTAGAGAGCCTCTCACTGAAGGATCGTCTTTAAATGCCCCACCACCGGCCCCAGCTGCCCCACAACAAAAGCGCCCCCCCACCAGGAACATGGCCGACCTCCAGCTCTCAGCACCCGGACCAGTTTTAAAGAATGGTTCTAAAGTGGACTCTGATCTCTGACGGGTTCTAGATGCGTTGGTTCTTTCAAACTTCCCTTAAACCGGTCCAGGTTCTACAGGACGGAGGTCCAAAGCTTCCCCAAGACCCCAAAGAAAACCCCCCTGACACTTTGTCCCTAGTGCGGCGTGCACGCCGCCACTGGCAAGGCGCCTTCAAGCGACCATTTCCAGCAAAAAGTCCATGAAAACGTTGATTTCCCCACAGACCCTGAAGTGTCTGGAAAGACGGACTTCCTCCATCAAACGCGCATCTACGGCTAAACCAGCTGGACTTTGACCAATCAGGTTCGGTAGACGTACGGATGGCGATCCTTTCAATTCACAGAAGTCCCAACCTTTTGAGAATTGATTTTAATTTTGGTTTGTTCCGGTGCTGTAATTCTGTGACGTCAGGTAGGCCTGCGCAAAAAAATCGCAAATTTATCGTTATCGCAATATCAAGCTGTGGAATATGCAGATCGCATACGACATAAACGTTAACTTTATTCTGTTTTTGTTGTTTGTTCATGTATATCGTAAGTTACATCATCATTGTAACTTTTCCTCATATTAGTCATATAAGTCTGTCATATATGGGACTAGAGCTGTGAAAGCCTGAACAGATTTACACGGCTGTGACGTTTCACACCACGACTCTTCCACCTGCAGGAGACGGACGGACGGACATGCTAGCATCGGGTTGCGACAGTCCAGTGTGAACGCCACGGGCTAAATGCCGGTTCAGCAGAGCCCCTGGTGAGTGCGGCCTCAGAAGTCAGGACGTGAAAGAGGCGGCCTTACGTGGGACCAGCTCACGGTTGGCGGGCTGTCAGACATGGAGGTGGCGTCCTTCAGGTCTGGACAGTCCAGGGTTTTTCCTTCCTGCAGGGGGATGAGCGCCGGGGTCGGCAGCGTCGCCACCGGAGGCTCACAGCTGCCGGCGGGGGTCACCTGATCCCTGCGAAGGACCTTCAGGCCCATGGCGATCTTACTGCAGGACGACTTGTTTCTGGAGGCCAAAATAATAGCAGATGTTCAGAGAAGCAGAGACCGCCCCCAACCTCCTGGGCGGAGTTGATGCTGTCAGAGACTTTGGTGAGAAACCAGGTCGGGTTCAGGATGGTTCTGCTGTCATCTCTCTACCTGTTCTAAAAGTTCTAACTTTTTTGTTTTCTACCAGCTGAAAACGTCTCTGGTTCCTCCACATCTGCCCCCCCCCGAAAGAACACGCATTCTACAAGCCACCATCCCTGCGACGGGATGTCTATATTAGACTCAACCTTGACATTTCACACCAAGACTCCTCCAAATGTAGGCGGCGGACATGTGCGGTAAAAAGCAATAAAAGAAGAAGCCCCTCCCTGCTTGTGCAGTGGGACATGTGACCCCCATTCTTGAATGGGGGTCACATGTCCCACGTGAACGTAGCCTGAAGACGCCATACATAACTTCTGATGTGGCTCTGACAATTGGATTAACATTTTACTTAAACCATCCTGATGATTTTAACAGCAAACTAAAATCAGCCATTGATGCTGTAGCTCCACCTACAACAACAACTGCCAAAGCTAAAGCTGAATCTTAGTCTTCTCCTACCCCTCTGGCGACTGCCTCCCTCTACATTTAGCCCCCCTAAATGGAGGACAGTTATGGAAAAATAGTGCCTTCAAATTTGGAGGTCACTACCACGCGATGACATCATCCATATTCGCCAATCATCCGCATTCATAACTTTAATTAAATGTAAACTTCAGAGCACGCCCACATGAAGACATCCCCCTAACCAGAGTCCCCAAGTCACTGCGGCTCCCCCCTCAAAAAAAACTCTTCCGGACACCACTACAGCTTCAAGTCCCCCTACACTCGGGACAATAGGGAGGAGCCAGAGGGGTGGGGAGCAATTTGGATTCGGCCTAAAGCAAAAGCCAAATGAGAAGTTCAAAGGTCACAAGCATGAAAGCATTTTCAAAAGCATGAAAAGAGATTGTTGGGGCGCTGAGGGACGGCGGCGGAAAACACACAAGAACCCATCCTATACACTAATAAAACAGTGGAGTTTAGTATTTTTAAACTAGAACTACATTACACCACTCATGAAATACAATCAATGGAGTTTGATCCAACATCCAACAGGGGCGGCCGTGATGCAGCGGTAGGGCGGTCGACCCATGATCGTAAGATTGCAGGTTCGATTCCCGCTTTGCACGCCCATGAGTCGAAGTGTCCTTGGGCAAGACACTGAACCCCACCTTGCCTCTGGTGGTAGGCGGGTGCCTGTGTTTGGCAGCGGAGCTGCCACCAGTGTGTGAATGTGTGAGTGAATGTGTGTGTGAATGTGTGAGTGAATGTGTGTGTGACTGGGTGAATAGGTCTGTGACTGTAAAGCGCTTTGTCCTTGTAGGAAGAAAGGCGCTATATAAGTATACACTATTAATCTATAAAATGTTGACTTTTCATTTCTGACAGGTGGAGGGGGAGGAAATCGCCGTTTGGCTTTCCCCAACAGGAAGCTGCAGCTGACAAACAGGAAGCGAGCCGCCACCTTCATCAGATCTGCTGCTCCCCGCCGGCTTCCTGTGCGGCTCGTCTGCTTCAGAAAGCTGCTTCCCCTCTGAGTGTGAGAGCTCCTTCACACACGGGTCAGTGAGGCCGGCAGAACCTGGAACCCGTCCAGAACCGGGGTTCCCGCAGACCTTTCAGGCGCCACTTTGGCTGATTGAGTTTGGAAAACTGGACTGAAGCTAAAAAGTCGGATCCAAAGTGACTCCAGGCCTGGTCTCAGAGGCCCCGCCCCTTTCTCTGATTCACATGAACTTACTTTTGTTTCTTGATCCCTGTTTTTCTTTTCTTTTCACTTGGACACTTTTCTGCTGCAGAGTTCAAACTTTAGGAGTTCTGGAATGTGCTGCACACAGATGAAGCTGGACTGTGATTGGTGCACTGGACCGTCTCTTAAGGTTCTGTCCAGACCACCTTCAGAACTTTGGTCTACTTAGACCAGGGCTGCTCATGACGTCGATCGCAGGCCAGCAAAGATACCAAAACAATCAAAAGTACTTCTAAAAAATCCTCACCGAGAATTAGGCGACTTGATTGACATGCAGAACGGCCAATCGAACATCCTCTGATACATACGTCACTGCACATGCGTGTTCTAATCCACTGAGCCCAAATTCTGTCATGAGAAAGTCGCTACTTAACCCGCGGCACGTCAAGTCCCGGGCAGAAGACCACTCCGGCCCACTGGAGTGCCCCCCCCCCCCCCCCCATCCCGTGATTCGTGAGTCTCCTCCTGCTCTGTAGAGCCCCCCCCCCTCTTTCCGCAGCACGCGGTCCTCACCGAGCCAGCAGGTTTATAAGCCCCCCCATTGCCCGGTTCACAGGAGAGCATGACATACGATATTCGCTGCTTTCTGTAATAAAACGCCTCATCTGTTAATACAAACGTATCTTTGTGTACTCTTACTGTGTAGTTTTTGAAGTATCAGTACATAAACAATGTAATGTATTGATAGTTCATAACACTATGTTTATTAAACAGTATTTTAGTCTCAAAATGCCACATATACACACATAAATATACATCTATACACAAATATATATATAGGTAGATCTTCAAGACATTGTCGTCTCAAAAGTAGCTCTCGTGCCAAAAAGGTGTGAGCCCCCCTGACCTCCAGGAAAAGGCTCTGGGTTCTGTGTGCCGACTCACCGCAGGAGGCAGATGTACTGACCCGAGTCCTCTGCACGGGCCGGCAGCAGCCACAGCCGCTCCCGCTGCTTGCTGAGGCGTGAGCTGTAGAACAGAACCACGGTCAGAACCTCCGCTCAGGAGACAGAACAGCCAATCAGAGCAGTCCTGCGGGTTACCTCTGCCGGATTGGCTGCTCCAGGTCTTGCCCCTCCGGGATCTGGTACCAGAAAAGGTTGTGACCGGCGCTCTGGGTGGAGGAGTAGTTGTAGACGGAGGGATGAGAGAAAAGAGGACAGGAGAGCCAGACTGCCTCCCCCTCCAGAACCGAGACTGCCCCTTCATTGGACTCGCCCCAGTCGTAGCACGTGGGGTCTGAAAGGGTAGACAACAAAGTTCTGGTCCGTTCTTGGAAAAACATTTGTCTTTTCAGAATCTTCAGAATCCTTGAGGGAGATAAACATTCGAGAGCCTTTTCCACTGGAACGTTCAGAAAGACACGACCCGAACTATCTGAGGGATTTCTGCAGATAACGACATTCAAGACAATGACAGATGAAGGAGGACAGGCGTTCCCTTCAAAACAGGAGTTCCAGGTCAGAACCGGGCCGAGCCAGTCTGACGTCCCCCCCACTAAATCAATCCACTTTGGTCGCCATTTTTTGTGATATGGATACCGGCATGTTGGACCCGGATGTCATCAGTGAGCAGTGATTGGTCCAGGTTGGTCTGAGTCATCGTTTCCGTAGCAACCACTCTCACCAATCAGGAGTGAGCTTGGAGGAAGGCCACACCCCTTTCACTTGAGAGCAGGCTGTACAAAATCTAATCAAACGTTCTTAACGTTGACCGTGGGGCCAACAGGCTCCACCTACCTTTATTCAGGCGTCTGATTGGTCAGTTTACAACTTAAATACCCTGAAAAAATGAGGATTATTAGGAAGACGTTCAAAGTATCAAAGCCAGGACGGTTCTTCTGACCAATAGAATGACTGAGAAACAGCTGGTTGTTTCTCTATAGACGTCTGTGGGATTTTGTTGAGCTGTGCTTGAGGATTTTTTCCATTTGTGTGACCGGACAAACACTCTGAATTCAAAAGAAACGAGATGGTCGGATCCTAAATCCGTTTATATCTCAATGCATCAAACCATCATTTTCTATAAACGGTTAAGGTTTTATCAAGAGAAAAACCTTTTCCAGAACAGATTAAAAAGAACCTCAGAAGCTAGTTTGTCCCAAACACCAGAACTGGTCTGGATCCAGGAAGACAATCCTGTTCTTATAGAGTTTGGTTTGAATCTGATCGTGTTTCCATTGTAGATCAAAGCAGAAGTCAACTAAAAGAAAAGGCTGCAGAGAGGCGGTTCTTCTGTGAAGCCACCTGTGAGGCCCGATCCGGCACAGATCTAAAGAGCATCGGCCTGTGACGGATGGAGGAGCGGGTCGTCTCGGGAGACATTAACGGGACCACCGTGAAGTTCAGAGAAAGCGCTGAGGCAGCAGGAAAGCAGACTGTGATGAACGTCTGAGGCGGCAGACGAGAGATGTTTCAGCTGCAAAAACAAATCAATGAAGATCCATCTCTGCAGAAACGATGCAGAGGCGGGAAAACTGCTCGACTCTGTCGAACCTGAACTCAAGGATCTGGAGAACCTGAAGAAAACCACAACAGGAAACAGGAAGTTCTTCAAATCAATGATCAGTGGGGTATTTATGAGCTCAGAAGGGAAAAGTAAAGGTTTCAGCAGAAGAAGCGCTCATCCATCTTCAGAATTGGAACAGCTCATTTCCGTCTGATTGATCATCCCGATGCGTTTAACCCGGCGATCGATCAGGTCTGGATGAGGAAGGCCTGGTTCACCACGGTTAATGAATAAAGCTGGATGCTGAAGGTCAAAGCAGAAGGGGCTGATGGGAGCTCAGATGATAGATGCTGGAACCACGGCAGGAACTTCACATTGCTTTACCGTGCTTTAACTTGTTTTACCATGTTTTATAGCTTTAAATCATGTGTTAACATGTTTTACAGTGCTTTACTGTGTTTTAATGTTTTACCGCGCTTTACCGTGTTTTACAGTGTTTCACCGTGATTTAGTATTTTATCAAGCTTTAACTTGTTTTACCCTGTTTTTTTGTGTTTTACAGTGCTTTACCCTGTTTTACCGTGCTTTAGCGTGTTTTACCGTGTTATAAAGTGTTTTACTGTGTCTTCCATACTATAACGTGTTTTGCTGTGCATTAACATGTTTTACGTTTTGTAGCTTTAAACCGTGAGTTAACGTGTTTTACAGTGCTTTACTGTGTTTTAATGTTTTACCGCGCTTTAACTTGTTTTACCATGTTTTATAGCTTTAAACCATGTGTTAACATGTTTTACAGTGCTTTACTGTGTTTTAATGTTTTACCGCGCTTTACCGTGTTTTACAGTGTTTCACCGTGATTTAGTATTTTATCGGGCTTTAACTTGTTTTACCCTGTTTTTTTGTGTTTTACAGTGCTTTACCCTGTTTTACCGTGCTTTAGCGTGTTTTACCGTGTTATAAAGTGTTTTACTGTGTTTTCCATACTATAACGTGTTTTGCTGTGCATTAACATGTTTTACGTTTTGTAGCTATAAACCGTGAGTTAACGTGTTTTACAGTGCTTTACTGTGTTTTAATGTTTTACTATGTTTTAATGTGTTTTACCGTGCTTTAACTTGTTTTACCATGTTTTATAGCTTTAAATCATGTGTTAACATGTTTTACAGTACTTTACTGTGTTTTAATGTTTTGCCGCGCTTTACCGTGTTTTACAGTGTTTCACCGTGATTTAGTATTTTATCGGGCTTTAACTTGTTTTACCCTGTTTTTTTGTGTTTTACAGTGCTTTACCCTGTTTTACCGTGCTTTAGCGTGTTTTACCGTGTTATAAAGTGTTTTACTGTGTTTTCCATACTATAACGTGTTTTGCTGTGCATTAACATGTTTTACGTTTTGTAGCTTTAAACCGTGAGTTAACGTGTTTTACAGTGCTTTACTGTGTTTTAATGTTTTACCGCGCTTTACCGTGTTTTACAGTGTTTCACCGTGATTTAGTATTTTATCGGGCTTTAACTTGTTTTACCCTGTTTTTTTGTGTTTTACAGTGCTTTACCCTGTTTTACCGTGCTTTAGCGTGTTTTACCATGTTTTATAGCTTTAAACCATGTGTTAACATGTTTTACAGTGCTTTACTGTGTTTTAATGTTTTACCGCGCTTTACCGTGTTTTACAGTGTTTCACCGTGATTTAGTATTTTATCGGGCTTTAACTTGTTTTACCCTGTTTTTTTGTGTTTTACAGTGCTTTACCCTGTTTTACCGTGCTTTAGCGTGTTTTACCGTGTTATAAAGTGTTTTACTGTGTTTTCCATACTATAACGTGTTTTGCTGTGCATTAACATGTTTTACGTTTTGTAGCTATAAACCGTGAGTTAACGTGTTTTACAGTGCTTTACTGTGTTTTAATGTTTTACTATGTTTTAATGTGTTTTACCGTGCTTTAACTTGTTTTACCATGTTTTATAGCTTTAAATCATGTGTTAACATGTTTTACAGTACTTTACTGTGTTTTAATGTTTTGCCGCGCTTTACCGTGTTTTACAGTGTTTCACCGTGATTTAGTATTTTATCGGGCTTTAACTTGTTTTACCCTGTTTTTTTGTGTTTTACAGTGCTTTACCCTGTTTTACCGTGCTTTAGCGTGTTTTACCGTGTTATAAAGTGTTTTACTGTGTTTTCCATACTATAACGTGTTTTGCTGTGCATTAACATGTTTTACGTTTTGTAGCTTTAAACCGTGAGTTAACGTGTTTTACAGTGCTTTACTGTGTTTTAATGTTTTACCGCGCTTTACCGTGTTTTACAGTGTTTCACCGTGATTTAGTATTTTATCGGGCTTTAACTTGTTTTACCCTGTTTTTTTGTGTTTTACAGTGCTTTACCCTGTTTTACCGTGCTTTAGCGTGTTTTACCGTGTTATAAAGTGTTTTACTGTGTTTTCCATACTATAACGTGTTTTGCTGTGCATTAACATGTTTTACGTTTTGTAGCTTTAAACCGTGAGTTAACGTGTTTTACAGTGCTTTACTGTGTTTTAATGTTTTACTATGCTTTAATGTGTTTTACCGTGCTTTAACTTGTTTTACCATGTTTTATAGCTTTAAATCATGTGTTAACATGTTTTACAGTACTTTACTGTGTTTTAATGTTTTGCCGCGCTTTACCGTGTTTTACAGTGTTTCACCGTGATTTAGTATTTTATCGGGCTTTAACTTGTTTTACCCTGTTTTTTTGTGTTTTACAGTGCTTTACCCTGTTTTACCGTGCTTTAGCGTGTTTTACCGTGTTATAAAGTGTTTTACTGTGTTTTCCATACTATAACGTGTTTTGCTGTGCATTAACATGTTTTACGTTTTGTAGCTTTAAACCGTGAGTTAACGTGTTTTACAGTGCTTTACTGTGTTTTAATGTTTTACTATGCTTTAATGTGTTTTACCGTGCTTTAACTTGTTTTACCATGTTTTATAGCTTTAAATCATGTGTTAACATGTTTTACAGTACTTTACTGTGTTTTAATGTTTTGCCGCGCTTTACCGTGTTTTACAGTGTTTCACCGTGATTTAGTATTTTATCGGGCTTTAACTTGTTTTACCCTGTTTTTTTGTGTTTTACAGTGCTTTACCCTGTTTTACCGTGCTTTAGCGTGTTTTACCGTGTTATAAAGTGTTTTACTGTGTTTTCCATACTATAACGTGTTTTGCTGTGCATTAACATGTTTTACGTTTTGTAGCTTTAAACCGTGAGTTAACGTGTTTTACAGTGCTTTACTGTGTTTTAATGTTTTACTATGCTTTAATGTGTTTTACCGTGCTTTAACTTGTTTTACCATGTTTTATAGCTTTAAATCATGTGTTAACATGTTTTACAGTACTTTACTGTGTTTTAATGTTTTGCCGCGCTTTACCGTGTTTTACAGTGTTTCACCGTGATTTAGTATTTTATCGGGCTTTAACTTGTTTTACCCTGTTTTTTTGTGTTTTACAGTGCTTTACCCTGTTTTACCGTGCTTTACCCTGTTTTACCGTGTTATAACGTGTTTTAATGTGTTTTCCATACTATAACGTGTTTTGCTGTGCTTTAACATGTTTTACATTTTGTAGCTTTAAACCGTGAGTTAACGTGTTTTACAGTGCTTTACTGTGTTTTAATGTTTTACTATGCTTTAATGTGTTTTACCGTGCTTTAACGTGTTTGACCATGTTTTATAGTTTTTTACATTGCTTAACCGTGTTTTACAGTGCTTTACCCTGTTTTACAGTGCTTTAACGTGTTTTACCATGTTTTACAGTGCTTTACCGTGCTTTAGTGTTTTCCAATGCTTTAATATGTTTTACCGTGTATTAAAGTGTTTCACAGTATTTTATAGTGTTTTACCAGGTTTTATAGTGTTTTACAGTGATTTAACGTGCTTTATCAATGCTTTAACGTTGTTTTACGGTGTTTTAGTGTTTTACAGCGCTTTAACATGTTTTACCGTGTATTAAAGTGTTTCACAGTATTTTATAGTGTTTTACCAGGTTTTATAGTGTTTTACAGTGATTTAACGTGTTTTATCAATGCTTTAACGTTGTTTAACCGTGTTTTAGTGTTTTACAGCGCTTTAACGTGTTTTACAGTGCTTTAGCTTGTTTTACCGTGTCATAACTTGTTTTACTGTGTTTTCCGTACTTTAACGTGTTTTGCTGTGCTTCAACATGTTTTACCATGTTTTATAGCTTTAAACCGTGAGTTAACGTGTTTTACAGTGCTTTACTGTGTTTTAATGTTTTACCGTGCTTTAACGTGTTTGACCATGTTTTATAGTTTTGTACAGTGCTTTACCCTGTTTTACAGTGCTTTAACGTGTTTTACCGTGTATTAAAGTGTTTCACAGTATTTGATAGTGTTTTACCAGGTTTTATAGTGTTTTACGATGATTTAACGTGTTTTATCAATACTTTAACGTTGTTTTACCGTGTTCTAATGTTTTACAGTGCTTTACCATGTTTTACAGTGCTTTAGCGTATTTTACCGTGTTATAACGTGTTTTACTGTGTTTTCCGTACTTCAACGTGTTTTGCTGTGCTTTAACGTGTTTTACAGCTTTAAACCATGAGTTAACATATTTTACCATGTTCTACAGTGTTTCACCGTGATTTTGTGTTTTACTGGGCTTTACCGTGTTTTACAGTGCTTTATCATGTTTTACACTGCTAGTGAGCTTTAGTGTTTTACAGTGCTTTAACATGTTTTACCACGTTTTAGTTATCTACCGTGCGTTTTAGTGTTTTACAGTGTTTTTCTGCGTTTTAGTGTTTTACCGTGCTTCAACATGATTTACCATGTTTTACAGCTTTAAACCGTGAGTTAACGTGTTTTACAGTGCTTCGTCATGTTTTACAGTGTTTTACCTCACTTTAACGTGTTTTACCATGTTTTATAGTTTTTTACCGTGCTTTACAGTTTTTTACCGAGCTTTTACATGTTTTATGGCTTTAAACCGTGATTTAGTGTTTTACCAGGCTTTAACGTGTTTTACCATGTTTTATAGTGTTTGCCGTACTTTTCCGTGTTTTATAGTGTTTTGCCGTGCTTTGACGTATTTTACCGTGTTTTACAGTGCTTTACCGTGTTTTACCGTGTTTTATAGTGAACTACTTTTGATTTTGTATCCTGAAAGGTGCTATACCAATAAAGTTTATTAATATTATAAATCCTGAAGAACCCTGAAGGCCAAGGAAGGTCTGGAGACAGAAACTCCTCTTCATCAGCATTTTCCACTCCTTTCCCGCGCCGATCATCCTTTGATCCGTCGTCAAAACGTTTCCAGTGGTCTTTTCATTATGACGCCCCAGGAACACGTTAAATCATCATGTTCATCAGAGCGGGGCCTTCAGTCAGAATCGGTTCTGTGTCAGGTCCAAACCTCTTGACTTCTGGAGCCAGAAGAACAGAAAGAGGTTCGCCCTCTATAAATCTCCCGCAGGAAGCGGCTGGTGTTCAGGACCGGTTCAGGTCTGCTGACTCTCAGGATCCAGGATTGATGGAGGCCCTCCTCCTTCTGCACAGAACAGTGGTAATTGACCTGTCACGTTTCCACGGCGACAGCATTAGTCTTTCTATTAAAGGCTTATCCGACATCCACCTCCTCCTCTCACTCATCCATCTACAGCAGGGGTGTCAAACTCATTTTTACCAAGGGCCACATCAGTATAGTGTCTGTCCTCAAAGGGCCATGTGAAGAATAGTTAGAAACTGCCTTTAACTTTTATTACACTAATGGTTTAAACTTAATTCACTGAGCATGTATTGTCATCTCAAAATTATATTACATTTGAAGAAAGCACAGCCAAACTATTGTTCTAACAGTTTCTTCTCATACTCCCTCTTTTCTGTGCATGTGTGATCTGCTGAGCAGGCCTCAGACTTATCTTCACTTTAGCCTTGGAGCTTCTCCCCAGCAGTAACCTGTGGGCGTGATTTACCAACCCCATCCCTGAGCTCGTTGGTTCGGACTTTGAATGCACCATGTTCATCTGTCTGTCCCCTTCGTGTTTGTGCGTAGTAAAACCTCCACAAAAGCTAAGTTTTGTCTCTGAGTCATTATTCATTATTTCTGTGTGCAAGAAACTGACGGGGTTACGAACTGATACAATACAGTCCTTTCTAGAAAATCCAGTTTCTTCACAGGCCAGATATAACTTATACATGCGACTAAATGTAGTGGAAAATAAATGTAACTACTCCTTAATGTTAAATAACTCATTATTTATTCATTATAACTTTTAAAGTGACAATTGCAGTTGCATAAAAAAACATGGCCTTGAGTTTGACACATGTGCTCTTCAGTAATACCCCCATCCCCCCCGGCCACGCTGTGGGAGCCCCCCAGACCGCTCTGATGTTTCCCATAAACACAGAAGAAACTTTTCTAGAACTTATTTTGAGTTTTTTCTACTTTTGAGAGGAAATAATGAGAAAGCTCAACCACACCATCCGTTTCTACACATCCTCTCTCACAGACTTCCAGGTTGAAGCCCGATAGAAATCAAACTCACGGAGCCAGGTCCGTTTCACGGCTCAGGTAACCGCTCAGAGGAATGGAGGAAGCGGCAGAAAAGACCGTCAGCCTTCAGCTTTCATGTCTGTGGAAAGTCTCCACTGAAAGAGGAAAAATGTCCTTTTTCTGCTGTTGTGTTAACAACAGACAGATGTTAACATGGGTGGGGTCTTTTCTCTCTGGGGGGGGGGGGTCCAGAGGCCATATAAAAATCAAACTACAGTCTTGGAGCCGACAGAACAGCTGCAGATCTTCTGCAGAGCTGCGCTGGATTTCCTCTGAGCATCGTTAAATCTTAATTACCGCCTTAAAACCTGCTCAGTGGACCGGGGGGGGCGGGGTGGGGGCAGATTTTCCACCTCCAGGAGGCTTTAAAGAGACAAACAGAAACAGCAGCACTCCGCCTCCAAAAGGATTCCTGCCAGCCTACCCCCCGTCCCCCACCTCCATCCATCTCCCCTTATGACCCTGTCCCCCTCTGCTGAGCCCCCCCACCCCAACCATTATTGACCGTTTCCAGCGCTGGCGTTGGTCGCACGTTAATCCCAGTCGATCCTGACAGCTCGCCACTGAAATGCTACCAGGCTTTTATTTTGGTAAGAATCTTTGGAATCTTTAATGAAATAAGACGTGAAGCTGAAATGCGGTTAAGTCTTGTCAACAGAAGGTTCACACGGATCTCCCACAGAGGCCCCGCCCCCTCCTGTGATGGAGGGAGGTCAGGTGAGTGTGGGACGTTCAGATGCTCCTGCATTCCTTCAGAGGGCAGGAGACCCGGGGATTTCAGGAAGGGGGTTTTGACCTTGGCGACGAGAACTTCCTGTCTGGTGTCATGTGACAGGAAACCGGCTGTGCTCAAAAATTGGACAACCCCGCCCCCTGGACCAATCAGCTCCCTTCAGAGCGCTCTAACTTCCTGATTATCCCGGCGTGCAGAAGGCGGAGCCACCCCGAGGTCCAGACAGTCCACATGTAAAATCCCCCACTTGCAGGAAATGACATCATCAAACGCCCACCGTTCCATATATGGGCGGGACAGACGGGACTGAAAGTTGACGGAGCACGGCCAAGGTCGTTCTAGGCCACGCCCCCATCTGAGGTCACCCCCCCACAGACACACAACCAGTAAATGGGAGTTTGTCCATTTCCGTTTGACAGGAAGTGGGATGACACCTATTTGGTTTTCTAGAAGCCCTGCTGGTACTTCGTGAAATGACCTGCTCCACCTTTGACCTTTGACCTCCGAACAACAACCAGAGGCGTTCAAGTGCGAATTGTTACAATCTGACTGTAAAAAAGACATAAACTTTGCTTTAAGGATCAGAAGTTTCTCCGTTTGCGGTTCCAGGCAAATTTCTGAAATAGAATCTTCTTCTGTGAGGTTCTGACTGTAACTGTTCTGAAGAAATGCTTCAAACCCCAGACACCGACCCGTGCCCCCCCGGCACCCACGTACCTGCCGAGTCGATGGACTGACTGACAGATGGACAAGTCCCGCCAATCAGTGTGAAGAGGAGCAGGACGGCGGGAACGAAGGGCGCCCTGGGGAGAGATTGACAGAGTCAATGATCAGCTGGTGTTTACAGCTGTTTCAGGGGGGAGGGCCCGAGGAAACGCAGGCGGGGGCCGCTCAGATCTGATCAGACCACCGTTTCCACTGAGCTTCAACCGCAGATTCAGGAATTTTACTTTCATAAACAACATCACTTGTGATTTATTGTGCATTCACCTGGAAGATGAATGGCTGCTCGCCCCGGCGGGGGAGGCGGGGGCCATAACTCATCCAGCCTCCTTCACAGGCGCTCTGTAGCCCGTTAATTAAGTCTGCGTGGCTCTTTACGAGAGGCCGCTCAACAATCCTCTGCTTTCAGCAGCAAAGTGTGCGCTCTGCAAAACCTTCTCGTCTGCTTGAAGGTGTTTCTGAGGACAGTGGGGAAATTATGGGATGTCCTCAGGTAAAGCACAAAAAACAGACCAAAAAGAAACGCCTTTCAGAGCAGAACCTCAGGTTTTACTCAAATCCATAGTCACCCCCATAGTCACACAGAAATGTTGGGTTGGTTTTTGGGGGAGCAAAACCATATTTCCACTATCTTAAACTTAATTATTCCATCACTGCGAGTTACCACGGCAACAGGAGAACCATTTTTGGGAAAGCAAATAAAGTTCTGAACGGAAAAGAACAACAGATGTTCCCATGAAAAAGGAACAGCTGCTACAGATGTTCTCCAACTGTTCTCCATCTTTTACTTCACTCAAACGACAAAAAAGTTTCTACCTCAAATTCACTAAGAAAAAGCCACACCTGCTACAGATGTTCAGATGTTCCCGCTAAAACCACACCTGCTACAAATGTTTCCCTAAAGCCACACCTGCTACAGATGTTCAGAGGTTATCGCTAACGAGACACCTGGTACAGATGTTTCCTATAAACCCACACCTGCTGTTTCCCTAAAGCCACACCTGCTACAGATGTTCAGAGGTTATCGCTAACGACACACCTGGTACAGATGTTTCCTATAAACCCACACCTGCTGTTTCCTCTAAAGCCACACCTGCTACAGATGTTCTCGCTAAAGCCACACCTGCTACAGATGTTTTTTTCTAAAGCCACACCTGCTACAGATGTTTCTTCTAAAGCCACACCTGCTACAGATGTTCTCGCTAAAGCCACACCTGCTACAGGTGTTCTCGCTAAAGCCACACCTGCTACAGATGTTCTCGCTAAAGCCACACCTGCTACAGATGTTCTCGCTAAAGCCACACCTGCTACAGATGTTTTTTCTAAAGCCACACCTGCTACAGATGTTTCCTCTAAAGCCACACCTGCTACAGATGTTTCTTCTAAAGCCACACCTGCTACAGATGTTTCTTCTAAAGCCACACCTGCTACAGATGTTTCTTCTAAAGCCACACCTGCTACAGATGTTCTCGCTAAAGCCACACCTGCTACAGATGTTTCCTCTAAAGCCACACCTGCTACATATGTTTTTTCTAAAGCCACACCTGCTACAGATGTTTCTTCTAAAGCCACACCTGCTACAGATGTTTCCTCTAAATCCACACCTGCTACAGATGTTTCCTCTAAAGCCACACCTGCTACAGATGTTCTCCCTTAAGCCACACCTGCTACAGATGTTTCTTCTAAAGCCACACCTGCTAC
Organism: Oryzias latipes; assembly: GCF_053564925.1. Lineage (NCBI taxonomy): Eukaryota > Metazoa > Chordata > Actinopteri > Beloniformes > Adrianichthyidae > Oryzias > Oryzias latipes. The sequence goes on from NC_136249.1 coordinate 36,016,610, forward strand.
AGATGTTTTTTCTAAAGCCACACCTGCTACAGATGTTCTCGCTAAAGCCACACCTGCTACAGATGTTCTCGCTAAAGCCACACCTGCTACAGATGTTCTCGCTAAAGCCACACCTGCTACAGATGTTTCTTCTAAAGCCACACCTGCTACAGATGTTCTCGCTAAAGCCACACCTGCTACAGATGTTTCTTCTAAAGCCACACCTGCTACAGATGTTCTCGCTAAAGCCACACCTGCTACAGGTGTTCTCGCTAAAGCCACACCTGCTACAGATGTTCTCGCTAAAGCCACACCTGCTACAGATGTTTTTTCTAAAGCCACACCTGCTACAGATGTTTCTTCTAAAGCCACACCTGCTACAGATGTTTCCTCTAAATCCACACCTGCTACAGATGTTTCCTCTAAAGCCACACCTGCTACAGATGTTCTCCCTTAAGCCACACCTGCTACAGATGTTTCTTCTAAAGCCACACCTGCTACAGATGTTTTTTCTAAAGCCACACCTGCTACAGATGTTCTCCCTTAAGCCACACCGCATTTTTCCACGTCATCAGGTCATTCATATAGCCACTGCTCCTCTGTAACCAGTGGGAGGGGCTTATAGCAGCAGAGAAATGGAAAGTATAGAGTCTGACCTCCCCTGATTCTCGTATTTTTTAAAATGTTTTTCTCAAAATGCCCTGTCTCTTTGATTTGCAGGCTTTTCTCACGAGGCCTGTGAAAAAACTCCCAGAATGCACCTGAAGCTTTGTTTAGTGCTGCACAGTTTCTGAGAAAAGCCAGTTCTGCCACTAAGTAGGTAAATCCCAGAGATGAGTGAGAAAAAGAACATTATGCTGTAAATGTTGCACAAAATGTGAAATTCTCATTAATTCAGTGTCAAAAAACTCAAAAACGTGTTCTTACAAGAAGATTTAGGATTTCTGTGGCTGAAAACATGTTAGAAGGATGTTCTGTTTGGATGGATATCAATGGATCCATAAGGACTGCTAATCATCATGATCATTACTGTAGCAGTGTGTGGTTTGGTTTGGGGGGATTTGTAGTAAACGGCTCCTTTGTGGCCCTTCATCCCCCTCAGACCCCATAACAGCCCTCATCCTCATAAAGGTTGGGGGTCCGGGTCTGCAGAGACCCTCCTGAAAGTTTTTGGCTGTTTCTTCTTCATCTTCACTTTGTTTCAGACGAGCATTTGCTGATGAGCTATGGTGATGATGATGATGATGATGATGATGATGATGATGATGATGAAGTGGATGACGGTGATGAAGATGATGAGGAGGAGGGGCTCAGGCAGACTGCAGTCCGGCTTTGTGCTGATCTCAGTAAAGTCAATCTGACCTGATTGCCTGTAATCTGATTATCGGAGCGGATCGATGGGGGACACTCGGGCTGGTCCCGGACCAAAACCATCATCAGGCTGATGAGGAAAACGTGAAACTTTTCTGTGAAACAGAAATGATGTGGGATCGACGCGGAAATTCACTCAGATTCTTGGAAATGCAGGATTTTTCATGGAGATTAGTAGCACGCGTCTGAGACCGACCGGGTCAGAACCGAAGCGAAGCCGGTTTCTTTTGAAACTAACGATGAGAAAGGCGGCGGCTCCAAACTGGACTCCTGACCGAACCCGAACTAAGTTCCGGATGAGGAGGGCGGGAACTTACATGGGTCTGAGGACGGTTCGGACGGTACCAGAACTTCAACCAGGACTGAGCGGCAGACTCCGCTGGTTCCGGACTCCACTGCGGTTGTCAATCGTCGTTTCAGTCCGGTTCGGTTCGTGAAAGTGCTCCACGCAGAGAGGCGGCGCGTGAGCCCGACCGGCTGATTGACAGCAAATGGCACGCGCCCGACTTCTGACACGCGGGCGGGAAAACGGTCCTCCCCCCGCGACGAACAGCCGGGGTCGGGAGCGGGGAGACCGGCGGAGCCACAGCGGGGCCGCGGAGGCTTCATGAAGGAAGTCCGAGTCAAAGTTCCAGCCCGGATTCCGGTCCACGCTCCTCCCCCCGGCGCGCGGGCTGCGGCCAATCACAGCGCAGCGCGTGCGCGCCAAGCCAGGCAGACTTTAGAGAAAGAGGAAGACGCAGTTAACATGTCAACAAACAAGCGAACGCGTGAATAAACAAGCTAAACAAACAAGAGCACATGTAAACAAATAAATAAATAAATATGTCGACAAACAGGGCTTTCTCCTTTACATGACACACAAATACTTTCATCTCTAAGGATCCACATGTTTCTTTTACATTTAAACTCATTTTCTAAACAAACCTAAGAAATGACTAAAACTGTTGTTTTTGTTCATCACGTTTCCATTAACTCATTTATTCTGTTTAATCATTTGACCCTTCTCACTCTCCGTACTTCCTGTCTTTACTCTTTTATGGTCATAAATGTTAAAAAAACAGCTGCTTTATTGTTTTGGATCCATTTCCTTTAAATGTTTAAAGATTCAAACAGCTGTTCACAGATGTTACAGTGACTCATTCTGACTGGTTCTTTTCCAAAATGACCTTTTAAAGGTCAAAAAACTCCCAAAAAATAAACTTTACTTTTTCCTGTGCATAAAGTCATTGAAGCTGCTTTAGTTTAGTCATGTTGTAAAAACGTTTTCCGGTCCGGTTTGACGGTAAACGGCGGAAACGTCTGCTCCTGGCGTTCCCCGGGTCCTAGCGCCCCCTGCTGCCGGTGCTTCCCATCACTCAGCCCGCGTCATTCAGTCTGATTCTGAGTTCTCTGTGGTTCTGACAGAACCACAGAGAACGGGTCCACGTGGAACCGCAAACGGGTCGACGGGTCCACGTGAGTGCAGGTCACAGTTTTGGCTCTGTTCGGGTTCTGGTATAACATAGAGGATTCACTCTGAGCCGGAACCGGAACAGAGAACATGAAATGAGAAGAAACTGGAGGAAAACACAAAGACGTTTCACACCCTGAAGGTGTTGTGACTTTATATGATGTTGCTCTGAGTTACCTTAGCGTGGGTGTTATCAGCGGGGGCCTGTTTCAGAAAGGAGGTTAAGTGTAAACTCTGAGTGCGTTAACCCTGAAATCAGGGAAACCCTGGGTTTTCCGTTTCAGAATGGGAGGTTTGTTAAACCAGAGAAAGCAGAGTAAGTCAAACCCGTTTCTGAAAGAGAGGTAACTTATACTCTGAGTCAGTGTCCATGGTTACTTATGCTGTGAACCTAACCTGGTCGGGAGCAGGTTTTATTCTCTAAACTCAAGGTTTCTGCCGGTCCCCTCCCCTTTTTAAAGACGAAGCGGTATTTTTTGCTGTTTTTGTTTGAGCGTTACCGTTTTTCGTTGCAGTCAATTACATATATACAATGAAAACAACATTAGATATGTATTGCTATGTTGATGTTTCATATGTCAAATATTGTCAACAAAGCCTACATCCATGACATGCTCAAATTTACCTGATTGAATTATGTTTTTATACTTCATTTTTAGCTGCTGCCATGTTCTTTTAATTCCTGCAGGATTGCATCTACATGAAAATGAAATCAGGGACATTGAATTACATTAATGTAACAATTACTTTTTGGAAACACAATTTGCTAGCACTGCTTACTTTCTTAATCCCATATAAACCTATACCACTTGATCAATACAAGGGTAGTGTTGCAGTGTGTGTGTGCTGAGCGGGGTGCGATTGCATGTGCAGATGGGGGGGGGGGTGAGCACGGAGCGAAGGTGTGTGTGTGGTATATATTGTGTGTTCGGAGGACGGAGCTCTTAGTTAAATAAAGAGAAGGTGTCATTCCCAGAATAACTGTTTTGGAGTCGTTCTTAATCCGCTCTGGAGGTTGAGGGTTTCCAACGGGAAGTGAACCCCGAAGGAGAATTCCCTTCGGCCCTGAAGGAAATCTCCTCTGCGCTTCTGACCACGGTCGGAAAGACGAGAGAAAAGAAAAGAGAAGTCTTCGCGCAGCGAAAGGTTCAACAGTAGACAAAAGTTCACTTTTAAAAACACAATTGCATGGATTAATATTAAACTGACCAACGTTTGCAAGAGGGGAAGGTTAACAAAAAAGTCCTCTAAACATTACCGACGTTAAATGCATTTTTCCCCCCAGATTGGTTCTGAACACTATGCAGCATTTCATGCATTTACACCAGGAATAACACTTCAAAAGTACACCTAAATATCGCCGTTTTTATTTCACACCTTACGCTATTTAAAAACTTATTACAGCCAATATTTTATAACAATGATTTAAATGCAAACTTAGGCATTAACTTGAGCAGCTATGTTTTCCACTCAAACTGTCTCTGTTTTGCAGATGCAGCGGTGTTGCTTTTCTTCTGGAATATGTGCTCATATTCACTGTAACTCTGCAGCAGCATGTCAAGTTCAGCTGGAGAAAAATATGCAGACCTCTTTTTTCACGGTTGCCATGGTGACTCGTAATATCTGCGCTCCATTGATAATGGCTTCTTCTAGTCGCGGTGCGCACGCTTAACTCCGAATCAGTCCACTCAGAGTTGATTGACCTAACTCGGATCAGCTTCTCTGAAACAGAAAACTCAGAGTTGTTAATCTCTGGATTGACCAACTCAGAGTTCAAGTTCAACCTCAGAGTTGGTTGAACTTCCTTTCTGAAACAGGCCCCGGGTCTCTTAATTAGGAAAGACGACAGGGACACAGCTGTCGGTGCAAGCAGTGGCGGTTCTACACAAACTTACTCCCTGGGCGAGTAACCCCACCAGCCCCCCCCCCCCCCCCCCCCCCCCCCCGCACACATACAAAATTTGACAACATCCTGCTGTGTTCCCTATCTTCTATTTCGCCATTTTACACAAAAAATGCATGAATTTTCTAGACTCGTATAACAGCGGGGGTCAAACTCAGTCACACAGGGGCCTAAGTTAAAAACACGCTTAAGGTTTTGGGCTGAAGAAGATAAATATTTACTGAGCACACTAAAGCTAAACTTTTAAACCTTTTAAAATGAACTTTTTGAACATAAATATGAATGAAAATAGGAACATTAATCCAGAATAACTCAAGTTAAACCTTAAATAACTTGTAATATTTTGCTCTCCATTTAAATATATTCTGTCAAAATTATACAAATATGAACATGCTGCAGAACAAAACAAAGAAAGCCTGGAAATATTAATAAGAAATTGCAAATCAAATAATTCCGTTTTTTTCCCCTCTTTTATCATTTTTTAGAGCATTTTTTTTTAGAGCTGGACTCCTGCTTCATTTTTAGCAATAATTTCTTAATGTATGACGTCCTGTGTGTGTCTTTGTGAAACATAACAGAGGGATTAGATCTAAAAAATAAAACTTATTGTGATTAATATGTTTAGGTCTTATAAAACATTAAAGACTAAATCATAGAACTCATCAGTGGGATTACTCCAAAAATATTTGGCATTTCCCTAAATTTGTGCAACACCAACAGCAGAAATCCTCCAAAGAAACTCAATCCATAAAAAATGGTCTGCGCCCACCACCCCTCCCCTTCCCTCTGACACACGCGGCTCCGTCTCTATGACGACAGGCGCAGCTGCGGCCCAGAGTTGATTGTCAGATAGAAAAAGACTCCCAATCACCTGTTAGTGTGATTCAGCCAGCCACCGGTGAGTTGCGCTCCCCTCTCGAGTTTTTTGACTAATGTTCCAAAGACTACCGCAAAGAGGTGTGGCCGCAAGCGTCTTGCAGCAGAGGGCGGTGGTCACGTGCGCGTCGGGTCTGCTGTGTCGGAGCAAGGAATTGTGGGAAATAATCCCCATTGCCTGCTTTTGTCGAAATTGGGTTGAGCACGGGTGTTTGTTCTGCCTAATTCCTTTTCATGTGCCTGTTTTACATTGTTTCACTGAGTTATTTCGTCTTTTTTTTATTTTTGCACCATAAGTGTGAAGAGGAAATAGGATGAAGACATTCTTAAGAGTCTGATGTGTCAAAATAAAAGCGTAAAGTGTCGGCAGTTGAAGCAATTTCAAATTAAAAGCTCCAAGCTTCCTCTTTGAATAATGTAGTACATTGTGTGTGTAACACATCGGGCACGGCAAATGCCGCCCCCCATGAAGTGCCGCCCTGGGCGACCGCCCACATCGCCCGTATTAAAAACCGCCACTGGGTGCAAGAGCATTCACTTGTACTTTACTCTGAAACTCCCCGTGGCATATACAGGCTGACAGCAACCTCTATTGGTTGGTTGGTGGTTATTACTGCTGTCTATCACAATATACCACATCCCTCTTTCCCCAAGACATGTTAATCATAACATCTTCAACAGTTGTTTAAACACAACAGCACCCTCTAAATAATTTGAACATCAGACAGTCTTATGCTCCTAACATAATGGCTAGGCAAATTCAGATTGTAAACAACCTTACATTTAACAATGTGCATCTTAGGGCAGTAGTCTGAAACATCGACATACAAACATTTAACTTAGTTCTTAAAATTTTTCAAAAGGAACATACTCTTTTCTTTTACGAAACCATTAAACAAATCAAAGCAGCAGTATGAACACAGAATTGTCACATGAACTAGTCTCTGTATCTGGCAGGACGTATGACTGCTCGACCACTGCGTGTGAAGTACGGTGCTGTGTTTTCCATACTTTCAGAAGATGATTTCTGTGGGGAATCACATGCTGGTGGATCAACTGACTCTGGGTTTTGAGATAATAGTCCATCCGAGTCCAAATTCAGAGTTGTGTCCTTAAACAGACTTGAGTGTGTTTTCCTCAGATGCCTTCTGTTCCTCCTGAGAGAATTACCTGATGGTGTTCGCACGGTGTAGGAGCGTGGTTCCTCTCTTTGATGAACGATGACTGCTGGCTCCCAACCGCGGCAGATTTGCATATGCACAGTGTCACCAGGAGATAGAACTGGTAGTGGCCTTGCACGCTTGTCAAAGTGTAACTTTTGCTTTGATTGCATGTCCCGTAGTTTTTCTGGGATGTTTTGTGGAGTTGACTGTCTCAACACATTACTAGAACATGGCAGGGTGCTGCGCAGGACTCTTCCCATCAACATTTGTGCGGGTGACGAGTTCAATCCAGTAACTGGAGTGTTTCTCAGTGATAACATCACTAGATGTGGATCAGTGCTGGTCTGGATTGCTTTCTTTAGTGCATGTTTAACAGTCTTAATGGTTCGCTCCGCCATTCCGTTTGAAGAGGGAAAACCAGGGCTGGAATGAGTGAGCTTAATCTCCCAAGCATCTGCGAATGATTTCATCTCATAGCTGGCAAATGGAACATGGTCACTCACTATTTCTTTGGGAATCCCGTGTCTTGCAAACACTGATTTCATCTTTTGAATGACAGAGTAAGCTGTTTTGTCTGGCAAGTTGAGAACCTCTGGGTATTTGGTCAGGTAATCAATTAACAACAGATACGGCTGACCCTCCAGCTCGAAAATATCTGCCCCAATTTTCATCCACGGCAGCTCCGGAATCATGTGTGGAACAAGTGGCTCCGCCTGGTTCTTTGGTTGCATTTGCTGGCACTGTTCACATTTTTGAATCATAGTCTCTATATCACTGGACATACCAGGCCAGTATAGCACTTTTCTTGCTTTAGCTTTCGTGCGCTGTATACCTTGGTGAGCCATGTGCAGTTTTTCCAGGATAGTTTGTCGGAAGTTCTGTGGTATCACGATCTTGTCTCCTACCATGACTATGCCTTTGTGAATGCTGATGTTGTGTCGCATGGGCCAATAGCATTATAGTGCTCTGTCTAAACTTTTACTGGCCACCCATGAATGTGTTTTTCACACTCAGATTGTAGCTCACTGTCTGTTGCAACTGCTGTTCTCAGTCTATTGAGTGTGTCTTCACTCAGTGCCTCTGTAGCCTCTAATGCATACACAACTCTCTCATCGCAGCCATTTTCACTTGTGGCGTCATTGCCACTGGTTGCTGTAGCACGAGAGAGGGCATCGGCTATGAACATGTGTTTGCCGGGCGTGTATGTGACAGTGAGTTCATACCTTTGCAGCTGTAACAGCATTCCTTGCAATCTGGCTGGTGCTTTGGACAGCGGTTTGCGCATGATCGCTTCAAGAGGCTTGTGATCAGACTGCACAGTCACTGGTCTTCCACAGACATACTGGTGGAATCTTTTGGTAGCAAACACAATGGCAAGCAGCTCTTTTTCAATTTGGGCGTATCTCTTTTCTGTGTCCGTGAGTGCTCGTGACGCATAACATGCAGGTTGTCCATCCTGTAGCAGGCACGCACCCAGTCCATCTTTTGAAGATTCTGCTTGTAGTCAAAGATTTAGTTTGGTCATAGAATCTCAGAACTGGAGCTTGAGTGAGCGCCGTCTTCAGTGTGCTTAACGCAGCTGTGTGGTGTGGTTGCCACTGCCACACAGTGTCCTTCTTTAGTAACTGCCTCAAAGGTGCAGTAACCGACCCTTCATTTGGGATGTACTGTGCCAAGAATTTTACCATTCCCAGAAGACGCTGGAGACTTTGTTTATCCTCTGGAGTTGGCATGTCAATAATGGCTTTAATCTTTGTGTCGTCTGCTTTCTGGCCTGCTGCAGTCATGATGTGACCCATGTATTTCACTGTGTCTACTTTGAATTGAATTTTGTCCTTGTTAAACTTCACATTTGCTGTTTTCGCTCTCTCCATTACCTTTTGCAGGATTTCATCATGCTCGCGCTCTGAAGTTGCTGCTATGATCATTTCATCTGCAATGATAAACACACCAGGGATGTCACCAAAAGTCTCACAGTTCTTTGGTTGAAAAACTTCGCTGGCAGACTTAATGCCAAATGGGAGCCGGAGGAAACGAAACCGGCCCTAAGGTGTGTTAAATGTGCAGAGCTTAGAAGATGGCTCGTCCAGTTTGATCTGCCAGTAACCATCTTTTTCATCCAGAATGGTGAAGATTGATTTTCCTGCAGTTTACTACGAACATCCTCATGTGTGGGGATAGAATAGTGCTGGCGTTTTACTGCTTGGTTCAGGTCACAAGGGTCCAAACACACCCTTAGTGTTCCATTCTTTTTCTGTGTTGCAACCAGACTGTTGACCCAATCTGTGGGCTCCTTGACTGGCTTTATTGCGTTTCTGTCTTGTAAGTCTTTCAGTGTCTTTTTCAGTGGCTCCATTATGGACAGCGGAACATTTCTGCATGCATGAATCACAGGTGTGACGTTTGGGTCTATGTGTATGTGGTGAACTCCAGGAAACTCCCCCAAGCCTGTGAAGACCTCTGCGTACTTCTCAATGAGCTCTTCCTTGGTTGCTGGTGGTTTGGTTGGCTGTGGAGACTTTGCTGCTGCGATTGTCCCAATTCGTTTCACCAGGTGCAGCTGTTCACAAGCTTTTCCACCTAGGATCGACTTATCTGCATGGCTGGACACCAGAAAGTCACACACAGCTTTACACTTCCTTGTTTCCCATTCAAGAGAAACTACACCATCTGGGTGTATGCGGGTTCCACCAAAAGCTATGAGGACAGTCTTTGTGGGCTGTAATTGAGGAGCACCAGGTAGCTTTGCATAAACTGACTTGGGCAGAACATTTGCATCTGCACCTGTGTCAAGTTTGAAAGTAACTTGCATGCCTTCAATGTTCACAGTTTCATTCCCACTACCATCTATGTCACTATCATCACTCCGCACCATGCCTATGTACAATGAGTCAACTTCAGTCTCAATGTTGTTCACGTTTTTCTTGAAGTAACCTTTTTTCTCTGCATTTGTTCTGCATACCTTGGCAAAGTGATTAATTTTTCCACACTTGTGACACGTTGCTCCATAAGCTGGACACTGTCGAGGCTCGTGCTTATTACCACATTTGGTGCAAACCACTTGCTTGTTGCTGCTCGTTCTGTGTTTGCCATGTGCTGATTTATTGTGTCCTTGAGCTTTCTTCAGCGTATCCACTGCTGTGTCGTGGGTGACAGGTGTTGACTGCATGACCTGGATCTGTGCTTTGGCCACCTCTGCTGATCTGCAAATTTCTAATGCTTTACGAAGAGTGAGGTCATTCTCCCGAAGCAGTCTCTCTTTCAGTCTTGTGTCATTTATGCTGAACACCAACTTATCCCTGATCATGCCTTCCTCATCAGCTCCAAACTCACAATTTTTGCTTTTTTGACGGAGCTCTGTGACATATCTGTCCACTGATATTCCTGACATCATTGGGTGTGACCAGAACTGACCAGAACCGCTCAAATACAACAATCTTTGTGGGCTCCAGTAGTCTTTGAATGCTTTCAGAATGTCCTCCATCGTAAGTGCGTCTCCGGCTGGGGTGTTGTACACTTCTAAAGCTTCCTCGCCGATGGTGTGAAGAAGAATGGCTATTTTAACCTTTTCATCTTTTTCCAACGCACCTGTTGCAGTCATGTACAACTGGAATCTTTGTTCCCACCTGCCCGAAGTTTCTGACAGATTGCCGGTGAGCAGCAGCGGCGATGGCGGTTTGAACTGCTCCATGTTTTCAGCAACGTGTGCTAATTTAAGCTAGTTCTCCAGTGTTCTCCAGTGTTCTCCAGTGTTTTCCAGGGTTCTCCAGGGTTCTCCAGGATTCTCCCGGGTTCTCCAGCGTTTTCCAGGGTTCTCCAGGATTCTCCAGGGTTCTTCAGGATTGTCCAGGATTCTCCAGGGTTCTCCAGGATTCTCCAGTGTTTTCCAGGGGTTTCCAGGGTTCTCCAGGGTTTTCCAGGGTTCTCCAGGATTCTCCAGGGTTCTTCAGGATTGTCCAGGATTCTCCAGGGTTCTCCAGGATTCTCCAGTGTTTTCCAGGGGTTTCCAGGGTTCTCCAGGGTTCTCCAGGGTTCTCCAGGATTCTCCCGGGTTCTCCATTGTTCTCCAGGGTTTTCCAGGGTTCTCCAGGATTCTCCAGGATTCTCCAGGGTTCTCCGGGGTTTTCCAGGGTTCTCCAGGGTTTTCCAGGGTTCTCCAGGGTTCTCCAGGATTCTCCCGGGTTCTCCAGCGTTTTCCAGGGTTCTCCAGGATTCTCCAGGGTTCTTCAGGATTGTCCAGGATTCTCCAGGGTTCTCCAGGATTCTCCAGTGTTTTCCAGGGGTTTCCAGGGTTCTCCAGGGTTCTCCAGGATTCTCCCGGGTTCTCCATTGTTCTCCAGGGTTCTCCAGGGTTCTCCAGGATTCTCCAGGATTCTCCAGGGTTCTCCGGGGTTTTCCAGGGTTCTCCAGGGTTTTTCAGGGTTCTCCAGGATTCTCCAGGGTTTTCCAGGGTTCTCCAGGGTTCTCCAGGATTCTCCAGGGTTCTCCAGGGTTCTCCAGGATTCTCCAGTGTTTTCCAGGGTTCTCCAGGGTTCTCCAGGATTCTCCTGGGTTCTCCAGGGTTCTCCAGGATTCTCCAGGGTTCTCCAGTGTTTTCCAGGGTTTTCCAGGGTTCTCCAGGGTTCTCCAGGAATCTCCCGGGTTCTCCAGGGTTCTCCAGGATTCTCCCGGGTTCTCCAGGATTTTCCAGGATTCTCCAGGGTTCTCCGGGGTTTTCCAGGGTTCTCCAGGGTTTTTCAGGGTTCTCCAGGATTCTCCAGTGTTTTCCAGTGTTTTCCAGGGTTCTCCAGGGTTCTCCAGGATTCTCCTGGGTTCTCCAGGATTCTCCAGTGTTTTCCAGGGTTTTCCAGGGTTCTCCAGGGTTCTCCAGGAATCTCCCGGGTTCTCCAGGGTTCTCCAGGATTCTCCCGGGTTCTCCAGGATTTTCCAGGATTCTCCAGGGTTCTCCGGGGTTTTCCAGGGTTCTCCAGGGTTTTTCAGGGTTCTCCAGGATTCTCCAGGGTTTTCCAGGGTTCTTCAGGGTTTTCCAGGGTTCTCCAGAGTTCTCCAGGGTTTTCCAGGGTTTTCCAGGGTTCTCCAGGATTCTCCAGGGTTTTCCAGGGTTCTCCAGGGTTCTCCAGGATTCTCCAGGGTTTTCCAGGGTTCTCCAGGGTTCTCCAGCGTTCTCCAGGATTCTCCAGGGTTTTCCACGGTTCTTTAGGGTTTTCCAGGGTTCTCCAGAGTTCTCCAGGGTTTTCCAGGGTTCTCCAGGGTTTTCCAGGGTTCTCCAGGATTCTCCCGGGTTCTCCAGCGTTCTCCGGGGTTTTCCAGGGTTCTCCAGGGTTCTCCCGGGTTCTCCAGGGTTCTCCAGGATTCTCCAGGGTTTTCCAGCGTTCTCCAGGGTTTTCCAGGGTTCTCCAGGGTTCTCCAGGATTCTCCAGGGTTCTCCAGGGTTTTCCAGGATTCTCCAGTGTTTTTCAGGGTTCTCCAGGATTTTCCAGGGTTCTCCAGGATTCTCCAGGGTTTTCCAGGGTTCTCCAGGGTTTTCCAGGGTTCTCCAGGATTCTCCAGGGTTTTCCAGGGTTCTCCAGGGTTCTCCAGGATTCTCCAGTGTTTTTCAGGGTTCTCCAGGATTTTCCAGGGTTCTCCAGGATTCTCCAGGGTTTTCCAGGGTTCTCCAGGATTCTCCAGGGTTCTCCAGGGTGTTCCAGGGTTCTCCAGGGTTTTCCAGGGTTCTCCAGGATTCTCCAGGGTTTTCCAGGGTTTTCCAGGGTTCTCCAGGGTTTTTCAGGGTTCTCCAGGGTTTTCCAGGGTTCTTCAGGGTTCTCCAGGATTCTCCAGGATTCTCCAGTGTTTTCCAGGGTTTTCCAGGGTTCTCCAGGGTTTTTCAGGGTTCTCCAGGATTCTCCAGGGTTCTCCAGGATTCTCCAGGGTTCTCCAGGATTCTCCAGGGTTTTCCGGGGTTCTCCAGGATTCTCCAGGGTTCTCCAGGATTCTCCAGGGTTCTCCAGGATTCTCCAGTGTTTTCCAGGGTTTTCCAGGATTCTCCAGGGTTTTCCAGGGTTTTTCAGGGTTCTCCAGGATTCTCCCGGGTTCTCCAGCGTTCTCCAGGGTTTTCCAGGGTTCTCCAGGATTCTCCAGGGTTCTCCAGGATTCTCCAGGGTTCTCCAGGGTGTTCCAGGGTTCTCCAGGGTTTTTCAGGGTTCTCCAGGATTCTCCAGGGTTCTCCAGGGTTTTCCAGGGTTATTCAGGGTTATCCAAAGTTCTCAAGGGTTCTTCAGGGTTCTCCAGGATTCTCCAGGGTTCTCCAGGATTCTCCAGGGTTCTCCAGGATTCTCCAGGGTTCTCCCGGGTTCTCCAGGATTCTCCAGGATTCTCCAGGGTTCTCCAGGGTTTTCCAGGGTTCTCCAGAGTTCTCCAGGGTTCTTCAGGGTTTCCAGGGTTCTCCATGATTCTCCAGGGTTCTCCAGGATTTTTCAGGGTTCTCCAGGGTTTTCCAGGATTCTCCAGGGTTCTCCAGGATTCTCCAGTGTTTTCCAGGGTTTCTCCAGGGTTCTCCAGGATTCTCCCGGGTTCTCCAGCGTTCTCCAGGGTTTTCCAGGGTTCTCCAGGATTCTCCAGGGTTTTCCAGGGTTCTCCAGGGTTTTTCAGGGTTCTCCAGGGTTCTCCAGGGTTTTCCAGGGTTCTTCAGGGTTATCCAGAGTTCTCCAGGGTTCTTCAGGGTCCTCCAGGGTTCTCCAGGATTCTCCAGTGTTTTCCAGGGTTTTCCAGGGTTCTCCAGGATTCTCCCGGGTTCTCCAGCGTTCTCCAGGGTTTTCCAGGGTTCTCCAGGATTCTCCAGGGTTTCCCAGGGCTCTCCAGGGTTCTCCAGGGTTTTTCAGGGTTCTCCATGATTCTCCAGGGTTCTCCAGGGTTTTCCAGGGTTCTTCAGGGTTCTCCAGGATTCTCCCGGGTTCTCCAGCGTTTTCCAGGGTTCTCCAGGATTCTCCAGGGTTCTTCAGGATTGTCCAGGATTCTCCAGGGTTCTCCAGGATTCTCCAGTGTTTTCCAGGGGTTTCCAGGGTTCTCCAGGGTTCTCCAGGATTCTCCCGGGTTCTCCATTGTTCTCCAGGGTTTTCCAGGGTTCTCCAGGATTCTCCAGGGTTCTCCGGGGTTTTCCAGGGTTCTCCAGGGTTTTCCAGGGTTCTCCAGGGTTCTCCAGGATTCTCCCGGGTTCTCCAGCGTTTTCCAGGGTTCTCCAGGATTCTCCAGGGTTCTTCAGGATTGTCCAGGATTCTCCAGGGTTCTCCAGGATTCTCCAGTGTTTTCCAGGGGTTTCCAGGGTTCTCCAGGGTTCTCCAGGATTCTCCCGGGTTCTCCATTGTTCTCCAGGGTTTTCCAGGGTTCTCCAGGATTCTCCAGGATTCTCCAGGGTTCTCCGGGGTTTTCCAGGGTTCTCCAGGGTTTTCCAGGGTTCTCCAGGGTTCTCCAGGATTCTCCCGGGTTCTCCAGCGTTTTCCAGGGTTCTCCAGGATTCTCCAGGGTTCTTCAGGATTGTCCAGGATTCTCCAGTGTTTTCCAGGGGTTTCCAGGGTTCTCCAGGGTTCTCCAGGATTCTCCCGGGTTCTCCATTGTTCTCCAGGGTTTTCCAGGGTTCTCCAGGATTCTCCAGGATTCTCCAGGGTTCTCCGGGGTTTTCCAGGGTTCTCCAGGGTTTTCCAGGGTTCTCCAGGGTTCTCCAGGATTCTCCCGGGTTCTCCAGCGTTTTCCAGGGTTCTCCAGGATTCTCCAGGGTTCTTCAGGATTGTCCAGGATTCTCCAGGGTTCTCCAGGATTCTCCAGTGTTTTCCAGGGGTTTCCAGGGTTCTCCCGGGTTCTCCATTGTTCTCCAGGGTTTTCCAGGGTTCTCCAGGATTCTCCCGGGTTCTCCAGGATTATCCAGGATTCTCCAGGGTTCTCCAGGGTTTTCCAGGGTTCTCCAGGGTTCTCCAGGATTCTCCCGGGTTCTCCAGGATTCTCCCGGGTTCTCCAGCGTTTTCCAGGGTTCTCCAGGATTCTCCAGTGTTTTCCAGGGGTTTCCAGGGTTCTCCAGGGTTCTCCAGGATTCTCCCGGGTTCTCCATTGTTCTCCAGGGTTTTCCAGGGTTCTCCAGGATTCTCCAGGGTTCTCCGGGGTTTTCCAGGGTTCTCCAGGGTTTTTCAGGGTTCTCCAGGATTCTCCAGGGTTTTCCAGGGTTCTCCAGGGTTCTCCAGGATTCTCCAGGGTTCTTCAGGGTTCTCCAGGATTCTCCAGTGTTTTCCAGGGTTCTCCAGGGTTCTCCAGGATTCTCCTGGGTTCTCCAGGATTCTCCAGTGTTTTCCAGGGTTTTCCAGGGTTCTCCAGGGTTCTCCAGGAATCTCCCGGGTTCTCCAGGGTTCTCCAGGATTCTCCCGGGTTCTCCAGGATTTTCCAGGATTCTCCAGGGTTCTCCGGGGTTTTCCAGGGTTCTCCAGGGTTCTCCAGGATTCTCCCGGGTTCTCCATTGTTCTCCAGGGTTTTCCAGGGTTCTCCAGGATTCTCCAGGATTCTCCAGGGTTCTCCGGGGTTTTCCAGGGTTCTCCAGGGTTTTCCAGGGTTCTCCAGGGTTCTCCAGGATTCTCCCGGGTTCTCCAGCGTTTTCCAGGGTTCTCCAGGATTCTCCAGGGTTCTTCAGGATTGTCCAGGATTCTCCAGGGTTCTCCAGGATTCTCCAGTGTTTTCCAGGGGTTTCCAGGGTTCTCCAGGGTTCTCCAGGATTCTCCCGGGTTCTCCATTGTTCTCCAGGGTTTTCCAGGGTTCTCCAGGATTCTCCAGGGTTCTCCAGGGTTCTCCAGGGTTCTCCAGGATTCTCCTGGGTTCTCCAGGATTCTCCAGGGTTTTCCAGGGTTTTTCAGGGTTCTCCAGGATTCTCCCGGGTTCTCCAGCGTTCTCCAGGATTCTCCAGGGTTCTCCAGGGTTTTCCAGGGTTATTCAGGGTTATCCAAAGTTCTCAAGGGTTCTTCAGGGTTCTCCAGGATTCTCCAGGGTTCTCCAGGATTCTCCAGGGTTCTCCAGGGTTTTTCAGGGTTCTCCAGGATTCTCCCGGGTTCTCCAGGGTTCTCCAGGATTCTCCAGGGTTCTCCAGGGTTTTCCAGGGTTATTCAGGGTTATCCAAAGTTCTCAAGGGTTCTTCAGGGTTCTCCAGGATTCTCCAGGGTTCTCCAGGATTCTCCAGGGTTCTCCAGGATTCTCCAGGGTTCTCCCGGGTTCTCCAGGATTCTCCAGGATTCTCCAGGGTTCTCCAGGGTTTTCCAGGGTTCTCCAGAGTTCTCCAGGGTTCTTCAGGGTTTCCAGGGTTCTCCATGATTCTCCAGGGTTCTCCAGGATTTTTCAGGGTTCTCCAGGGTTTTCCAGGATTCTCCAGGGTTCTCCAGGATTCTCCAGGGTTTCTCCAGGGTTCTCCAGGATTCTCCCGGGTTCTCCAGCGTTCTCCAGGGTTTTCCAGGGTTCTCCAGGATTCTCCAGGGTTTTCCAGGGTTCTCCAGGGTTTTTCAGGGTTCTCCAGGGTTCTCCAGGGTTTTCCAGGGTTCTTCAGGGTTATCCAGAGTTCTCCAGGGTTCTTCAGGGTCCTCCAGGGTTCTCCAGGATTCTCCAGTGTTTTCCAGGGTTTTCCAGGGTTCTCCAGGATTCTCCCGGGTTCTCCAGCGTTCTCCAGGGTTTTCCAGGGTTCTCCAGGATTCTCCAGGGTTTCCCAGGGCTCTCCAGGGTTCTCCAGGGTTTTTCAGGGTTCTCCATGATTCTCCAGGGTTCTCCAGGGTTTTCCAGGGTTCTTCAGGGTTCTCCAGGATTCTCCCGGGTTCTCCAGCGTTTTCCAGGGTTCTCCAGGATTCTCCAGGGTTCTTCAGGATTGTCCAGGATTCTCCAGGGTTCTCCAGGATTCTCCAGTGTTTTCCAGGGGTTTCCAGGGTTCTCCAGGGTTCTCCAGGATTCTACCGGGTTCTCCATTGTTCTCCAGGGTTCTCCAGGATTCTCCAGGATTCTCCAGGGTTCTCCGGGGTTTTCCAGGGTTCTCCAGGGTTTTCCAGGGTTCTCCAGGGTTCTCCAGGATTCTCCCGGGTTCTCCAGCGTTTTCCAGGGTTCTCCAGGATTCTCCAGGGTTCTTCAGGATTGTCCAGGATTCTCCAGGGTTCTCCAGGATTCTCCAGTGTTTTCCAGGGGTTTCCAGGGTTCTCCAGGGTTCTCCAGGATTCTCCCGGGTTCTCCATTGTTCTCCAGGGTTTTCCAGGGTTCTCCAGGATTCTCCAGGATTCTCCAGGGTTCTCCGGGGTTTTCCAGGGTTCTCCAGGGTTTTCCAGGGTTCTCCAGGGTTCTCCAGGATTCTCCCGGGTTCTCCAGCGTTTTCCAGGGTTCTCCAGGATTCTCCAGGGTTCTTCAGGATTGTCCAGGATTCTCCAGGGTTCTCCAGGATTCTCCAGTGTTTTCCAGGGGTTTCCAGGGTTCTCCAGGGTTCTCCAGGATTCTCCCGGGTTCTCCATTGTTCTCCAGGGTTTTCCAGGGTTCTCCAGGATTCTCCAGGATTCTCCAGGGTTCTCCGGGGTTTTCCAGGGTTCTCCAGGGTTTTTCAGGGTTCTCCAGGATTCTCCAGGGTTTTCCAGGGTTCTCCAGGGTTCTCCAGGATTCTCCAGGGTTCTTCAGGGTTCTCCAGGATTCTCCAGTGTTTTCCAGGGTTCTCCAGGGTTCTCCAGGGTTCTCCAGGATTCTCCTGGGTTCTCCAGGATTCTCCAGTGTTTTCCAGGGTTTTCCAGGGTTCTCCAGGGTTCTCCAGGAATCTCCCGGGTTCTCCAGGGTTCTCCAGGATTCTCCCGGGTTCTCCAGGATTTTCCAGGATTCTCCAGGGTTCTCCGGGGTTTTCCAGGGTTCTCCAGGGTTTTTCAGGGTTCTCCAGGATTCTCCAGGGTTTTCCAGGGTTCTTCAGGGTTTTCCAGGGTTCTCCAGAGTTCTCCAGGGTTTTCCTGGGTTTTCCAGGGTTCTCCAGGATTCTCCAGGGTTTTCCAGGGTTCTCCAGGGTTTTCCAGGGTTCTCCAGGGTTCTCCAGCGTTCTCCAGGATTCTCCAGGGTTTTCCACGGTTCTTCAGGGTTTTCCAGGGTTCTCCAGAGTTCTCCAGGGTTTTCCAGGGTTCTCCAGGGTTCTCCAGGATTCTCCCGGGTTCTCCAGCGTTCTCCGGGGTTTTCCAGGGTTCTCCAGGGTTCTCCCGGGTTCTCCAGGGTTCTCCAGGATTCTCCAGGGTTTTCCAGCGTTCTCCAGGGTTTTCCAGGGTTCTCCAGGGTTCTCCAGGGTTCTCCAGGGTTTTCCAGGATTCTCCAGTGTTTTTCAGGGTTCTCCAGGATTCTCCCGGGTTCTCCAGCGTTCTCCAGGGTTTTCCAGGGTTTTTCAGGGTTCTCCAGGATTCTCCCGGGTTCTCCAGCGTTCTCCAGGGTTTTCCAGGGTTCTCCAGGATTCTCCAGGGTTCTCCAGGATTCTCCAGGGTTCTCCAGGGTGTTCCAGGGTTCTCCAGGGTTTTTCAGGGTTCTCCAGGGTTCTCCAGCGTTCTCCAGGATTCTCCAGGGTTTTCCACGGTTCTTCAGGGTTTTCCAGGGTTCTCCAGAGTTCTCCAGGGTTTTCCAGGGTTCTCCAGGGTTTTCCAGGGTTCTCCAGGATTCTCCCGGGTTCTCCAGCGTTCTCCGGGGTTTTCCAGGGTTCTCCAGGGTTCTCCCGGGTTCTCCAGGATTCTCCAGGGTTTTCCAGCGTTCTCCAGGGTTTTCCAGGGTTCTCCAGGATTCTCCAGGGTTCTCCAGGGTTTTCCAGGATTCTCCAGTGTTTTTCAGGGTTCTCCAGGATTCTCCCGGGTTCTCCAGCGTTCTCCAGGGTTTTCCAGGGTTCTCCAGGATTCTCCAGGGTTCTCCAGGATTCTCCAGGGTTCTCCAGGATTCTCCAGGGTTCTCCAGGATTCTCCAGGGTTTTCCAGGGTTCTCCAGGATTCTCCAGGGTTTTCCAGGGTTTTCCAGGGTTCTCCAGGGTTTTTCAGGGTTCTCCAGGGTTTTCCAGGGTTCTTCAGGGTTCTCCAGGATTCTCCAGGATTCTCCAGTGTTTTCCAGGGTTTTCCAGGGTTCTCCAGGGTTTTTCAGGGTTCTCCAGGATTCTCCAGGGTTCTCCAGGATTCTCCAGGGTTCTCCAGGATTCTCCAGGGTTTTCCGGGGTTCTCCTGGATTCTCCAGGGTTCTCCAGGATTCTCCAGGGTTCTCCAGGATTCTCCAGTGTTTTCCAGGGTTTTCCAGGATTCTCCAGGGTTTTCCAGGGTTTTTCAGGGTTCTCCAGGATTCTCCCGGGTTCTCCAGCGTTCTCCAGGGTTTTCCAGGGTTCTCCAGGATTCTCCAGGGTTCTCCAGGATTCTCCAGGGTTCTCCAGGGTGTTCCAGGGTTCTCCAGGGTTTTTCAGGGTTCTCCAGGATTCTCCAGGGTTCTCCAGGGTTTTCCAGGGTTATTCAGGGTTATCCAAAGTTCTCAAGGGTTCTTCAGGGTTCTCCAGGATTCTCCAGGGTTTTCCAGGGTTTTTCAGGGTTCTCCAGGATTCTCCCGGGTTCTCCAGCGTTCTCCAGGGTTTTCCAGGGTTCTCCAGGATTCTCCAGGGTTCTCCAGGATTCTCCAGGGTTCTCCAGGGTGTTCCAGGGTTCTCCAGGGTTTTTCAGGGTTCTCCAGGATTCTCCAGGGTTCTCCAGGGTTTTCCAGGGTTATTCAGGGTTATCCAAAGTTCTCAAGGGTTCTTCAGGGTTCTCCAGGATTCTCCAGGGTTCTCCAGGATTCTCCAGGGTTCTCCAGGATTCTCCAGGGTTCTCCCGGGTTCTCCAGGATTCTCCAGGATTCTCCAGGGTTCTCCAGGGTTTTCCAGGGTTCTCCAGAGTTCTCCAGGGTTCTTCAGGGTTTTCCAGGGTTCTCCATGATTCTCCAGGGTTCTCCAGGATTTTTCAGGGTTCTCCAGGGTTTTCCAGGATTCTCCAGGGTTCTCCAGGATTCTCCAGTGTTTTCCAGGGTTTCTCCAGGGTTCTCCAGGATTCTCCCGGGTTCTCCAGCGTTCTCCAGGGTTTTCCAGGGTTCTCCAGGATTCTCCAGGGTTTTCCAGGGTTCTCCAGGGTTTTTCAGGGTTCTCCAGGGTTCTCCAGGGTTTTCCAGGGTTCTTCAGGGTTATCCAGAGTTCTCCAGGGTTCTTCAGGGTCCTCCAGGGTTCTCCAGGATTCTCCAGTGTTTTCCAGGGTTTTCCAGGGTTCTCCAGGATTCTCCCGGGTTCTCCAGCGTTCTCCAGGGTTTTCCAGGGTTCTCCAGGATTCTCCAGGGTTTCCCAGGGCTCTCCAGGGTTCTCCAGGGTTTTTCAGGGTTCTCCATGATTCTCCAGGGTTCTCCAGGGTTTTCCAGGGTTCTTCAGGGTTATCCAGAGTTCTCCAGGGTTCTCCAGGATTCTCCAGGGTCCTCCAGGATTCTCCAGGGTTCTCCAGGATTCTCCAGGGTTCTCCAGGGTTTTTCAGGGTTCTCCAGGATTCTCCAGGATTCTCCAGGGTTTTCCAGGGTTCTCCAGGATTCTCCAGGGTTTTCCAGGATTCTCCCGGGTTCTCCAGCGTTCTCCAGGGTTTTCCAGGGTTCTCCAGGATTCTCCAGGGTTCTCCAGGGTTTTCCAGGGTTCTCCAGGGTTTTTCAGGGTTCTCCAGGGTTCTCCAGGGTTTTCCAGGTTTCTTCAGGGTTATCCAGAGTTCTCCAGGGTTCTTCAGGGTTTTCCAGGGTTCTCCAGGATTATTTAGGGTTCTCCAGGGTTTTCCAGGTGGAAGGTGAAGATCACTCCTGGAAGTTTGGGATCATTTCCAAAACAACAGTTTGAAATAAGATGTTCAGCAGTTGCAGAAAAGCGAAGACTTGAAAGATGGAGAATCAGATGAAACGTCTGCTCAGGTTCCAGAACAAAGTTCTTTCCTGGAGCTGAGATCCACGAACCAGGAGGAACGTCTCTGACTCCACTGGCAGAAATGGGAATGTTGTTCCGCCTGCAGGAACGTCTGTGTTTGGAAGACCTGCAGACCGGGTCAGAACCGACAACAGGCTGAAGGTTCTGTTGAGGGCCATGCAGGACCCGGATCAGATCCTATCATTGGCTGCAGGGGCATCCGTCAGAGTTCTGGTTCTGGACAGTCTGACCTGGTTCTGTTCCCTCTGAGGTTCCCTTCAGAGTTTGTCAGGAGGAAAACGGTGAAGTTCCAGCAGAAACTTTCATTTCTGCTCTAAAGTTTTACTCTGGAACAGGATTTCTGAGAACTCCACCTCTAAAAGTCATGCAGCAGATTTTTATTATTATTTTTGAATTCAACCTTTATTGACTTTTTTCTGCTTTATTGTTCTAAACAGAACGGAACAAGAACAACAGTCATAAGGAGAATGGCAGGAGATGACATTTCTACTACAGAAGAAATATGTTCAAACAGAATTTATAAATGCCTGTTTTTTTTGTTTAAACTATTAGAAAATGCTGCATAAATAAGATTCTAATTCTATAATTATTACAGAGGAAGAAAGTTGTCATTAAGAACATTTTGATTTGTGAAAATGAAACTTACCAAATATTATAATAAGATTCAATTCCAATGTTATGTTAGATTTTGTGTTCTTCTCATTTATGATTTATTCAAATTTATTATGAAATTGTGATTCAAATTTGTGATCAAACATAAACCTTCTAGTAATATTCCAGTTCCAGCAGGTGACTGATGGTTTCTGGTCTTCACAGTTGGGGTCAGTTGTCTGATTATATGTTTGTATTGATCAGTAGGTTAGATTCTGTGCAGACGTTTCTAGGAGACGTCTCTCATCGGGATTCATAATTTCTGATCCAGAGTCCAGATCTGTTTCCAGGAATAAATGTTCTTTAGCAGAAACGACGTTCTGCTGAAACAGGACTTTGTTCTTCAGGACAAACAGGATTTTCTAACATTAGTGTCATTCAGAGATAAGAAGGAGACATTTTCATCAAGGTCAGAGTTTTTAAAGAGTTTCAGATTTCATTAGTAATCAGAAACAATGGAATACTCTGTTGGAGGAACAGCAGGTTATATTTAAGGTTCAATTCTTCAGATCTGAGTAATCGACCACGATGGTTAAAGAGCCGACCCACCATAGGATATTATCATTAATAATAATAATAATTAAATAATCATTAAAGCAGTTATTGTAAAATGAAGATTTGTTCTTGGAAAGTATCTTCATCTGCAGGAATCTTGTCATTATTTCACATAGACAGAAGTCCATCTTTTAGGGTTTCAGGGTAAGTCCACCTTGATTTAATGTTTACTGCTTTTTCGATGCTCTCTACAAATACCTGGGGGGTAATTTAGTCACTAAATAGTTTATAAAATTCCCCTGTTAACCCATCTGATCCAGGAGATTAGTTATTATTAAGGTGGTTCATAGAAAAGCGTAACACCTGGAGTTTGTTCTGGTTTAAGGCGTGATCCGGGTCTTCATGGGGTCCAGAGGCTTAAGGTTTACTGTAGATCATCATTTTGGGCTCAGAGGTTCCAGCTTCTGCTGCTTTCCCGCCGCTTCAGGAAAATCCCAGCAGAAGGAAAACTGCCTGAAGTATAAACTTGAACAGAAAAGTGTCTGCGCTCAGTGGCGCCCCCTGCTGCCCAACTCCAAACTGCTGGATAAAAACCCTTTCCTCTGCAGATTGAAGTTGATTTGAATATTTGATGTATTGAACATTAAAGTTGCTCCCGCTCAGCATAAAAAGTGAGCGTTTCCCCAGGAGAGCTGCTGTTTTCACGCATCATTCATGTCTTTGTCCTGCTTTTCCTTGCAGCAGCTGCTGCAGACGGAGGACGAGGGTTTGAAACCCTCAGAATAAGGGAGGCAGACTCGGCCGTGTTCATGGTCTTTTTATTGTCATACTTTCATCCTGCTGCGCATTAGCAATGGCGTTTTCTACTATATGGTGCGTTACATGAAAGCGTGAGAAAAGGTGCAAACACAAAGACAGCTGCAGCGGCGCCGCCTGCAGGCGGAGCGTCTTCTCTGTTCTACATGCGTGCTGCCTTTGGAAACACGGAAAAGCAGCAAAACCCACTTCTGTCCCAACAGGTTCGGTATTTCCTGCAGAACCCAAACGCAGCGCTCCGTAAAGAGGAACATGTCAAATTCCGATCTTTGCAGGTTTTTAGGAGCTGCAGGCGACTCAAAGCCGGACTTTCTCCTCCAAAGCTCTCAGTCTTTGGACAGGAAATGACTAAAACATTCCTGCTGCATTGGAAATTCTGTCTTGGTGTTTCCACTTTTTCTGAATTTTTAAAGCTGTGACATAAAAGACAATCGTGCGTTAAAACGGGTAACCGGGTCGATCCCGACGTTCCCAACGATCCTCATATAAACTCACACTGGAAGACTTTCTCTGAGGTGGAACGTTGGGATGGGATCGCTTCAGTTTTCAGTCCATGTGTTCACATCCGGGAAACATCAAAGAAAAGCACTTTAGAAGTGAAAGGACATAGGCCCCGCCCACCTCGACTCCACCTCTAAACGACTCAAACATTTTTAGAACAGTGCTTCCTGTCGGCTGATGGGACGTGACCCGGGTTTCCCAAAAACATCTGGAGGGCGAGCGGTTGGATTTGGGTCGGACACTCAGGACGTTTTTTTGTTGTAGTGGTAGCTGCTGCAGCGTGCCTAATGAGGGGAGCTGTGCAGAACGGCACCAAAAACCATTTCAGCCCAGTTCTTGAACTACGTCTGAGAGCGGGACAGAGAGGCTCATCGGACTCTGGAGTCGAACAGAATCCGGTCCGAACCGTCTGCTGTTTGTGGCTCCGGATTCTTCTCAGAACCTCGTCGGCACGGCAACCGTTTTCTTTCAGAAACACTGCAGGGGTCCAAACCACACTGGCTTCAGATGCTTCTGGGGAACCGGCGGTCCTGAGAGGAGGATCGGGTTCGGGAAGAGAAGAAGAGGATGAAGGCTGGGGAGGGCAGTGGAGTGAGTCCATCTGAAATTCACGGATCAGGACGTCTGCAGTTCTGACCCCCAGCCGGAACCGGGATGGGGGTGGAAGAACCTGCTCTCTGCTGCAGGAGGGGAAGTCTGGATTTACATTGAAGACCAGTTTCCCGCCCGCTGCCAGAACCAAAGGAAGTTCAGACGTGAACGTTCCACTAAACCACTTTGGAACGTCAGCGTTTTATGGGAACGTCACGGAACATCACGTCTAAGTCAACGTTCAAATCTGACGCCGTCCTGCGCAGCAAAAGGACAAATCTGCGGCCTCGTTCTTCTAGCCTGAAGCGGCTGACCGTTTGACCGTCTATTGGTGAGGCTTTTATTGTGGAGGTCAACAGGAAGCAGTTTTCCTGATGGATGAATTTCAGAAGATGTTGGACTGGAGCAGTTTCGGTTCTGAGGGCAGTGATCTCGGCAGTGATAATCCAACAGAAGCGACCCATCAGCCGACGGCTTCAGGAACCGGGTCCAAACGGACGTTTTAGCGGCAACTTCCTGTTTCCTGAACTAAAAAAAGACACGGAAACCGACCTGATCCCAGTTTTCATGAATCCCATATTTCTCCTTAAATTTTTGGTTTGCTTCACATTAAATAAACTTTACGGTCTATCCAGTTTGGTGATTTTGCTAAGAGGACGATTTGATCAAAACCATCATCTCTTTAACGTGATTGGCCCCAAAAAGGGGGCGTGGCTAAACAGGTTTAAAAAAGGACCAATCAGAATTCTCGGAGCGGCATCAGATCAGAAAGACGACCGTTTCCGAGGAATTCCTGCAGAGTCGAGGGGGTGGGGGGTGGGTGGGGGGTCAGTCCTGTCCAGACCGGACCTCAGCTCCTCCTTCAACCATTTAGGCCCCCAGAGCGCCTCTGGGAGGCGCCGCTCTGCTTCAGGACAGTAAATCATGCAAAACTTGTGGGAACCGGGTCTGAACGCCCGGTTCTGCCCACATCCGGTGGTTCCAGCTCCGTTTCTATGGAAACCACGAACTGCGGCGGCTTTTCAGGTTCTCTGCTGTTTGAAACGGAGCGTCACGCCATCTCTGAGCGAGTGACCCCCACTCCTGCACAGAGGCCACGCCTCCCCGACCCGCCCTCACACTCATGCCTGACCTGGGGGGCACATGCAGAACTGGATCTCCGTTTTGGAGAAAAAGGTTTCCATAGAAATGAGCTGAAGGTCCAAACCCGGCAAGAGGTCCCGGTCAGAACCGTCCTCACCACAGAGTGGAGACAAAACCCGAAATGCAAAGCCGAGGACGGGTAGCTGGAGGATTGGAGGCTCGGGTCTGGAGGATTGGAGGCTCGGGTCTGGAGGATTGGAGGCTCAGGTCTGAAGGACCGGAGGCTCGGTTCTGGAGGACCGGAGGCTCGGGTCTGGAGGATCGGAGGCTCGGTTCTGGAGGACCGGAGGCTCGGTTCTGGAGGATCGGAGGCTCGGTTCTGAAAGAACGACTCGCCGCAGCAGAAGAAGCGTGACGAGAGAAAAAGGATCTAAAATGAAAAAGTTCTGACTTAAAGCTGGAGAGTTCTGGCTCGACCCGGAGGAAGATGATGCTTACGATGATGAAGAGCAGGTGTGCGGCCTCCTGGCGCCGTCTCCGTTTGCATAAACATTTCCTATCATAAAGTTCGTGTCTGAACAAGCCCCTCCCCCACCCACTGACCTATTTCACACAAGCAACATTTGTTTCCCGAATGACTGGTGGTTTCTGCACGGAGGGAGCGTTAAATGGGAGTTGTCCTTCTCCTCCTGTGGGGGGCGCTGCAGGCTACGAGGCCTCCCGTTCTGTGGAGGAGTCCACCTGTCGCGGGGCCCGGCCCAGGCTCCTCCCACTCCTCAGCGTGGGGCTCCGTGAGGACTTCAGCAGCTTCTCCTCCAGCTCGTGCAGCGACGGCTCCTTGTACATGCAGACTGTGGGAGGAGACAGACAGGTGTCAGCACAAGTGGGCGGTGCCAGACCTTTCTGGGCCACGCCTCATGGAGCGTGGAGCAGAGGGACGGCGGCGAACCAGCTAGAGTCTGGGCGGGTCTGGAGTGAGAGCGACATCAGACCCGGGGCCACGTCCACAGCGGCCAGCACTCGTTCAAGAGACCGCGCCGTGTTCCGGTCAAAACGCGCGTTGAAAGCTACACCAGTTGAACTTTGACCAACCAAGTTTCATTTTCACAAATCAAAATTTTCTTCATGACCAAATGAAGAAATCCGAATGCTCCGCTCTACGTGGGACTACAGTCTGATGGTCTTCATGACCAACAATCAGGATGCAGCGAGGAGCAGCGAGGAGCAGCGAGGAGCAGCGAGGAGCAGCGAGGAGCAGCGAGGAGCAGCGAGGAGCAGCGAGGAG
Source organism: Oryzias latipes (assembly GCF_053564925.1). Taxonomy (NCBI): domain Eukaryota; kingdom Metazoa; phylum Chordata; class Actinopteri; order Beloniformes; family Adrianichthyidae; genus Oryzias; species Oryzias latipes. The sequence continues at coordinate 36,042,719 of NC_136249.1, forward strand.
CAGCGAGGAGCAGCGAGGAGCGCTCACGGATCACGTGAACAACATCTGTACTATGAAGTTCCATTTGTGCCAAAAATATGAAAATATGTTTTTGGTCCATTGTCTGTGTCTATTAAACGAGTAAATTGAACATTGGTTCTTGTCGATGTTCTACTAAGCAGTTTCTTCTGCCTGCCCATGCTTCTTTGATTATTACTTTCTATTGGCTTTGTTATTTATATGCTTGTTTTATGCTTAAAACTTTGCATTTGTCTTTATTATTGTTGTTTTCCTATGTCGTCTCACTATGTCGTCAGGAAAGTCCTTAGCAACCGTTGCTAGTGTCGTTAGCCACGTCGTTTCCCCGTGTCGTTACATCTTGTCGTATTTCAAATTTTGCCAAAGTCGTCAGAAAAGTACTTTGTACAGCCGGTAAATTGTTCCCTGTACTACCACGGAAAGAGACACGTTAAAAAAAAACCTTTATTGATATTCCTGCAAACGCGCATTGCCAGAGGGGGGGGTGCATGCATACAATGGTTCCACGTTCCCGACTTGCAAATAGTTTTAAGGTATTTAGAGTATGGCTTCAATTCAATCTGATGATGAAACTATTATTTAAAAGTCTTTTGAAAAATAACTGATCTTTATCAAACAAATCTGGTAGATAAACGAGGAGCAGAGGCGCCCAAAAGAGCATCATACTGGTCCCGAGAACGCCACCTCATGGTCAAATAAATACAGAACAGATTAAAAAGATGTAAATCCAGTTTTTGGCCCGTCTGCTGTTTGTCATGGTTAACGCTAGCGTCGGCTTTAATAAACTTTTTTTTTCGTTCCGTGGTAGTACCGGCCGTACAAAGGACTTTTCTGACGATTTTGGCAAAATTTGAAATACGACAAGATCTAAGGACACGACATGGGAAACATCGTAGCTAACGACACTAACAACGGTTGCTAAGGACTTTCCTGACGACAAAGTGAGACGACGGGGGGTAACGACAATAACAAAGACAAATGCAAAGTTTTAAACATAATGCATGAACCAATGTTCAATGAACTCCTTCAGTAGACATAGACAATCGACCAATAACATAGACAGTGGACACAAAGACATATTTTTGTACGACACGCCTGCGTCTCACTAACCCTAACGTGTTGTTCAGGTGTTCTCTGCGGCCTGTCGTCCGCGGCATGCGCCGAGAAAACACGGTTTAGTATTTGGTGACATGGAGCTTTAGAGGCCCGTTTCAGAACCTCGAGTCCTAAAGGGATGGGAGGTCAAACCCTGGAGGACTTCTACCCATCTCAGATCAAGGTGTGCTCCGTGTGGACATGGAGGTCAAAGGTCGAGCCGGTCTTTGTGTGCTCCCGTGAGAGCCTGTTACCTTCAATGGGTCTGGGAACAAAGTGTGAGCAGGGTTTGGTTTTCTTCACCCGGTTCCCCTTCATGATGATTCCCTCCTTGTTGAGTCCCAGGAACCAGGCCCGGCCCGACTCGTGCTGCCGGTACAGAGTGGACGAGTAGATGACGTAGTAGTTCTCAAAGACCGACTCCTTGAACTTGCACTCGGGCGTGAAGACGTCCTGAAACAGACAGAGCGGTTTAGATTCACACCAGGAACCCAAGAACCGGGAATTCTAGCCGTTCCAAGTCTTTGGAGTCTTCTGGAAGTTTCCATAGAAACCAACAACGTAATTTAACCTGTAAACACCAGAGTCTTGGCGGCTGTGTTGACGTTCTTTGAATTATTGTGAGTCTTCAGCTGTTTCTGCCATGAACATGTGAAGAAAAGAAAAGCTAGAAATACTAGAAGGAGCAGGTTGATGCAACAATACTGAATGAAAATGAAGCTTAAAGAGGAATAAATGGCAAAAAACAAGAAAGAAATGATCACAGTTGAGCATAAATACAGTGAAAACCGCACCATAACAAAAAGATATGTTTGTGAAAAACGCCAGAGCCGGGTATCGAACCAGCAACCTCATGCACCTCATTCCCCATTTATTTCAATGGAGGCAGAAATCCTGGAATATCTGGAACAGTTCTAGGATTTGAAGGACCAAAAGTCAGAGCTGGAAAAAGCTGAAGGAGCTGAACATTTGAATAATTGAATGGTTGAAAAAGATGAAACACTGTGGGAGGAGCTAAGAGATAAAACACGGAGGAAGATACTAGAATAAAGAGGAAAACTATGGTTGAATACTTTATAGATTTCAACCAATAATTTGACAGATTCTGTCAGACTCTTATTTTCGTCCCCATCGGGTCATAGTTTTGTTTCATTGGAGGATGACGCCCCCCCCCCCTGTTCTGTTCAGTACACAAACCTGTTCTGATCCAAACCGGGTCAGCAGTTCTGTCATGACGAACACCTACGGGTGACGTCCAGCAGCTTCTGGTCCCATCATGCAGCGGGGCGGGGGCGTCCGTGTTCTGACCCGACAGCACCGGTCGCGCTCTGATTCCCAGTTTAGCTCGTTCACCTGCCCCCCCAGATATAACAGGTGTTTGCTCCGTGCTTCACAGGCGCGCCCCCCAGACATAACAGGTGCTCAATGCAAGTCAATCAGAGCAGAACAAGCCCCTCCCCCTGAGCCTGACAAACTCCAGAGTTGAACCAGTAACCGCTTTCCTTCCTGGAGGACTCGATCAGACGTGTTCCAACAGCAAAGGAGTCAAAACATTTCATGACCACCCAGAAACAAAAGTTACTTCCTGTCTTTTCAGGAAGCCCGCCTACTTCCTGTCGCTCAAAAAAACCCATAGAGACTAACCACTAGAGAGTGGCGTAAGGACGCCGACCGTCATCAGAGCGATGAATACGCAGGACAATGGTACGTTCCATTTTCACTGTCCAGACGAGCCTGAAGGGAACGGAAAGACACGCCTGCACCTGAAGACGGAGCCGCTCCTCTCTGAGACCCGGACAAACAAAAACCCGTAGCTCTCCATTCGGTCACAAGAGTGGACAGCAGAACCCGTCCTGAAGAACGTTTTCCATGGATGGGTTCTGATGGTGAACCATGTTTTTGTGAGGAGACTTACAGACGTGTAGAGGAATCCCTCGGCGTTCATGGCCACGTAGAGCCCCGCCTTCACTCCCTGGATGGCCACGACCCTCAGCCCCACAGGGATCAGGTTGAAGAGAGCTGAGGGCGACAAACAGAACCGGGTCAGCAGCAGCTTCCCGCCCGCCAACGCACGCGACCCACTCAGCGGAGACAGCAGCGCCGCAGCAGACAGCCAGAACGAGGCGGAACGAAACGGGACCGCGCCACCAGGCGATTGGCTCCTCAGAGACGGAGCTGCTGCGTGGGAGAGGAGGTGGAGGAGGTGGAGGAGGCCTGTGGCCGCGCTGCTGCTGGTCCTCCTTTATTTAACTCTGGTCCTCCTCCTCCTGGCCTCCTTTTCGGCTCTTCCACAGCGGCAGAGGAGGTGGGTCTGCAGCAGGAAGCAAAGCTGAGCGTCTGCAGATCAAGGATCTTCATCTGATGAGGAGGAAACACCAGGAGGGAACGTCTCCTGATGTTTCTGTGGGCGGAGCCATGAAAACGTCAGTGTGTGGGTTGGAATTGGATCTAAAATGATTGACCCTCCCATTGGACCAAACTGTGGCTGTCTGAGGCCAGGGTCCGGTCGGACGGCGTGCCGGATCAGAGGACACTGAGTGACACGGATCTGGGTTCCTTCAGTCAGGTGGGTGTGGCAGCAGGTGGGTGTGGCAGCAGGTGGGTGTGGCAGTGTGTGTGTGGCAGCAGGTGGGTGTGGCAGCAGGTGGGTGTGGCAGCAGGTGGGTGTGGCAGCAGGTGGGTGTGGCAGTGTGTGTGTGGCAGCAGGTGGGTGTGGCAGCAGGTGGGTGTGGCAGCAGGTGGGTGTGGCAGCAGGTGGGTGTGGCAGCAGGTGGGTGTGGCAGTGTGTGTGTGGCAGCAGGTGGGTGTGGCAGCAGGTGGGTGTGGCAGCAGGTGGGTGTGGCAGCAGGTGGGTGTGGCAGTGTGTGTGTGGCAGCAGGTGGGTGTGGCAGCAGGTGGGTGTGGCAGCAGGTGGGTGTGGCAGTGTGTGGCAGCAGGTGGGCGGGGAACTCACTGTGGTCGCTGTTCTCGTCTTTACAGCCGCTGATGGTCCCATCAGGCAGCATCTGCAGGAAGAAGCCCTGCTCGCTGAACAGACGCGTCACGATGCCCTTCAGCTGCGGCTCTGCAACAACAGTAACACAAAAGACATGAGGGGGGGCACCGCAGACTCCTCCCACCTGAGCAGCTTCCCGCCAATCACCCGTTCACCGTCCTGTGCTCAGGGGGAGGCTTAGATCCTCTGATGGAGCTGCAGCAACAAGACGCCGTTCCTCCCTGCAGAGCTATTTTTAAAGGTGCGCTGCACACCGCCGGGGGAGGAGCCTCTACTGATCCGGACAAGCTGATGGGGTGAAGATGCTGAAACAACGGCTGCTCTGCCATTTCTGAAGCTCACCTCAGAGTCCAGGAGGACGCAGGGCCACGCCACCAGGAAGTGAGTTACAGACAACGCCACAAACGGCTCCGCCCACAAATGAGGACACACCTGAAGTCTATTGTGAGCCGGTATGATGGGTATTCTGACCACGGAGGAAGAACTTCCACGGTGAAGGAGCCACAGAAAGTCTGAAAGTCTAAGGCGGATCCGCTCATTCCTGGTCCTGGAGGTCCAGCAACCTGACTGTTGTCCAGATCTTCAAGTCCTGCTAGCTGCTGATTAGCTCAACCAGAAACCTCCACCTTCTGTCTGAATGAACACCTGGTCCAGGTAACCAGCAGCAGGCAGAGAGCTGGAAGAGATCTGCAGGACCAGGAACCAGCAGCCCTGCTGTAAGCTGTGGTCAGAGGACGGGGTGTCTCCCCCTGAGGCGGGAGGCGCCGCTCCCCCTGAAACTCCGTTTTACTGACACCAAACCCCAGAAAGACGGCTACACTGAAAATATTCTGATTTTGAGTCGCCAAAATGTTCAGAATGTCTTTTTTTTTTAAACCTATCTGGAAATAAAGCTCCACATCTGTCATCTTCCAGCGCGGCTCTAATAGACAGACAACTTTAGTGTTTTTCCTTTTTAAAGTCATAAATTTACAACTACGAATAAAAAAAAAATCCTTTTTTGTTTGTACACCTGCCTTAAGAGTCGTAGTTCCAAATATAAACAATTTTCAAAGGGGGTTTATTCAAATATGCACCTCATGTGTCAGAAGATTGTAGCAGTGAAATCTGTCAATCAAAGAGCCGTCAGCTCTGATCCCGTCTGTCTGCTCAGCTGTTGGACAAGAAGAAAACACAACAAGAGGACTTCCGGTGTGACGACGAAGGAGCCGAGCCGCTCTGCTGCAGATATTACTGCCAAAAACTGGAATCCACCAGAGAAGAAGTGGATAAAGACACAGGAACACTGGAAGGGAATCAGCTGGGAGTGACGGCTACCAAACCAACGGGACCAAACATTCAGAGACGAACTTTCTCCTGAATCCTTAGAATCCTTCGCTCCACAAAGTCCCCCCTCATTCCACGCCAGACATTTGTGTCACAGTGGATCCGTGTCTGATGACGTGAAAACCCCAGAAAGTTAGAACAAAATGGAGGCGGGGCTCTAAAGTAAAAGCCCCCCACCCCCTCCCCTCTGCTTCAACGTTGTCGTGTCATTGGTGTGCAGGACGACTTGCAGGTCATCGGGGGGGCTCCACCGTTGAACCTCAGAGGCCCCCCACCCCCACTGAATGGACCGCCCCCCTTCCTCATCAGGACCAGCTTCCATCAAAGGGAACCGGGACCTCCTTGCTGTCCTCCTGCAGGAGGTCCAGCTTCGTCCCGCTTCCCACCCCACCGGTGTCCCTAGCAGATCGAACTTTCCCATCATGCACTGGTGCAGCGAGCTCACCTGTGCCGATGCTGGTTTCTAGCAGAAAAACAGACGCTGTTCTTCTGGACCGACCAGAGACGGTTCTGGACCCACCTGGTTTCCGGCGCACCGGCCGCTTCTTCCCGCTGCAGAAGCGAACTTTTCTGAAGACGCTGAAGACGTGCCGCTCGCACAGCGAGCGCGGGTCTTTGCTGGGACTGGAGCGCCGCTTGCTGCTGGCGACTTGGTTGTTGTTGGACTCGCGGGCCTGACGCTTCTGCCGGATCAGGGAGCTGGCGATGGCCGCCGCCATCTCCCACCAAGAACCGGCTCCAGGTTTCAGTCCAGAGCAGAAGACAGCGGACCATCTGAAGGGGAGTCAATCAGAACCGAGCCACGGTGGCGCCGAGCTGCAGAGGCGAGTGCTGAGCACCCCCGTGAGTCGCCAGAAGAGTCCCGACCTGCTGAAGCGGTAAAATCCTGTCACGTCCCAGAGCCTCAGCTATCGGGAATCCAACCGTCTTCTCAGAACGGTTCCGCTTTGACCTGCAGAGAAGATGATGGTCCTCCGAGCTGACGGAGCGTCTGCATGGATGAATAAATGAAGAGCAAAGCCTTCTGGGTAGTTTTGGTCCCAGAGAACTCGTGTCTGCAGAAGCTGTTTGGATCTTCCAGAACCGTCTCCTCTCTCCAGAGGAGCTCAAACCCGGAACAGAAGTTCTGAAGGATCCCGGAGCAGAGGAGGCTGGCTCCTCGTCCTCCTCTTCCTCGCTGCTGAATGTGAAGAGAGGCTGAGAGGCAGAGGGAGGGGGGCGAGTGGAGGAGGAGGAGGAGGAGGAAGACGCTCCTATAAATATTCTGCTCCCACATCCCGATGCTTCATCACACGAACGCGCCACGGTTCCACGCCTCAGGACGGTCCTCGCCGCCTTCACGTTTGGAGGTGCAGAATGTTCACTCTGAGGTCCGTCACATGAAGGTCAAAGGTCATCATTCAACCCTCATCCTTTCCTCTTTTCACTCGTTTGGTTTCAGTTTTCACTAAAGAGAAAATGTTTTTCTTTCAATATTTGTGATTTTTTAAGATTAAACATCAAATAAAATGATTTTTTGTTTAGAAATTGATCTTAACAGGAAAACAGGTTTATCAAACAAATGTCAATCATCAATTAGACATAAATGTTTGCATTTATCATATTATGTTATTATTTTAGTCTACTATCATCATTTATTTATGTCATGAAGATTGCCCATCATTTCAACCGAATGTTATTTGCTGTCAAACCATATTGGATCTGCTCCATACCAGGGGCGGAGCTACATGGGTGGGGCTACATGGGCGGAGCTACATGGGCGGGGCTACATGGGCGGAGCTACATGGGTGGAGCTACAGGGGGCAGCCCCCAACCCCCCATTTTTGAGTGAGTATAAGCATCAGAAACTGGATTTCAACATTGCCAACAGGAAGCAAACTCTCGGTTCTGCCGTCCTTTTCCTGTTTCTTTTTGTTTCGTTTTCTTTTTTACATTTCATTTGGAGAAAAATTCCTTTTCTTTTCTTTTTTTGTGGAATTTGGTTTTAGATCCTAAATGTAACCTTGTTGTTTTTGCTTTCTTAGTGGCAGCAGTGACCTCTATTACGTTTTTGCGTTGAGTGGGTTGTTGGTGTCACTGGCCCTTCGGGGCCACCATAGTTTAGCTGCAGATAGAACCCGCCCACGGCTTAGAGAAAAGGTTCTGCCTGAAGGTTCTGTTCCTCAGCATATACCAACAACATTGGATCTATGCTGATCAGCATTTTTCTGAGGAAGGGCCACAGCCAAACCCCTGTGGCCCCTTCAGGTCATCTGCGGGGCACGCCGCCCCCCATCCCATCAGCCTCACGTGGAAGGTTTTTACTGACACGCTGTTTACTAAACTGGGTCTAAAAAGTCAAACTTTTTCATGAATTCTGGCCTCCATCAAGGTGAACCCTTCCACCAGCTGTTCCTTTGGAACCCAAAAGTTCCGCTAACACTGCGGGTTCTCCTGGGGGGCCTCCTCTCAGTGGGACCCGCCCAGAACAACTCCGGGGGTCTGAAAGACGTGAACAATCCACTTCAACAGGCCTCTGGATGTGGAGGAGCGGCGGCTCCACTCTGAGCTCCTCGTCTTCCTGAAGGGGAGGCCCGCTTCAGGATCCTGATCCAGAGCTGATCCTGATCCAGACCTGATCCAGAGGTGATCCTGATCCAGAGCTGATCCAGAGCTGATCCTGATCCAGACCTGATCCAGAGATGATCCTGATCCAGAGCTGATCCAGACCTGATCCACATCCAGAGCTGATCCAGATCCAGAGCTGATCCAGATCCAGACCTGATCCAGATCCAGACCTGATCCAGAGCTGATCCACATCCAGAGCTGATCCAGATCCAGAGCTGATCCAGAGCTGATCCACATCCAGAGCTGATCCAGATCCAGAGCTGATCCAGATCCAGACCTGATCCAGAGCTGATCCACATCCAGAGCTGATCCAGATCCAGAGCTGATCCACATTCCAGAGCTGATCCAGAGCTGATCCACATCCAAAGCTGATCCAGATCCAGAGCTGATCCTGATCCAGACCTGATCCAGAGCTGATCCAGATCCAGAGCTGATCCTGATCCAGACTTGATCCTGATCCAGAGCTGATCCACATCCAGAGTTGTTCCAGATCCGGAGCTGATCCTGATCCAGAGCTGATCCTGATCCAGAGCTGATCCACATCCAGAGCTGATCCACATCCAGAGCTGATCCTGATCCGGAGCTGATCCTGATCCAGAGCTGATCCACATCCAGAGCTTATCCACATCCAGAGCTTATCCAGATCCAGAGTTGATCCAGATCCAGACCTGATCCAGATCCAGAACTGATCCAGATCCAGAGCTGATCCAGATCCAGAGCTGATCCTGATCCAGAAATGATCCAGAGCTGATCCACATCCAGAGCTGATCCAGATCCAGAGCTGATCCTGATCCAGACCTGATCCAGAGCTGATCCTGATCCAGACCTGATCCAGAGCTGATCCTGATCCAGACCTGATCCAGAGATGATCCTGATCCAGAGCTGATCCAGACCTTATCCACATCCAGAGCTGATCCAGATCCAGAGCTGATCCAGATCCAGACCTGATCCAGAGCTGATCCACATCCAGAGCTGATCCAGATCCAGGGCTGATCCACATTCCAGAGCTGATCCACATCCAGAGTTGATCCAGATCCAGAGCTGATCCTGATCCGGAGCTGATCCACATCCAGAGCTGATCCACATCCAGAGTTGATCCAGACCCAGAGCTGATCCTTATCCGGAGCTGATCCTGATCCAGAGCTGATCCACATCCAGAGCTTATCCACATCCAGAGCTTATCCAGATCCAGACCTGATCAAGATCCAGAGCTGATCCAGATCCAGAGCTGATCCTGATCCAGACATGATCCAGAGCTGATCCACATCCAGAGCTGATCCAGAGCTGATCTACATCCAGAGCTGATCCTGATCCAGAGCTAATCCAGATCCAGACCTGATCCAGAGCTGATCCAGATCCAGAGCTGATTCAGATCCAGAGCTGGTCCAAAGCCATCCAGGTTCCCACGTCAGGTCGACAAACGGGGTCCAGGACGTCCATCCAAACGGAACCAGCTACCATTGAACAACCACAGACGTTTAGCTTGAAGTCCACAGACGCTGAATTCTTCTCCCTGAAGACGTTTGGTCCAGATCGAGGTTTCTGGTCTGAAACTGCTGCTTCGGTCGAGGAGTTAAGATGGTCTGAAGTTTCTGAAGCTTCACTCCATGAAGACCTTTTCCAAAAACATCTCCAGATAGAAATAAAGATCATTTTGAATCCAAATCAGGATGAAACTGCAGCAGAAAAGAATTCCAAACGTCTTTCTGCCTCCAATCTTCTCTGATTCCTAAAAACTTTCATGTTGTTATTTGGTTCTGAAGCCTCCAGACAGTAGAAACGGTGATGTGAAAAACTGCAGGGCTGCTGTCCTCTGCTGGCCGTACAGAGCAAACACACGATGAAGACCAGCCTTCTCATCTTCATCACACAGAGCTGCCGTGTGGCTGACTGTTTAAAGTTTCATGCTGGATCTAATTCAGGAGCTTCTGCTGCTGAAACATGCATGAAGTCAGAGCAAACAGAGGTTTGAACACGCAACTGCAGGCGTCTCCAGACACAGAACCGGGTTCTGCTTCTGGATCCGTCAGAGGAAGCAGAGGACAGACGGACTCCTGCAGGCGTCGCCCTGAAACTGAAGACCGCTCCGGGACCTCTGAGGAGGTCCGAGTCCGTCCTTCAGAGGAGACGTTCCTCGTGTCACCAGCAGGGGGAGACAGATCAGCCAACAGCAGAACCGCGGGGGTGTGGTCACAGAACCAGGTCATTGGGAAGAATTCAAAGGCTACAGCAGAAATAAACACTTTGACTCCGCCTCCATCTGTCCGTCTCTGGGCGGGACCAACGTCCCAGATGAAGTTTGACACTTCAAGGTTTGTTTTATGGTTGAGAACAAAAGGACTAATCATGAAACTGAGACCATCTGGTGGGTAAATAGGCGGAGCCAAACAACAGGTCTCCATGTTGGCGCATGGAGACAACTTTAGAGACACATAAAAACACACACACACACACAGAGCGACATTCCTGTTGGTGTTGTGTTTCGGTCAGAGCTGCTCTGCTGCCGTTGGAAAACCAACTTGAGGTCATGTGACCTGTTTTTATTTAAATCTCATGTAAATCTAGATGTGATGACCTCATATCCTCTCCAAAAATGGAAAATAGGATCCTGTCATATGTTGGAGCATGCCTAATAAAGTCAATCTAGGGTCAACAGTTCAACAGTTACCTGTCAATCAGGAGGCCACACCCCCTTCTGGTGAGGAGCTGCATTTCTCAGGGGGCATTAAAGCCTTTCAGTCGGAAGCAGCAGGACGGACGGTTTCAGTTATTTCATTTTATTTATAAAACATTCCAGATGTTCTAATCCAGTTCTGTTCAGACGGTTCCGACTAAACCAGGTTTGAGACGGGGAACCACCAGAGAACACGGAGACCCTTTGGTGTAACGTCCCCACAGGACTCGCGTCACAGCGTCCAAAACTGTGTTTATTAAAGTTGTCCCGCCCCCAAAACAGTTTTATTGGCTCTTGAAGCAAAGCCCGGTTCTGATTGGCCGACACTCATTACAGCCAGACGTGGGGGCTGGAACAACACAAAGATCCGTGTGACGCGGACCCCCCCAGGGGGGCTCTCATGACCCCTCCGGAGCGGCGGCCGCAGCGCCGTCAAACACGCGTCCTCTGAGCTGCAGCGTGTTGAAAAACACAGCCCAGCTTTGGACGCCACCTCTGCTCCCACCACGGCACCCTGGCTCCACCCCCTCTTCCCCCAGGCCGGCTGAACCCTGAGTGAGGAGGACTCCAAGAGCTCGGCCCGGGGCTTCAGCGTACAGCCGTCCTTAAGGTTTAAAATAGACCTGTGAAGGTCGGCGGCCTGAATGACGACCCCGCCGTGGAGTCATGCGAGCGCCTGCGTGCACGGAGGCACGAGGCCGGACCGTTCCTGTGAGGGCGGGAGACACGGTCATTCCATATCAAACGGGGGTCCGACTCACTCACAGCCAGAACACCGGCCCCGAGGCCTCATGGTAGAGCGTCCGCCCTGACTGGAAGTCGTGGGTCGTACCAAAGACTCTACCAGCGGGAATGGGGGGGTTAATTAACCAAATGGTTTGCTGCTCCACCAGGGGAGGGGTCAAACGCAGAGAACAAATGTCACACATCGAGGTGTGTAACAGCTGATGGGACTTGAACATGACTGTTGTTCTGGTCCAGCCTCACAATGTCCATGAAGGTCTGAGTGCGGATGTTCCCCCCGTACAGCAGATGTTCCCCCCGGACAGCAGGGGGCGGTACTTCCTGATGTCATTGATTTTTCATCCGCCAATAAACAAAAGGATTTCCCGTAAAACAAAGATTTATTCAGCAACGTGTCTTTACCGACAGATTCAGACGACAATCGTTTCCTTTAGAAAGAATGATGTTCCTTGTGATATTTAAGCCACACCCCCTGATGAAAGGGAGAGCTGTAATTATCCCGAATGCGCCGGCTCACGTGTTTGGAGGTTACAGGTGAGGAGAAGGACGAATGAGATCCCTAAAACTGATCTGGTGCCCCACCCCCACCCTAAACCATGAAGCAGCCAGGGGGTCGCCCTCACGAACGAAGAGCCGGTCTGCAGGAAAAACACGACCAAACCTTTCCACGAGGTTTGAATCTCCTTTGCATGAAGCCGCACCTGCACAGGTACGCCCAGACCGCCTGCAGGTGCAGGAAAACGGTTCTACAGGCCAAACTGCTGTTCGGATCTTCACAGCTGAAGATCAGAGTTCGATTCTATGCAGATGACGCTGTGATGTCTGATCATTCATGCTGCTGCCGCTTCATAAACTGACCGTTTCTCCAGGAGAACACGAGTGATCGCAGCTGCGATCCTGCAGCTGCAGGAAAGGAAGTCTTCAGCTTTTCAGAGTAAAAGTCTCTGCTGTTGGAGTAAACAGCTGCCGTCAGAAGAGTCCAGACTGAAGCGGAGGACTCACCCTGGGCGCTGCTGTCCCTGCAGACGCTGCCTTCCTCCTCGTCTTCCTCCTCTGCCTTGCCGTCTCTGGACAGCAGCAGCTGGAACAGGCTGCAGTAGTGGTTCATTGTGGCACCGGTACCGATCCGCTTCAGAGTCCCTCCAGGAGGAGGTCGGGTGTCGGTTTTAAGCCGGCATGTGACGACGCGCTCAGCTGTTGTGGTGTTGACTCACTGACGGCGCCGCAAACAGCTGGGAGGCTCGCTGGAAAAACGTCTGGACTCAGCACTCCGGGGGTGTTTGTTCAGCTGTTCCAGGAGAACATTGCAGCTGCATGACCCCCCCTCCCCAAAATACGCCGTGAGAAGATCGTCTGATACTTCAGAGAAGTTCAGAGCGAACGGAGGAGGAGTCAAGGAGAAAACCGCCGCGGTGGGGCATGCAGGGGCGAGAAGGAGGAACCACCAAACGGATTTCACGTCACATCGACACTAAATATGATGAAATGTAGAAAAATACCTTTTTTCATCAGTAAAACTGAAACATACGTTTGTGCTACGTACGTTTCTTTAGGCTTAACTCAAAGTAAAAAGCATTTTTCAATTGACAATTCAATATTAAAACATGACATTTTTAGCTTTAAATTCATTTTAAAGTGACTTCAGATCTATAATAATATAAAAAGGCTGTTTCTGGGTCAGAATTCATGGGAAATGAAACAGCGCCCCCTGGTGTCAGGCATCTTCATTTGCATGGCATTATGTGGCAAAAAGGAAATGCAAAGACGCTCATCAATGCTAGAGATTTAAAGCAAACCATGCATAGAAATGTCATTCTTTAATATTGAACTGCAAATCTTTTAATGAAACTGTCTTCATTCTGTTGTAATAAAAGCACAGAAGTCTTTTTTCTGCAGATCTTCAGGCTGCTGCTGTCTGCAGTGGCGGCTCTGCAGCAGCAGGGGGCAGCACTGAGTCGCTATCTCAGATCTGGACCTACAGGAGACGATGGAGGCTCGGGCTCCCTAAGGTAAAAGACTTCATCTCTGAGAATCCTGCGGGCCCGTTTCTCCTGCGACCTTCATCATCGAAGACGAGCAGCGCGGCACTCTGTTCCCTGCGTGACCAGCGGGGGGCGCAGCAGCAGCAGAGGAAGAGGAGGAGAAGCTGCTTGACGAAGGACACATGCTCACCCTCCCTCTGAGGAAGCTGATCCACCCTGCACTGAGCCAATCCGCTGTCGGTCACTAGGTTTCCATGGTAACACAGGCCTCTTCCACGTGGAGACGGGAGCAGTAAACAGGAGAAACACAAGCAGGGACTCCTGGGAAAGGAGGTGAAAGATTCTCCTCCCTGCAAGAGGACCGCTGATTCGGTTCACCCAAGAGGAATCTGGAAGTCGTCTTTATTTAGGCGCCTATATTTAGCTTTTCCTGAGGAAGGTGAAGAACGTGGAGCTCTGCAGAAAATGCCGCTGAATAAGCAGCAGATGCTTCATGCAGAACCGCAGCAAAAGAAACCGAACAGGAACCGATCCGGACTCCAAAACAGCCAGACTTCCAGACTGAAGCCCTTTCAGAACACAAGTCCAAACACACCTAACGTCTGGATTAAAACCGTCTGCTTCCTGAGGTCAGACGTATCCATGACAACCGTACCAACATTCAGATTGAGACTTCTCGTATGGGGGCGTGGCCTCTCATGCAGGTAGTCCTTCCATTACAGTTCAGCCAGCTCCGCCCATTTCTGATGACATCATATCCTGCTGCCATTGAGATGAACTCGGATTTTAAGATAGATTAGAACCGCCTGAGTGAAGGTGAAAACACGTTGGAACATCGGAACTGAAATGTTTGAACGTAAAAACACCGTGAAAGAAGGCGGACGGCGCCCAACATGACGCGGCGGATACATGCAGCAAAGACACGCGGCGAGAAGACACGCGGCGAAGACGCACGCCATTTTCCACACGATCAAAGGTCCACAGACGTTTACTAAATGCCTCCTCCTAAATGTTTTCAGACGTTCCGTCAGATTCGGTTCAGTCTGGTAACGAAATGTTCAGACCCTCAGCAGGGGGCGTGGCCTAGTGCACAGGCGAGCAGCTGCATTTCAGCAGCACATCAGCGCATCTGTGAGTGCAAACCTGAGAGGGCACGTGCACGGTGGTGCGTGTGCACGTGAAGATCCTTGTGAACAAGCAAACACTCTGCTGAGCTCACGTTTCCACGGTAACACTGTCAGAAGGCCTTCGGACCTTTGACCACCTCACCTTCCCACAGGTGAGCTCACAGCAGGCCGGGCACACCTGTGCAGGTGTTTGTCATGGAATCGGTTTCAGCTCTGAGGCTTTCTTCAAAGTGTCCCTGACCTACAGAGATTCCTCCAGATCTGCTGAGTCTCGTCATGAAGTTCTGAGGTTTGACTTGACAGAAAGTCCTGCTGCAGATCTGATCCCACTTCATCCTCCTAAAGTCAACACAACGTTTTGGCCCCTCCCCTCATCGTCAGACGTCTCTGATTTGGATGTTCCATCAAAAAGGTTCCAGCCCGACCCACTGATAGAAGCGGGTCGGTCCTCCTCCATCAGTTTTGGACATTTTGTTCCTCTGTGTCTCAGAGGGGAGGAGAGGGGAGAACGTTCTACAGATTAAAGCTCTAACCCGCTCAGCAGGTGTTTTATCAGCTGATCTCATGACATTTGGCGCCGTTTATCTTCCTGGCGCCCAGTCAGGTCCCTGAACAAACAGGGGGGGGTTCTGCCCAGTCAGCACTTTGAGCTTCAATTAGGTTCATTAGGCTGCTCTGGATCTGCGTCTCACATCCTCTGGACCACAGAAGCTTTTAAAACACATTTAATGCTGTTTAGTCGCGGAACTGTCCATGGTTCTGTTCTGAGCCCGGTTCTGCTCGTTTCACTTCTGACAGGGTCCATTCTCCGTTTCTGAACCGGCATCAAGATCCTCACACTTTCATTTTTGGGGAAATGCTGGTATTTGCATAGAAAGCCGCCGTTCTTCCAGCAGCATGTTGGTTTCCACATGGAAGCGTGAAACACGTTTCCCGTTTGTCCGGGAATCTTCTGAACACATCAGAACGGTTCATCTTCTGTCTCAGTCAAATTTTCTGACAAATGAAACTTGAAGAACAACTTTTCTCTGCACAGCCTGGAAACAAAGGCTCAGAAATAACAACAACCAAAAAGAAGAGCTGAACAAACAACCAAAGTCACTCCAAAGGCCTGAAACATTTTCTCCTGAGTGCCTCACTCCCCTCTCCTTCACCAGGAACTTCATGGATTCACTTTTCCATTTCCTGCTCGGAGGCGGACCGGCCCACTTCCCAGCTGGGACGGGGCCAAAGTGGTTGATGGACACGGAGAGAGCGGCGCTCCTGCAGGTCCATTAGTGCTGATATGGAGCCTAAAAGGTTCCTCCATGAGGGAGGAGCCTCTGCAGAGGACGGCCCCCGTGACTTCCTGTTAGCTTTAGCCGCTACACCCCCCCCCCCCATCCAACCCTTTAGTGCTGAGCGTCCAGCAGATTGATGATGTCATAACTTTTCTAACGCTGGGAGGGAGAACGGGTCTGACGGACCCCAGATCTCTGCTGGAAGGTCCAATCGATGTTAATCCAGTCTGGAGCAGCTGCTGGGGGGGGCGGCTGTAAACCCCTGAGGGGGCCATAAAGCAGGGAGGGGCACTGATGCTGAGCTCAGCATCTCCTGCTCTTTAGGATCCACACGGAGGAGGAGGGAGGAGGAGGGGGGCAGTGGTTCATCAGCCGCTCCAACCAGAAACACGCCAGGAACAACAAACAGAAAACATTACTACCCACAATGCATTGGGTCCACAACAGCTCCTGCAGTGGCCAATCTCGAAAACCCAAACGGGTTCGGACAGAACCACACGAGTTTGGAACCACATGTAAAATCAGGAAAAATGTTCTGGTCATTCACCACCAGCAGGAATCAAACCAGCAGCCTGAGACACACATGCTGTTGGGTGAAGGCGGACCGCCGTCCCCGTCAGGCTCTGTAAGTACTCTCCCCGCCGGTGCTGTTGGTATTGATCCGTCGGAGCGGCTGGTCTGGAAAACCCAGTTAGAGGAGCTTCGGTTTCACTTAATGAGCTCCGCTTATCGATCGGCCACAGGAAGCGTCCGCTCTACACGGACCTCAGCCGGGTCAGGATTTGAGTCAGAAACCAGCAGAAGACAAACTCCATCACAGCCCAAGGTGGTTCTGTAGACCTGGACCCGGGCCTAGAACCCTAACTGTAAATTCTGGTGAAAAACGGCAACAAAATGGGGTTTCTATCCCCCCCCCGGACCCCGGATCGGTACCGGCTGGTGGTCTGACAAACGTTGGAGACCACTGGTTTCAACCCTCACTATCCAAGTCGTTATAGAGCACGAGCGGCCGTGGTGCAGCGGTAGGCCGACCTATGACCGTAAGATCACAGGTTTGATTCCCACCTCACCCGTCCATGAGTCAAACACTGAACCCCACCTTGCCTCTGGTGGACGGTTGGAGACGGTGTTCGGCAGCCGACTGTACACGCCGTTTACCGTTTCCGGTGGAACCACAGTCATCCACCTGCTGACTGCCGGTTCCGACCAGAACCGAGTCCGCTGAGGCCCGCTCTCTGTCATCCCTGGATGGTCTTCCTCGTGTTCTTGCTCTGGCTGCGGTCGCTCCAGATCAGGTTCTCCTGCGTTGCAGGGTTTTCCCCGTGTGTGGTTCCTGGATCTGTGAGGTTCTCTGCAGTCCCAACGCAGCAGAACCCTGTAGAACCCTCTACAGGCTTTGCTTAAAGAAAAGAACAAAGAACCAAACTCAACAAGGAAGTTGGGATCCTAGGTTCCCTCCTGTCAGTGCTCATCGTCAGCACAGCAGGTTCTGCTGTATGCGTCACGGGTCAGAACCTCTCCAGAGATCATTGTGTCCTTCATAGCGAGGACAGGAGAACCGTCGGTTCCACCACCAGTTCTCCACACAGACTTGGTTGAAGTTCCTCCATCCTGCAGGTACTGGGGGACCGGTTCTGGTTCCTTTAGAATAATGATGATAATGTTTGTTTGATGATTTCAAGAACGTAAAAAACAGGAAATTATAAAAGGAGGAACGACGGTTTTCACCTCAGAACAAATGTGGAACCAAGAGTGTGAGCGTGATCCTGCTGCAGTCATAAGGGCCGTGCACGTGCACATGCACAGGTGGCTGCACACCTGTTGAAACCACAAACATCCCTGTAATCCCAACACAACGCCTCTGCCCGCCGCTGCATTTTCCACAGGCGCTGAGAAGGCGGGGCTTAAGCAGATCAGCAGGTCGAGGCGGCGAGCTGCCGTCACGCTGAGCAGCTTTCGCCCGCTGACTCGGGTTTCTCTGTTGTGTCACTGAACTGTCGGATCGATGCCTAACACCCATCTGTGTGCTGACAACAAACACACCGACACCAAACACCTGCAAGCACACAGCCTCCTCAAGCCCCGCCCCCTGTGCTGCAGGGAAGGAGGAGAGAAGCAGGAAGTCCCCGAATCATCCGCTGCTTTCAGCTCTGACAGGTGTGATGCTGGAGTCATGATGGACTCGAACCTGCAACCCCCCCCCCCCCCCCCCACACTCACACACACTAGGAACAGCAGGGGGAGGGGTCAATGGGGCAGAATACAATGACATCAATCAAGATGAATAATAACTGCAGCAAAAATGATAAATGTCTGATTTAACAAAAATGAGGTCAGGAAAGAGGCGGAGCCACAAGGAAGAGGCGGAGCAACACAAAAGGGTTGAAGCAACAAGAAAGAGGCGGGGCCACGAGAAAGAGGCGGGGCCACGATAAAGAGGCGGTGCCACAAGAAAGAGGCGGTGCCACAATAAAGAGGTGGAGCAACACGAAAGAGGCGGAGCAAATGTAAAAATGACAAATGTCTGATTTAACAAAAATGAGGTCAGGAAAGAGGCGGAGCCACAAGAAACAACGAAAGGTCAAGGCTGAAGAACGGTTCCCCTCGTTCTTTTATATTTACTGATAGAAGAACCTCGTTTTCATTCTGCATTTGTTGGAGCTTCAGCTGTTTTGACTCCGCCCACACGGGTTTATCTCGTTCCGTTTTTCCTTTATGAGAACCGAGTCATGGCAGCGGTGGACTGGACCATGGTTCAGGGACCGTGGGGGTCATCATCAACACCATTACTGAAAACACGCCAACTCATCCCAAACGCAAACATCACATCAAAATCCACCTTCTCTCACGGGTTGGTGGTTTGATTCCTGGCTACCCAGGAGGCCAAGCCACTCAACCTTTGGTTACCTAAGGTGGTGAGTAATGTATAGGAGTGTAAACGGACTGAGCCTTAAGTACCAGTACACCTAAAAGTACTTCACAGGTTAATTAACGGTCATTATTTTATGTTAGCCGCTGGCTTTGTTAAAAAATGTGGATCAGAACCGAGTCAGAAGTAGCCTCAGGTGTTTCAGGGGAACAGAGAGGAAGAATCCTTGTGGACAGACCACTGAACCAAAGCTACTCCATCGGCATTTATTTACAGTTTGTGGTCAATCGTTGTAGTTTTCTGCTCGGAGGACCGAGTCCTTCAGGGATTCAAACCTTCTACTCTTTCCTTTGTGGGTTTGGATTTCATTTTCTCTTCACTTTCTCTCTGCTGGTTTGGTTCTGGTCTGCTTTTGGACCTCCAGAACCACAGAAGTCAGTCGCTCACAGACATCACAGTCCAGGATTTTACCAACAACCTCATCAGACACTGTGCCCTTGAGCAAGACGCCTGAGCTGAAAGACGAGCCGATGGCAGAACCTTCCTGCCTGCAGACGGTCCGACCAGAACACAGGTCCGATTCCAGGATCGGGACAGAAGTCCTGGACAGCCAAACGTTCCTTCGTCAGCCTCACCTTCACAGCTGAAATAATGGGGGGGGGGTGTATTTTTGGGGGGGTCCGTGGTCATCTGTGGAATCGGGTTCCAAACGTTCCGGTTCTCCACACTTTTGTGTTTTTTCCCTCACTTTTCAAGAATAAATGTCTCCACCTTTGAGGCGGGACCCTGTGCCCCCACCCTGATGCCCTGTGTGGGTGGGGGTCGTTTTGGGGCGTGTCTGATCACCTGTGGCTCCCTTCTGCCTCTCAGTGGCCAGGGCAGGTAGGCAGACGTCACCAGGTGTTTCACGTCAGAGGTACGGACTTCAAATGTGGAGCAGCTGCTGGCCACGTGCGACGACCCCCCCCCCCCCCCCCCGACACGCGCGCGCGCAAAGGGGGGCGGGTTTTAGGGAAAAATATTACTGCGAAACTCCAAGAAATCTATGGCTTCAACATGAGACGCACCTAAGTCACATGACCACACCTGGACCAATCACACGCCTCTTTGGTTGTTATGGAGTCCGTACGGATCTACCCCCACCCCCCCATCCCTAGAAACTGCTGCCCCTGCCCTTCTGTCCGTCACCCCCCTCACCTGTCCGTCATTCCCTCTGTCCGTGTTTTGCTGCATCACAGTCTGCATCCCATAATAACCACTCCTCAGCGCTCCGGCGCAGCGGCACTGCGGTACCCCTCCACCCAGCATCCACCCCCTCCTCCACCTTCCCCCCCTACCTGAAGGAGTCTTCTCCTTGCTCTCCATCATGTCCGCGTCTGGGTGAGGCCGCCGCTCCTCGGCTGTTCTCGGCCGCTGCGGAGGAGGCACAGACACAGAAAGCTTCTCCTCCTCTTCCTCCTGGCTCTTCTCTGCCTTTTCTGCTCCTGCGGACGTCGGTGCGCGTGCGTCTGTCCGCGCGCGGCGCTTGCTATCTCTCCTCTGTCTCGGCTCGCGCCGTGTTGCTGCAGCCCGAGCCAGAAGTGACGTCACCACCGAGGAGCGTGGATGGTGAGAGGAGGGGGGAAGCCTCCTCCCTCCACGCCAGGCAGGAATCGCACCCGCAACCGGGAGGGTGAGATTTGATGACGTCTGTTTCCGCGGAGCCGCAAATTCTAGAAATACGTTGATTGTTCATATGAATAAAGTTGTTTTTGGTTTTTAACATTTAAAACTCTGTTTCAGGCTTCTAACGTGTTGAAAAGATCAAACGGATCAAAAACATTTCAGCATCTCACCGCTAGAGGGCTTTCTGCGAAAAACCCGCCCCACGGAACAGTCCATTTTCACTGCAGAGAGGGGGGTACTTGCTCCACCCCTCTCTCACTCTGAATCTATTTGTGACGCTGAATTGGTAAGAATGTTATGATTTTTTTTTCGTGGTCAGACTGCACTAAAATGGAGGCGTGGCCTCTAGGGAAGAACAAGCTTTCATCTTTGTTTGTGAAACCACAAACTGCTGCTTGAAGTGACTCCGCCCAGTAGCCAGCAGGCGGCCCGCGTGACGATGTCCCTTTAGGTCAGGGGGGTCCAACCATTTTCACTGGGGGCCACATCAGCATAGTGTCCGTCCTCAAAGGGCCAGATGTAACTTATACATGTAACTAAATGTAATGAAAAATAAATGTAACTACTCCTTAAAGTTAAATTACTAGTTTATTTATTTATTATAACTTTTTAAAGTGACAATTCCAGCTGCATAGAAAACATCTGTTTGTTACTTTAGCATAAATCCTTTTACATTTGATACCGTCAGGTTAGGTTATATGGACAGTGTTTAAGTCCTAATGTATAGTTATGAATAAATACACACCAATGTTTATTTTTTATTTTCAATTAAAAACCTTTATGCTCTTGCAGGCCACATACAATGACATTGAGTTTGACACGTGTTTTAGGAGTTCTGGCATAATTAAAGCCCCAAGGTCACGGAATGAATGTTTTCGTACAAGATGCTCGGTCGGTGCTTATAAACAGGTGGGCAGGTAGCCGACATCGCCGCAGACCGCTAGCGCCCGTCGTACGTAAGCCAGTCTCCGCCTGGTTAGAGCGGACTGAGAACAGGGCAACCTGGTCAACAGTCACAGCAGTCTGGAGGGCCCCGCTGGCAGGAAAGAGGGCGTCCTGAGCACTTCAGTCCACGCCCCCGGTGCGGCGAGGTCCCGGCAACGTTTGGTGTAAAGCACGCCATTCAGCGGCTCATCCTCCAGAAAACAAAGAAACGTGGAAATAGTCTACTGCCACCTTTGACTACTAGATCCGCCTTAACGCTCGCTGTTCTGACAGGAAACACTCTCAGATCTTCCCAGAATGTTTTCCTTTCACATCCTTGTTTTCCAGCTCTGTTTAGGTTGTTTTAGCACAGCACTGAGCCTACCTTTCCAATATGGCGTCCAACTTTGCGCACGCACCAAGCTAGCGTAGCGACTTTAGTCTATGCAACTCATTGGTAACAGTCTGAACTAAGCTGGACTCTGCAGCAGACCGGAGGGTTTGGCTTCAAACTCCTTCACTCCATTTAGAGCAGGGGTGTCAAACATACGGTCCGTTTAGTCCGGCCCACACATGAAGAGTAAAAATCATAATGATGTTTAAAAAAGAAAGCAAGTTTCTAGTCCAGGTGTCACCAACACGGTGCCCGCGGGCACCCGGTCGCCCGCAAGGACCACATGAGTCGCCCGCGGGCCTGTTCCAAAAATAGCACATCTCATAGAGAGCTGCGTCTAAAAATTAATTTTGTTCTGTTGCTATTATTTTTTTAATCACACTTGTATGTATATAGATTTAAAAAATACTATCTTAAAAATACTTTAAGGTTAACGCGCACAATATTTACCTATGGGCAGTAAAGTAGAGCTTGTGGGATGTGGAGAGTAAGCTAGCGGGCGCTGTATGCACTTTCGTACCCCAAAAACATGGCAGAAAAAAGAAAGAAAACGTATCTCTTTCACAGTGAATGGGAAGAGGAGTTCTTTTTTACGACTGTAAAAGAAACCTGCGTGTGTCTGATTTGCGGGACGACCGTGGCGACAGCAAAACGGCACAATGTGGAGAGACATTTCAATACGTGTCACAAAAGCTACCATGATAAATATCCACCTGCAAGCGCCCTACGGGCAGAAAAAGCCCGTGAGCTAAAGACCGCTCTGGGTAAGCAACAGTCTTTTTTTACGAGGCCGGCCAAAAACTCACAAAAAGCATCCGAAGCCTCGTTTAGAGCTACACATTTTCTGATCAAGAAAAAAAAGGCATTTACAGATGGAGAAGTTGTCAAAGAAGCGATGTTATTAATTGCTAACACTGTATTTAAAGACGAGAAAAATGGAAGCGACCTAATCTCCACTCTTTCCGACGTCCAACTGGGGGCATCTACGATGGCAAGACGAGTATCAGCTATGTCCAGTAACTTGGTCGATCAGTTGGAGCAGGATCTGGCGAAGTGCAAGTGGTTTAGCCTCCAGTGCGATGAGTCCGTGGACAGCAGCAGTACAGCGCAGTTATTGGTTTTTATCCGGATGGTGTTTAATGATTTCTCCACAAAAGAAGAACTCCTGACACTACTGCCCTTAAAGACAACTACGAGAGGAGTTGACATTTATAACACGGTGAAGGAGTTTTTCGTGCAGAAAAAGGTGCCATTGGAAAAGCTGGTAGCGGTGACAACAGACGGGGCTCCTGCTATGGTCGGCCGACAGACAGGTTTCATCGCTCACTGTAAACGTGACCCAGACTTCCCCAAATTTCTGCATTACCATTGCATCATTCACCAGCAGGCGTTGTGTGCGAAAGTGATCGGCTTTGGGCACGTGATGACTCCCGTTGTGAAAATCATAAACAACATCCGCTCCAAAGCAAAGCAGCACAGGATTTTCAAGGTACTATTAGAGGAGATGTCAGCAGAATATGGGGACCTACTGCTACACACAGAAATCAGATGGCTCAGCAGAGGACGAGTTTTGCATCGTTTTTTGTCTCTTTTGCGTGAAATCAAAGAGTTCATGCAGTCCAAAGGCGAAGATGTCTCACTGCTAGAGGACACAGAGTGGACACTTGACCTTGCATTTTTGGTGGACATTACTGGGAAACTAAACCTCCTGAACTGCCAGCTGCAAGGCAAAGGTAAGACTGTTGTCGATATGATAAGTGCTTTAAATGCATTTAAAGCCAAAATGAATGCATTCTCTGCAGATTTACAGAGAAAAAAAGTTCTGCACTTTCCCTCTGTGCAGTCAGTGCTGAAAGACAATGCTTCTGCATCTGAGACATTTGAAAAAGTGGCAGAAAAGTACATTGAAGTAATAAACAGACTTGGGCAAGAGTTTGAGAATAGGTTTTGTGACCTTCATCAGCTTGAACCATGTGTGTTCTTCATTTCCAACCCTTTCATGAATGGGGACACAACATGCTTTGCTGAGCAGTTAAGTGCAACGTTCAACTTGGATGCTGGACAGGTGGAGATTGAAATTATAACATTGCAAAATGATCTCCATCTCAAAGCCTACCAGGCTGCACCAAACTTTTGGCGCCTTGTTGACACAGAGAAGTACAGTGGAGTATGCACAGCAGCCATGAAGGTTGCCAGCCTGTTTGGCTCAACCTATCTCTGTGAATCAGCATTTTCTGACATGAACTTCATCAAAAACAAACACAGAACACGCCTCACTGATGCACATCTGAGAGACTCACTCACAGTTGCAGTGTCAAGTTACACACCAGATTACAACACACTGGTGAACAGCATGCAATGCCAGTCTTCCCACTAACCAAGGACGGATACCAGATGTAGTCAGTGACAACATGGTAGTGCCATGGCAAAGTTGAATTAAAATATTGAAGAATTGTGTTCAATTTAAAAGTGTGTTCATGACATTTAAAAGTTATAATTTTGTTAAACATAACACAGACTTGGCCATTAGTTCAAAATGTGAAATAAAAAATGTATTACATATTTAAAAATATGTAAGTTGATTTTGTTTAACATTACATAATTGTTAACTTTTTGAAACATGTTGCAACATAGTTCATGATTTGTTAACAGGGCATGTCAGTGGCTTGTGCAAATGGGATATTTTTTGCTAAAATGTAGTGATGTAAGTGATCATCTGAAAATGTAACAAATACTGTGATTAATAGAGATAAAGTGTTGAATATTGATATCTGTTTCCCACCTTGTTGTCATTTTTGATAATCATTGTTAGAAATCATTAACATGATCAGTGTTTTTACATAGGTGAGTATTACTAATCATTATAAATAATGTATAACTAAAGGCAAACTGAGCAAATTTGTTATTTCAGAAGAGCGTATCAAACTGGTAGCCCTTCGTATGATTCAGTAACCGTGAAGTAGCTCTCAGTTTCAAAAAGGTTGGTGACCCCTGTTCTAGTCCATTCCAAGTTATGATTTTTCAAAGAAATAACCGAAAAGCGCAATTCCGCCACTAGGGGGAGCAAAGGAAAAGCTTAACAGGTGAAACAACATAACTCTGCATGTGCCAAAAGCGAAACCTAACAGCTCTGTGTCTGGGTAGGCAGTAGTTTGGTTCCCTGTGAGCCTCACCACTGAAGGATGATCAGTAGTGACACTAATGACCAAAATGTTATCAAAAAGAAAAAAAGGTTGAAGTGAAGTCCTGAGCTTTCCAGGAAAATGGAAAGCGTTTCATTTGTTCACGGAGCTGAATGCAAACCTGCATGCTTGGTATGTCATCAACAGGTTCTCCAAGAATATAACATTCAGTACCACTATGAGACTCTCCACAAAGAAAAGTTTCACCATTTGCAGTTAAGAAAAAAAATATTTAGCATCTATTAGCTGGACCGATAAACAACCATCTGGATTTACTGCAGCCGTGACGTCAGTGATGGAGCAGTGAAAGCTAGCTACATTATTGCAAACAAGTTGGAGCAAACATCCAATCCATTTTCTGATGGTGAACTTATGGAAAAATGCTGAAGGCTGCAGAAGTCTTGTTCCCAAAAAGCAGTCGACCTTAAACACGATTCTGTCAAGAATTACGATCAGATCCAACATCTCTGAGGAAACATGGGCAGCCATATGAAGGAATACAGACATTTATTGTATTTTCAGTCACTATTGATGAAAACACCAACATCACAGATATGTACAGCTGTGCATATTTATTAGAGGTGATGAAGAGACGTCACAGTGGAGTTTCTGGAGTTGATGGACACAACAACAACTGATGACATAGTCAGCTCTCTCGTTACTGTGCTGGACGATGTTGAAGGGAACTGGTCACATGAGGTAATTTTGGTCACTGATGGCGCTCCATCAAAGGTCAGGAAGAAGGCAGGTGTTACCACAAAATTCAGGCAGAAACCAGGAAAATGTTCTTATAATAATGAATGATAATAATAATGGACATGTCATTGTGTTTTGCACACTTGAATGACAGTTAATGTGTTTCTGCACAGGATTTGAATCCTGATATTGACGGTCTGGTGAAGTTTCAGGAGAGAAAGGAGGTTAACTCCAAACTCTTATGTTCACAAATGTTTGCAAGTTTAATTTAGTGTAATTTTGTCACCGTTTGGACGTTTACATTTTAGGAAGATGTTTCATTTTTTCTGTAGCCCCTCTAGAATTTGTTATCAGGATTGCTTCAGTGTCAGATTTAAAATATTCAGTCTGTATAAAATAGAAAAAAACAATATTTTTTAAAGTGAATTTAATTTTATTTAAGATCCATTGGCCTCTGTGAATGAACGTGTAATAAGAAATGATTAGGCTACCATGTTGGTTGAGGCATGTTTTCCAATCGAGTAAAAAAACAAAAACAAAGCTGTTATTTTACCTTTACGCTACTGGTCCGGCCCACTTGAGATCAGACGGGTTGAATGTGGCCCCCGAACCAAAATGAGTTTAACACCCCTGATTTAGAGTCTTTGTCTCTCTGGTCACATGACCGACTCTCAGCCAATTAGATGAAAGGCTGGGATCCATGGGACCTTCACTGGCGCCCTGCAGAGTCTCCGATGAGCCGGCGGCGCTGCAGCATATGCTGCGGCCGGCCGATCTGTTTCCTGTTGGCACGGCGACAGACTTGATGGAAGCCAGGAAACAAGAGAACCAAAGAGGAGAACAGGTGCAGGGACCCCAGGAGGCTGGGAGAAGAGACGTCAGCGTGGAAAAACGATGGATGACAGAGGAAACGAGGGACGACCACAGACATTAACCATTTGAATGAGGAAACGTGGCGAGGAGCGAAGCCAAGGGAGGAGCAGTGAGGGGGAGGCCAGGAGTGGAGGAGGAAACGGGAAGTGAGTGAGGAGAAAAATACTTTTCCTGACGTTTGGATTCCTCATGAAACCCAATAGATGATGGGTTAGAGCGCCACCTCCTGGATGGGCTGCTTCTCCTTTGGAATTATTCCACTGGACTCACCTTCATCGGGTCCGGTTTTCACACGGTGCTGAAAACCCGACTCAAGTTCAGGGGAACTCACAGAACCAGAACCATCAGAAGAAACCTGCTCTGGACCAGACCTGGACTAGTCATAGAGCAGACCGGTACCAGACCAGAACCAGGCTAGAACCAGTCCAGGACCAGATACAGATTGACCACCATCAAAATTCCAAAGAAATTTTTGGCAAAACCCCAAATTTTCTGAAATTTGAATCAAACTTTGATCATTTTCTTAGTTTTTGCAGCAAACAGTGAAAATATTTGAGCTAAACTCTCAGAATCACAGATTTCTTCACTTAAACAAATATATTGGATTCAATAATCCTATAAAGAACTTTATGGTCTCAGCAGTTTAGCTCGGTTCGGTTCCGATAAGTTAGCCCACATTAACATTTTCTCCCAACTTTAAAAATATTTACCAGAAAATCCCGTGGAAACGTCGTCCCAAACTTTGGTTCTAAAAGGTTTTCCATTCTTTTTTCCTACAGAGCAAACCTTTGAGGGGGTTCTAGCGCCCCCTGCAGGAACAGCGCCACATGCTTATGGATCACCGCCGGGGCAGGAAGAGCACAGCAGGAAGAGCGGGTTCCAGTGATGGGTGGCTTTACTCTTCCCAATATAAGAGGCCACGCCCCTTTGATGACACCAGAATCTGAGGTTCTTCATCTTTGAGCTGAAAGTCGAGACACAGAACTCACACCGACCTTTTCTGCCATCACCCCGCGGCGACACCGCAACCATCTTCAGAAGTGAAACTGGAGTTCCACAGGGTTCTCTGGTGGAACCTTTACAGTTTTGACTTTACCTTCCAAACAAGGAAAACGGGAGCAGACGCAAATGTTGGTTTATCAACTGAATGCCCGAGAACAGACGATATGGTTCACTCTAAATATGTGAATAATAATAAAGGTTCTGGTCAGAGCTCGTCTGATGTTGAAATAATGAAAACTCTGGTCAGAATAATGTGGAAATGTCTGCAGGAACGTTCCCTGAGGTTCCTACAGGTCTGGACTTCCTCTGGATTCCAGAACCGCTGCTGCCTATTTTCAAGAAAACCCGACAGGAATCTGCCGGGGAACATCCAGGAGAACACCCCCCCCCCACACCTGGATGTTCCCCGGCGTCACGGGGATGAAGAAGAGGCGGAGCATCTCAGGTCAGAAGACTTTATGAGGGCTGTGCTGTACACGGCGCCGTGAACGGCCGGAGGAGCTGCCAGCTGAAAGGTCAACCAGAGGTCACAGTCGGAAGGTTGTGAGCAGAGAACACGGGGCACATTCACCGAGTGGGGGCGCGGCACTTTGAGGGTGTAGAGACCTGTGGGCGGGGCCAGATGCTACATGGCGTGTGCATGCATGAGTGTGGCTGCTCACTAATTGCACTTCAGGATGAGGATCCGTGGAGAACATTACATCACCAGTGAGATTTCAGCAGGACTTTTTTGGTTTGGACTTTCACACAACACAAAATGGGTCCGGTTCAGCTCCAGAACCGCCAGCTTCGGTCTGATGTTCTCCAGAACCCGTGTGGAGCGGCACCGGCTGAGCGGCTTCAAGGAGCTGAAGGGACAACATGGAGACTTGAAGAAGCAGCAGAAAGTGGGGTCAGAAAAAAGAAGGAACTGGTCAGGACGTGAAGAGGACCAGGTGCAGAGTGGACGGCGCCAGAGGACGGCGCCGCGCACCAGAGGACGGTCGCACAGCGGCGGGTTCACCTGAGAGAGAAGATCTGTGAGCAGCAGGTGTGAGAAACACGGACAGGATGTCCCACCAGGTCCTGAGCTTCTGTCCCTCCCAGCTGACAGCTGAATGTTCTTCACAGCCAACCAGAACCTTCGTTCAGCCGGACCAGAACTCCCCTCTCTAAGTTCTGAAACTGAAGGTGCTGCCTCAGCACGGTTCGGTTTGCCCGGTGTGTATTTTCAGTACATCCTCCTGACCTAACTGGGTCATAGTGGATTTCCAAGGGCTAGTGGAGGACCGGCCAGTTGGGCTCCGCCTCCTATAGCCCCGCCTCGCTCTACAGGAGGCGGAGCCCAAACGGCCTGTCCTCCTCTAGCCCCGCCTCGCTCTTTAGGAGGCGGAGCCCAAACATCTGGTCCTCCTTTAGCCCCGCCTCACTATACAGGAGGCGGAGCCTAAACATCTGGTCCTCCTCTAGCCCCGCCTCGCTCTTCAGGAGGGGGAGCCCAAACGGCCTGTCCTCATCTAGCCCTTGGAAATCCACTCTGGGAGAGGCACAGAAAACAGTGGAACACGCCGTTAGCAGTTTGTTTCGCTTCATTTGCTTCGACACGCCTACCAACCACCGATTGGAAGATGGAAAATCAAACCGGACTGAACCAGAACATGGCTCTAAACCAGAGCCACACTTTGGACCACACGGTTCTGGTGCGTCATCCGGGACATCCCACCAGACCGCCCGGATGTAGACTCGCTTTCAGGTGTTTGGTGACACGTCTGTTTGTGGAACCAAAGAACCGTGATGTCATGAAGGGTTCTCCAAGCAAGGAGGCGGTGACATCACAGCAGGACTTCAACCCCACCGACGTCCCAAACGGATCTTCTAAGAGCGGAGATTCCGAATCGGAAGGAGCTGGAAACATTTCATGAGGTTCCATTTTCCAATCAGACTTCGCTCTAAGCGCTCTACAGGTTCCTGGGGGGTGGGAGGTGTCCACACACCTGCTACACAGGTAAATCTGAGGTCATCGGCGTAGAAAGGATTTCTGGGAGAGAGCAGCAGTGAGGCTGCCGGGTTCTCCCCGCACGACCGTCCTCGGGTCCAGACCCGTCCGTCCGCCACAGTAAGACATTTCAGAACGTCCACAATCAGGAGGAACAGTAGTGTTTGTACATTCTGTGCAAAATTAGACAAAATCACGGCGGACAGTCCGTTCTGGTCTGTCCGCCTCTCAGTCCGTGTTCTTCTATTTACAGTTAGCTCTAAGACGTTAGTACCATCGAGGCCCGGCGGGCCGGAGACATTCCTCAGAGAGACAGAAATCCACCTTCAGACCCAAAACTGCTGCAGACTCCGGCCCACTCCCGGTCCTGAAGATCCGGCATCGGCCCGATTCTGGCTCCTCTGCTGGATCAGAGCTCCAGGTTTGGATCAACTGAACTAATCTGATTGTTCTGCAGAACTTTTGACCAACTCTTGATTTCAGGAGGAAACACAGAAGAGGAAAGTTCTCAGAGGTGGTTTCAGGTCCGGTGGGTTCATCAGCAGCTGGGTTCTGAGATGGGTTTCTGTCCCGGTTTCTTTGAGACCATCCTGCTGATGTTGGGAAAGGCCTTCAGCAGGTGAGAAGACAGGGCACACAGTGAGAGAAGGGAGGGAGGAATACAAAAATAAAAACCGGTGGAGAACTACACGATCACCTCACTTCACTCTGTGGCAGAAACATAAAAAAGTACAAAAACCAGAGGAGGCGGGGCATCGGGGGCGGGGACAGGGAGGAGCTCAGTCTCAGAAGAATTTGTCGTCGATGCGGAAGTGCGGCCGCGTGACGTCGTCTGGGTTGATGAAGACCGAGATGGACTTGCCGGGGTTCTCGGTGACCAGCTGCTGGAGCTTCTTGGCCAGCCGGTCGTCGGGTTGGTTTTCTCCGCCCGCGTCCGACTGCGGAGACGGCAGGTTGGTGGAGCTGCCCCGCCACTGCAGTTCCACCGTCAGCCTGTTGGCGGCCTTGGCGTGCTCGATGGTGGTGCGCAGGTGCTCGGCCGGGTCGGAGCGCACCGAGGAGAGTTTGCGGGCGTGGAGCATGGCGGTCTCGTCACACAGGTGCTCCAGCATGTTGCACTGCGGGATGAAGTAGTTGGGACACATCTTGTTGACCAGGCAGTGCTGCAGGTCGTCGATCAGGCCCAGCAGGAAGTGGGCGGAGAAGTCGTCCTGGGACAGGTAGTTGGAGGGCAGGCGGTCGCAGGCCCACAGCATGATGCTGCGCAGGTGGTAGGGGCTGACGGCTTTGGGCCGGGACAGCAGCTTGATGATGATGGCCTTGCAGGCCTGGTACGCCTGCATAAGGCTGGACGAGATGCATTTCTTCAGCTGCACCTCGCTGCGAGCGAACGACAGGCGCCACTCGTTCTCCTTGCGGCCCTTGAAGGAGCAGGCGGGGACCAGGTAGAAGCCGCTGATGACCTCCTCCTCTGTGATCTTCCCGTCCCAGAAGTGGTTCTCCATCAGCCAACTCTGAGCCACGGCCGGCCAGCCTTTGAACGACACCACGGGGACGATGTCGTACAGCATCCGGCTGCTGCCCACGCCGAGGATCACTGAGATGATGGTTCCGTTCCGTTCCACCTTCTCCACCTTCGGCATCCCTCTCTGGGGCTTCTTCTGCACCTCCAGGAGCACCAGAGAGATGGACTGGTAGAACCAGTCTGCCACCAGCGTTGGAGAGAAGAAGTAGTTGGTGGTGCCGTTGATGTGGTCCACGATGGTGCAGCAGTCCTTCCACTTGTTGATGGTTCCTTCGTCAAAGAGGCGGAGGCTGAGCCACGAGTGACCCAGAGCCGAGTGCCTCATGTCCAGGGTCACCGGCTGGTTCCGGTCGTGGAGTTTGAGCGCCGGAACCAGCAGGGTGAAGTCCATGTCGTAGTCTGTGCCACGGGCGTAGACGTTCAGATCGTCCAGGTCCATGTCCACCACACCCTCGCGGACACCACCCGACAGGAGGAGGTACTCGTTGGCCACTGGCAGCTTCTGGTCCAGCTTCTGGACCATCCCTGAAACAGAGCAGAGGAGAGACCCGGTCAGAGGACGAGTTCTTCCGGTTTTACTCGGGTTTCCGACACAGCGCGGGACAGGAACCTTTGAAGAAACCGTGACTTCCTAATGCGGCGTTCACACCGACCTCGGCAACGCCGTTCAAGCAAACACAATGAAAGTCTACAGAAACACACACAAGTGCACGCTTCGGGCCCCCACGTTCAAAAGTGTGTCACTACGTCCGTTTTCAGGCCAGAAATAGCAAATTTATCGTCATCGTGATGTTAAGCTGTGCAAAACCCACATCGTAAAAGAAAACTGGAAGAAAAGGTTCCCTTAAATGCCTTAAACGCCAAAACAATTCTATGGCTACTTGAAGTATTTAACTTTTTTAAATAAATCCGTTTATGCATTTGACCAATCAGATGGAGCCGTTTTCTGTCAGATCTTCTCCTATGTAGACGAGGATCATTTGGAATCTAAATGGTTGAATACTATAAAGTATTCAATCATTATTTTCCTGTTTCTCTTTCTTTATTCTAGTATCTTCATCCATTTTTTATCTCTTAGCTCCTCCCACAATGTTTCATCTGTTTTATTCATTTAACTAGTCAAATGTTCAGCTCCTTCAGCTTCTTCCAGCTGTGACTTTTGCTCCTTCAAATCCCTGAACTTTTCCAGAAATTCCAGGATTTCTGCCTCCGTTGAAATAAATGGGGACTCCTTGGTGCAGAAGCTCGCTGGTTCGATACCCGGCTCTGGCATTTTTCACGATCATATCTTTTTGTTATTGTGCTGTTTTCACTTTATTTATGCTCAACTTTGATCATTTCTTGTAAGTTTAATTTTGATCCAGCAATATAGCATCAGCCCTGCATTCTCTTCTGGAATCGCAGATCCTAAGTTGCTATTACGTGTTGCCAGTTACATCGTCATGGCAATATTGATCATTAATATCATGCAGCCTTAGTAGTGACGTATGGATGGCGTCACTGAAGTACCAAACGTTTGAAAATCAATCATGGAAGAGAAACGCGGTTCGTGTCCGGCTGGAATTCTACGACACCAAGTCGTTCTGTAATCGGAATGGAGCTGAGACAGAAAAAGCCTGGAGCAGATTCACCATGAAGATCACACGCTTGAATCGCATTCAAGAATTCAGCGCGTCCTTTAGCGTTCAGCGCGTCCACACATGCCCGGTGTGAACCTGGAACTTGCAGCTCGGCAGCAGAATGTTTCTCTTTGATTTTTCCTGCAGTGGAACCACAAACCTCGCTGCCCGACCCATCCGGTCTCCTGTTGCCCCTCAAATCAAACCCATGAGGGCATGGTCTCTGCAGCGTATGGGGGCGTGGTCTCTGCAGCACATGGGGGCGTGGTCTCCATATCTAACATGAGGCGTCATCCACATCCCGCTGCACTGACACGAGGGGTCAAAGGTCAGACGCAGCATCCCACCTCTTGACTGATCCTCAGGCAGACGTCCCGGTTCCGGAGGAGCAGAACCACCCGCTCCGTCACTCACGCCTCCTGCAGGACGCCCAGCAGCATCACTGGTTCCTGGCTCGGTTCTGTCAGAACCCTCGGGTGTCTGCAGCAGCACCTGCTCGTTTTCATCACAATCTGACCCAAAGTCCTCATTTTAGCGGTGGAACCGCGGCGCCAGTGAGGTTCAGAAAGGAGCAGCAGGTGAGGAAGACGAGCAGACTCCTCCTCCTAACCATCAGGTGAAGAAGTGTAAAGAACTCCTCACCCTCATCAGTTTAGGAAACATTTCTAATAAAAAGTCAGAACCAAAAGCACCTCACAGGTCCAGAAACACCCGCAGGGTCTCCAGAACCAGCACCTTTACAGAACCTGACCCCTCTGCAGCAGCTCCTCCTGCCCCCCTCCAAAACAAAAGCCTGTGTCGGACCGCAGCGGGGGTCCCGGCGTCGCGGCATCATCTGTTTACCGGCCCCTCCCGCGGCAAAGCCCCGCCCTCACCCAGCATGGAGAAGATGAAGTCCTTGGCCGTGTGGATCTCCAGGGCGCGCTGGTCGTCGTACTCCCGCTGGTCGTGCTTGCTGAACTCCTGGATCAGCCGGTTCAGGTCCTCCATCCGGGCCCCCGACCTGAAGTCCAGGTCGGGCCCGCCGCCGTGCGGCAGCCTCCCGGCGGCCGCGGTGGGGCTGTTCCCGAGGCTGCCCGCCGACAGAGCCGGGGCCGCCATGCTTCCGTCACGGTCTCTCACGAACGTCCGGCTCCGTTACCGCGCTAGCTGCCGCCGCTCTGGACCAAGCCGAGCTGAGCCGAACCACATCGACACAAGTGGCGGAAGCTGCTGCGCCACTTCCGCTGCCTGGCGCCTTCAAAACAAAAGCCCTCCTCACAAGGAGATTTTAAAGAAAAAAGATCAGGTTGTTACTGTTGTTGTTACCGCTGCACCGGTGTCAGCCAGCCCTCTTTCGTGGGACGGCTGTCACGTGAGCCCTGTCTCAAAAACGGTGTGCCGCTTTCTTCCGTACGTTGCGGTAACAGCAAGAGGGACTTCTTTTTAAAGTAAAAGCAAAGTGTAAGAACTGTCAATCAATGGTTGTGTATACACACACGAACCCCAGGTATAAATGCGTTATTGCTACAAGTGAAGCTACGAGGCATGTCACTTCTGACTGATAGTGTCTCACCTGGTGATGTCACAAAAAATGTTTCAGACGGATCTGATGTGGAATTTCAAAATAAAACCCAATTGAAATGAGTTATAAATGCGTTATTGCCTTATGTTGAGTTATGTGTAAAAGAAAAACTGATCGTTTCCACAGAGTCATTTGCCTAGAATAGTCTCAAGACTTTGTTGACATCATACCTGTAGGCAACAGATGGTAACACCGTGCTACAACCAGATTTCACTTGAGTCTTATTTTGAAATTCCAAATCAGATCCATGCACGGGGTCAGAAAATTAGATTATTTAATCTATCAGGACCGTTTCAATAATCTCAGTTTATGTAGGAACCGCGTACATTAAATGCATGTACTGAACCAAAACAAACTGCATTAAAAACACAATGGCAACATGTGCAAATTAATTAAACTGGGTTTTTTATTGAGCAACGTGTTTTATTTCTTATTTATTTAGTATTATCTTGATCCCTTTTCAATTTCAATTCAATTTTATTTGTAAAGCCTAATTTCACATCAACAGTCGTCTCGATGGGCTTCGTATCCGTAATTGAAAACGTGAAACATGAACTCAAAAGGATCACGAATACAAAGAGTTCAATAGGAAAATACTAAAATGAACTAACAAACTGACTAAGCTATACTGGCATCTCTGCCCTTAGACCCCCCTTCGCGGTAAGGAAAAACTCCTAAAAAAAACGGATTCCAGAAAAAAACGAAGAAACCTCAGTGGTGTCCACATGAAGGAGGGATCCTCCCCCAGGACGGACAGGCGATTTACCAGAACTCTGAGAGAAGAATTAACTTATCTAACTCTACAACTACATATATAAAGTCCAGCAGACGAGCTTCATCCAGATGTGGTTGGGGGGACAGTCAGGGGCGCGAGTCGAGCCGGAGACAGGAACCACAGCCAGGTGTAGGAGCAGGAGCAGAGACGAGGTACTCGGTCACTTTGGATGGATAACAACGTTCATCTTCTCACAATCCAAACTGTATTTTTCCTTTATTGAGACTTCTAACGTTTATGATCATTTTTTCAAATACTGACTTCTTCCACACAGACTCCAGGCTTTTAGAGGAATTCTGACACTTGTTTTTTATTTTTGCTCATCTCCAGAATTCTCTCTTTTAGTTTTAGTTTTTAAGGGAATTTCTGTTGTTTGTTTTTGAGAAATTGAAGTTCTGACCTTTTGTTTAAATTTTCTTTTAATTCTTCTTTGAATAGACCTTTTGATGAAAACAAAGAATACATCATTTTCATGGCTTCAGTTTTTTTGCACAGAATCGTGACTTTAAAAATTCTCATTAGGTTTTATATGTTTTCCTCTCCTTATAATTTAGCTTTTTGTGGAGAAAATAACTTTTTACAATAATGACAATAACGTCTTTGCTTTACCTCCCATCCGGCAGGTGGCGCTGTCGCGCCGTCGTCTTCGTCGCAATGACCCGATGCGAGTTTCCGGTCGGACTGCGTGAACGGACCGGGTTCGTTCAGGATGGCGTGGAGGAGCTGCTCCGCTCTCTGGAGGCTGACCGGAGGGGGAGGCAGGTGAGTCCCCGCAGCGGGCGAGGAGCCTCCGGTCCCGGCCTAGGAGGAGCCTCCGTCCCGCTGTGCCTGGCTCCGCTTTGGCCTTTATTTTTGTAAAGTTTCCACTTCCGGCGGAGGGATAAAAACAAAACATGAAGGTCCGAGATAGAAATGAGAGATCCTTAAACCGAACCGGAACCATTGGAACCGGTTTCACGTACCGCCATTCCGAACTGGTCGAAAAATAAAACCAATTATTTTAGAAGAAGTTTATTATTACAGAATAAGTTTGCCAGAATAACACCAGAGAAATAAAAGACAGGAATAAAAATTAAAGTTTTCAGAGAATACATAAAATTGCCAAATATCTAAAACTTATATAAAATACTATAGCTATTGCCGCCTAAAAGACATAAAAGTTTAACGTAGGCGACTATACCATAAACCTATATATGGTACATGTATCTTACATTGGTGAGATTAAAACAATTAAAGATTAGAGACTTAAAATCCTGGAGAGTAAAAGTATATAAATTCTATAAATATTTAAATGTATGTAAAATGTTTTCTGATCTGAGTAGTTTTATTCTTTTATCATAAAACTTGAATATTTATGTATTTTTAAAGCATATAAATCGTCAGAGTGCTTTGATTTCTTTTAAATAACTTTATCTTTTGATGTTTTAAACTTTCTAATCACTTTTGGACTTGAAACTTCTGAACATTTTCTGTGGTCAGTTCCCAATAATTTGGGGTTTTTGACTCCAAGTCGTCGATTTTTCCCACAGAAATGTGAAAAAAGCAAAAAAAAAAGGAGAAACTTTTTTCCACAAACACAAACTTTTATTTTGGCGGTGTGTGTCAGCTGAGCTGCCACCTGAACTCTGT
Source organism: Oryzias latipes (assembly GCF_053564925.1). Lineage (NCBI taxonomy): Eukaryota > Metazoa > Chordata > Actinopteri > Beloniformes > Adrianichthyidae > Oryzias > Oryzias latipes. The sequence goes on from NC_136249.1 coordinate 36,079,259, forward strand.
TTTTGTTCCCTGTTTGCTCTGGATCAGAATCTTGGCGTGGTTCTGGTTCGGTCCGGTAATGGCGGTGTTTGTGGTTCCTCCCGCTGCTCCTCCCTAACGCTGCGGTTTTCCGTCTGTCCTGCAGGTGGCCTCACAGCCTCCAGCAAAGGTGCGGCTTCAAAAAAGCCTCCAAGAAACCGGAAAGCAGGAAGGCGGAGGAGGAGCTCAGCCCCGCCCACACCGAGCCCCCTGAGGCCGCAGTTCAGCGCCGGACGCCCCCGCCTCATTGGGAGCAGCAGGCTCCGCCCAGCCCTCCGCGGGCCTTCGGCCGGCTGGTCAGGCCCTTCCTCTTCACGGTGGGGGTAGGTGGCGCTCCCCGTCTGCCGCGGGACGACCTCCGGGTGGATGTCACTAACTCCAGGTCAGTTTACAGGCTGCTCCTTCGGCGCGGCGGCCGTCTGGCAGTACGAGTCTCTGAAGTCCCGAGTCCAGGGCTACTTCGACGAGATCCGAACCGACTGGCTGGATAAAGTCCGCCCTCAGAAACGGGGCGACCTCCGCAAAGAGGCAAGAACCGAACCTGGTCCATCGGAGCTTTTCTTTGAGCTCCTCAAGAGGAGGCCTCTGATTGGCTGCTTGATTTCCAGGTTAACCACTGGTGGAACAGCTTAAGTGAAGGCCAGAGGACCGTCACAGGTGAGTCCACCTGCCTTTTACCTGACGTGTCTTTTGTATAACTGCAGCACTGTGGTCATGTGACCCTCAGTGGTCCTCGGAACCGCCTGAGTCCCGTTGCCACTGAGAACCTCCGGGACGTTCTCCTGTTCCTTCAGGAGCGTCTGTGGATGCAGGAGTAGCCGCTCCGCTCTGGTGCTCCTCCAGGTCCAGGTCTAGAGTACTGCAGGTCCAGGTCTAGAGTACTGCAGGTCCAGGTTTAGAGTCCTGCAGGTCCTGGCCTAGAGTCCTGCAGGTCCGGGCCTAGAGTCCTGCAGTTCCAGGTCTGGAGTCCTGCAGGTCCGGGTTTAGAGTCCTGCAGGTCCGGGCCTAGAGTCCTGCAGTTCCAGGTCTAGAGTCCTGCAGGTCCGGGTTTAGAGTCCTGCAGGTCCAGGTGTGGAGTCCCGCAGGTCCAGGTCTGGAGTCCCGCAGGTCCAGGTCTGAAGTCCTGCAGAGTCCTCAACACTGCAGTGACGGTTCTGGTCTTTTCAAAGCCGTCTACTCAGCTCCGCCCCCGAGCTTCAGTCAGACGTTGTTGACTGGATGTTTTTCCCGAGTTTCTCCTCAGACGGACCTGCTGTTGGATAAATGTTCTGGTCCTCTTCAGGAATCATCGCCGTCAACGCCGCCGTCTTCCTGTGCTGGCGAGTCCCATCCCTGCAGCGCTCCATGGTCAAGTACTTCACCTCCAACCCCGCCTCCAGTGAGTGTGCCCCTCCTCTTCCTGCGGTGCGTTCAGGTCCAGCTGGGACGTTTTAACCGCCGTCTGTTCCACCAGAGACCCTCTGCTCCCCGATGCTCCTCTCCACCTTCAGCCACTTCTCCTTCTTCCACATGGCTGCCAACATGTACGTCCTCTGGAGCTTCTCCAGCAGCGCCGTCTCCATGCTGGGCCGGGAGCAGTTCATGGCCGTCTACCTGTCTGCAGGTGAGAAGGACCGCCGTGTCGCTGCAGGCGTCCTGACTGATGTTACCATGACAACAAGCCGCATTCCCATGGAAACCATGCTTTCCTGTGTCCAGGTGTCGTCTCCTCCTTCGTCAGCTACGTGGGTAAGATGGCCACAGGGAGGTTCGGCCCGTCTCTGGGAGCGGTGAGCAGAACTTTTCCTGAAGTAGATGTGGTGCTGAGGAGAGCATCAGAACCAGGAGAACGTTCTAGAATTAAGAATGGAAGTGTTGGTTCTCCTTCATGCCTGGGTAAAGCTCACAGCGGCTGCTGCTGGACGGTCCAGAACCCTGAGGGTTTGGGGGACCGGACCCCTTTGCCTGCTTTTGGGCTCTTCTGAGTTCTGTGCTCGACACAGGATGTGACATCATCAATCACCTACCTGTGCAAAAATGGGCGGGTCTCCCCTGGAGATGAAGGATGTTTGTTCTAGAGCTGAGGCTGTCAGTCAACAGGCCACGCCCACATTTTAGCATCATTTTCCATCTCAGAGATTTAGATCCAGTTGGTTGGTCCCGGATAGGGATGGGTATCGTTAAGGTTTTAACAGTACTACTACTCTTATCGATACTGCTTATCGATCTGGTATTTTAACGGATCCTCTTATCGATAGTTTTTGAGGACGAAAAATAAATAAATAACAAATTAAGAACATAAAGTGTTTTATTTCCTCACTATGCAACAACACTTTTTTTTAACAAAAACTTTTACTTTATACATGTGAATGTTCCAGACCGGATATTCATTTAAATTATTTAATCTAATTATTTGTATTCTTTATGAGAGTGATGTTTCCTTTGATCTTTTGTCCATTTTCCACAACCTTGAATAGACTTTTCTGTCTGTCAAACACCAGTGTTAGGATTGAGTGAGATGATGGAAACAAATTCACTTTGATGCAGACTCCTTTCTAATTATTTATTTTTATTTAAATCCAGTAAAGCCAATAAATTATATTAATTTTACGGATGACAACTATCATTAGTCATTAATTATTATTAAGTATTAGGAAGCAGCTGATAGTTTGTCGCGGGTCTGGAATCATAAGCGGTGAATCTAAGCCACGCCTCTCTACATGTTTGTTTTGTGTAGAAAACGCCGCCCCAGCGTGTTCTACAAGTGTGTTGCAACAAACGGTCATCGTAGCAGCAAGGTGACGGCATGGTAGGGGCTCCTTGATGCAAACTTCATTAATTTAACGCAGAAACGGGTGTTCTTATTCTAGGGCGCTCACGTGTCCCCTACGAGATCGCCACTGACTGTGTGCGCTGCCTTGTCTTGTGTGTGTGCGCGCGTCGCGTGCCGTCTGAACAACAGCTCCGCCCCCGTGCACACAAATAGACAGACAGAGCTCTCCGCTTCAACGAGAATACCGAAATTAATATCATCATTAATTAATGGAAAATTGACTGACTTGGTGAGTGAAATATGGCAGAAAACGCTTGTGGGACAAAAAAAAAAGAAAAAGTAACTTCTCCAGTACCGATAGCAGAACCGTTCAGGTCAGATCTTAACGATACTGCGGTCTTGAAGAATGTGGCCCCGGGGCGGGTTCAATACCGGGGCACGGTACCCATCCCTAGTCCCGGAGGTAAAAACGGCATACAGACGTAAATTTGTGTATTTCTGAGGTGAAGTTGGAGAAACTGCCGTCAAAAGAGACTGAATGTGAAACCGGCCCTCTAGTGGTTACCTGTTGAATTCACCTGGCTCCACTCTGTACCGTTTTCAAACCTGAGGTAAGTGTAGGTACCAATTCCTGGTAACCATAGCAACTGATGCCAGAGACCACACAGCCGATCGGGAGCCAGGCAGCTATTGAGGATCCTGCTGAGACTCGTATAAGCCCCGCCCCCAAACCAAAGGTGGGTGTGTTTTGTGTTTTCAGTCTGGAGCCATCATGACCATCCTGGCTGTTGTTTGCACCAAAATGCCTGAGGCTAAGCTAGCCATCATCTTCCTCCCCATGTTCACCTTCACCGCTGCCAATGTAAGAACCCCCCCCCTCCTTCTTTGCCCTCTTAAGCCCCGCCTCCTTTCACATCCGTCACCTTTGTTTGCTCCTCAGGCTCTGAAGGCCATCGTTGCCATGGATACGGCCGGGTTGGTGCTGGGATGGAAGTTCTTCGACCACGCTGCTCATTTAGGAGGAGCCTTGTTTGGAATGTGAGTCTGAGGAGCAGCTGATCTTTATCTCTTCCTCCTCCTCCCAACTCTATCAGACGCCGCCTTTAGTTGACCACGACGCTCCGGTTTCAGTGACGTGAGATTAAGATGTCACAAGGCGGTTTTTGTGATGTAATGAGACAGTTTAGTGATGTCATAAGACGGTTTTTGTGATGTCATGAGACGTTTTGTGATGTCATGAGATGGTTTTGTGATGTCATGAGACGGTTTTTGTGATGTCTTGAGATGGTTTTGTGATGTCATGAGATGGTTTTTCTGATGTCATAAGATGGTTTTTGTGATGTCATGAGACGGTTTAGTGATGTCATGAGATGGTTTTTGTGATGTCATGAGACGTTTGTGATGTCATGAGACGGTTTTTGTGATGTCATGAGACGTTTTGTGATGTCACGACAAAAAGAAACGTTTCTACTGAGACTTTCCTTCTCTGGTCCTGAAGGTTCCATCGTTTTCTTAGTCGTTGCTAAATGATGAAGATCGTTGCTGGTGAAGGTCTTCATCGGGGCAAACAGAACGCAGACATCTGCAGAGCTTTGTAATGGCGACCTCCTCTCACAGCTTCGCCTCTTTATGTTCTTCTCTCCCTAAAACCTTTTGAACCAATATGAGCTCAGCGTAGCGCAAAAGCAAACCCACGACAGGTTTTCATTTGTCACTCGTGTTTCCTCAGAATTATTCTGGGATGTTTTTAACAATCTTGTCTTTGAATTGTCATCATCATGAAATTCCCAGGGAAGAACCCAGAGAACGGTGGTTCTGTGGTTCTCCGGAGCCATTCTCTGAGTGTCCTGTAGGTGTCAGTGTTGGATCCGGGTGTTTCTCTAACCTGACTCCGCCTCTTTCCAGCTGGTACATCCTGTTTGGTCATGAACTCATCTGGAAGAACCGAGAACCTTTTGTGAAACTTTGGCACGATCTGAGGACGCGAGGAGGAGGAGGAGGAGCAGGTGGAGGAGCCGTGTAGACGCTGTGAACACCGGACTGTCGGTTCTGAATGAAGGCGTAACGCCGAAAAAACTGTTTAGGATCCTGGTGGAAGATCACGGACTCGTCTGTGTTTGCACTAGAACAAACTCTGGATGTTCTCCTGAATGTGGCTCTTCCTCGTCAGTTGAGTTCTGGTTTGACCAAAGAATGGATCCGTCTCAGAGCTCCACCTCCTCAGCCCACCTATTTATGACTGTTGGTTGTCTTTCAAAATAAAAGCTGAAAAGGATCTAAATGTTTTCGTCTGTTTGTCTGTAAAAATGTTGAGTTCTGAGTCAAGCGGGTTGAGATGGTTCTGCTAGTAAGAACCGAAATGCTGGTTCTGGAAGCTGAAGCTGTTTTGATCAGAACCAGAGCTTCTTAATGACAGCTTTGGTGGTTCTGGACGAAGGAAGCAGGTTCTCCTGGAGGAACCACATCATGGTTCTTCAGAATGTGAGGAACTTTCGCTCCACTACATTTCGGTTATGGGTCGTTCCTGTGTTCTACATGGCGCTGACGCTCAGCCGTGTTGTGCTCTGGGGGGGACTCGGTCAGAGTTGTCCCAGAGTAAACAGAAACTTTGGGACAAACACTGCCGTCAGTTTGAAGTCCACCAACGGTTCCATCTGGGTCCTGAAGAACTGACAGGTTCCTCTGCTGCTGCCTCCGTCACATCTGCTCCCAGGTTCTCTTCCTGGTTCTACTGTGGCAGAACCGGACGGTTCAGCTGAAACTGCTGTTGGAGCCAAAACCAGCAAACAGCTGCAGGTGAAACTGGCATTCCTGGAGGTCGATACCGATGTGTGTTCAGAGGTCGGAGTCCACCAGCGCCGTGGGTCCAGTCAGACCGCCAAACGCAGGAACCCGAGCTGCAGACCAGAGCGGAGCTCCGTAAGCAGAAGGTAAGACGTGATCCGAGTCCCTTTCTGCCAGAGAAAAGTGAGGAGCTCAGGCTCGAGCGGAACCGGACCGCTCTGCTCCGGACCTTCAGTAGGAGGTCAGCGTTTGGCGGTTCACACCAAAAATGACCAGAGAACCACAGACTCTAGAACTCCATGTTCTCACGTGAAGTTACTCCTTCAGACGAGCGCTATGATCACGAGGGTTCAATTCCTCAGGCGTGACGAGAACATGGATGTGCAAACGATACCAGAACTTCAGTTCTTTGGTTCTGTAGTTTCTGTTCGGATCAAATGAGATTTAGAAACCAGCAGGAAGTTTTGATTGGGATGAACCCTTTCAGAGTAAAGTTCTTCCTCCTGCAGAACCGAACCTCATTTTCCAGCGTTTACCCTTCCAGGTTCTGTTCGACCCAACTCGACCCAAGTTCTACCACATTGGATCTTCTTCCTGAATTGGCACCAGTGATGTAGAAGCTTCACAGAAAAGAAGCTGCAGAAATGTATTATTTATTAGACAAACAATGAGAAACACCACTGTATGAGTGTCAAAGCATGCAAACCTGAAAAAACCCACAGAATTAGTTAGATTACTAGAAAAAGTCAGCTTTTCTGAAAAAACAAGCCGTAAACTCAGAAAAAAATAGAGTTTCAGTCGGAAACTGTAGCTGAGTTTCACTGAAACAAAAACCCATCATTGGAAAGAAGACAGGAAACAGGTTTTTCAGAATAAAATGTCCCACAGAATCCAACTTACAATTTTATTTATTTTATTTATGACTCTTGTCTTGTATGAGTTTGTTCCATTGACTGTATCTGAGAAGTGGACTGAGTGGCCCCGCCCCCTGGTGTTCCAACAGCCAACGTTCAAAATGATTGACAGATTTCGTGTAACCCATTTCAAAGTGGTAGGGGCGTGGCCCTCCTAAAACCTCAATCCTGGTTGATAGGAATGGTTGCCAGAGAAACGATGACTCAGACCGACTCGGACCAATCACTGCTTACTGACGGCTTCTGGCTCCAACATGGCGGCGCTGGTATTGGGAAGAAAATGGCGATGAATTGACTTCATTTGGTTGCAGCTGGAATGAACCATTTTCAGTGGATGACTGGATCAGTCCAGGTCTGTGATACGGTCAATGGCTGTAAAACCCTGTTTTCCCGCCACACGGAACCTGTGAATCAAACCGCCATAGCGTTTCCATGACTCAGCTTTTTCTATTTCTGCTATAGTTTGAGTTTTTTCGTCTCGGCTTCAAGCAGCTTCAGGCTGAGTCCACACAATCAAAGAGGTGAAGACCTTCATCCAGAGTCTTCATCAGGGCTTGAAGGTTCTGTGTTGGATCCACGTCTGCTCCGACTGTCAGAACTGCCTCTGCAGAGGAGCCTCCATGGATCCGCCATCAGATCACCTTCACCAACCGCTCCTTGTTTCCAGGTGACCTCAGGTGAGTTTGAGGACGTCGGGCGTCATGGCGGTGGGCCTGCAGCTGGTGGGTCTGGTTCTGGGCGTGCTGTCCTGGTGTCTGCAGTCCAGCAGTACCTCCTCGCACACGTGGAAGATGAAGAGTCACGTGGAGGCGGTCACCACCAGCCAGTGGCAGTTTGAGGGTTTGTGGATGAGCTGCGCCGCCACGGCGTTGGGGTCGGTCCAGTGCAGCAAGTTCAAGACGGTCCTGGGACTGTCAGGTGAGCAATTCCTCGCACCGACTCTGTGTTCCCTCAGATGTTCTGACCTTCTCCATGGGACATGGAAGGAGGTTTCTACTCTCAGACCACCAGAGTCTGCAGATACAGCCAGACCACGTGAAAAATTCAGACAGCTGCTGCTGCTGATCCACGGAGAAACGGTGAAGGTAGCTGGATCAGGACATCTGACGGTTCCTCCAGACCAGGGGAGGCCGGGGCCTCGGTTCTGCTCACAGACGTTTGACCGTCTTAACGGTTGAGGGTTGAACGAAGCTTCCCGATGAAGATCCACTCAGAGGATCCGGTTCTGTGGTCACCGGTTCTCCTCTGGTTCTGAAGCCCCTCCCTGGACCTTCTGATGAGCTTCTCCAGAACCTGCAGTCTGGTTTGAAGCTCCTGGTGTTCGTGGTTTGGAACCTGTGCTCCCTAACCTTCTCCTGAAGTCGAGGTTGCTCATTGGCTGTGATGAGCAAAAGCCCCATAATCCCCTCTGTTCCTGTTTTCTGCCCCCGGGGGCAAACGCAGCTCACATCCAGACCTGCAGAGCTCTGATGATCCTGTCCCTGCTGCTCGGCCTCGTCGCCATTGTGGTCTCCATCCTCGGACTGAAGTGCACCAAGATCGGCCGGACGTCGGAGAAGGTCAAGGAGCAGGTGGCTCTGAGCGGGGGGGTCCTGTTCCTGCTGTCAGGTGACTATCAGACTGACCGCCACGTTCAGGTCAGTGTGGGGCGGCTCTGACCGCTCCTGCTCTCCCCCAGGTGTGTTCACGCTCACCGCCATCTCCTGGTACGCCGCCAGAGTCATCCAGGACTTCTACAACCCGCTGTACCCGGGGATGCGGTCAGTCCGGCGCTGGGTGGGGGTCGGGGTGTGGGCTACCTTGCTGCTGCTCACCACGTTTGTGTTGCAGGTTCGAGCTGGGAACTGGTCTGTACCTGGGCTGGGCGGCGGCGGGACTGGCCATTCTAGGGGGGTCCATGCTGTGCTGCTCCACCTGTGGGGGGACCGCTACACAGTAAACACCCGTCCACATCACGCTTCTTTTGCCCCCCAGGCGTAAAAATGCCCCCCACTCTACCGACTTTCATGTGTTTGCTGTGGTTTTCTCCTGCAGGGCGTTGTACCTCCCCAGGAGCAGCAGGGGCCCGAGCATCTACAGAGCCGCTCCCGCCTCAGACAGCAGCAGTGCCAAGGCCTACGTCTGACCATCTGACCCCGTCTGACCCCATCTGACCCTGTTCTACCCCATCCTATTCCGTTCGACCCCGTTTGACCCCGTCTGACCCCATCTGACCCCGTTTGACCCCATCCGACCCCATCTGACCCCATTTACACTGTCTGACCCCGTCTGACCCCGTTCGACCCCATCCGACCCCGTTTGACCCCATTTACCCCGTCTGACCCCGTGGGACCCCGCCTCATGCGACACCTGGGGGCTCAGTTCTGTCAGCTGATGGGTTATTTATTTACCAACAGAATGTTTGTCTTCCTTTGTTGTGGTTCTTTGTTATGGTTCTGTGGAACCAGAATAACTGCAGTTTTCGTCTTTGGTCACCAGGAGGCGACATTTCTCCTCTGAATCCAGTTTCAGCTCCCCTTTCTGGACGGATCCTTCAGAGGTTTCAGATCCATCAATGTCATGAGATCAGAACCTTCTGTCCGGACTTACCGACCCCTTCTGGGTTCGGGGGGGGGGGGGGGGGGGGGGGGGGTTGGGGTCATCTGTTCCATTGTAGGGGAGACGGGCAGGGGGGGGGGACCAAACCCAGAGGAACTTTCTTTAAAATGAAACAGCTTTCTGAACGGGTTCTGTTGGTTCAGACCCAGAACACAGAACTGGACCTTCCCATTCTGTTGTGAGCCCCGCCCTCTTCATGTCCTCCATCGTTCTCACATGCTGATGAATGTAAACTCGCTTTCCAGAATAAACGGTTGAGCAGAAAAAGGTATTCCAGAACTTTCCATCTGTACTTTAACACTGATGAAGGGTTCTGCCACAGGTGTTCTACAGGTCATCTTCAGCTGATGGACCCTCCTGGTTCTGTTGTTCTTCCAGTTCTGTCTTGGTATGACTGTGAGCTTAGCTCCTCCCCTCCACACCTGCAGAATTCCAGGTAAAATGTTTCATTATGATGGATTGATCATAAAATCCTGATTAACGTCACCTCAGTCTCTCTGGAGTGGCGACCTGCAGCGACCTCTGAGAGCAGAACCGAACGGACTGAAAAGGTTCTAGGAGAAAATAACAAACAGGAGGAATCATGGGAAAAATTCAAGAAGTCAAAAGAAAATGCATTTGTTTTCATCAGAATGTAGACGTCTGTGTGTGCGTGCGTGCGTGCATGTGGGTGTGTGTGCCTGTGTGTGTGCCTGTGTGTGTGTGTGTGTGTGTGTGTGTGTGTGAGTTGGGGGCTCTCAGAGGAAGTGATGACCGTTTCCTGCAGCAACATCATAAAACAAACAGGAAGCCAGGAGCAGAGCTGCTCCATACAGAGGAGGTGCAGGACTGAGACCAGAGGAGCGTCTGAACGGACTGAGGAGCTGCAGAACGTGACAGAACCCACCAAAACCTGCAAAAAGGAGCAGAGCAGATGACCTGGAGGAACTCAGGAGAACCTGGAACCAGACAGGAGCAGACATGAATCCGTTCTAACAGGCGGTTCTGGGAGGTTCTGGTGGTCTGAAAGCAACAAAATCAGGTAAGACCCGAGAGTTTGAAGAGATCCTGAGGAGCAGTTGACATGACAGAGGTCTTGTTCTTGAGGAGAAAAAGATGTGAAGGTGAACCACCCTGAGGTTCAAAGTAGATCAAAGTTCTGCTGTGTTGGGTTTTTAAATGTGGTTTGATGTCAGACATGAATGCAGAAGAAATCCACTGATCATTCATACTCCACCCACTGATCATTTACACTCCACCCACTGATCATCCAAACTCCACCCACTGATCATCCAAACTCCACCCACTGATCATTCAAACTCCACCCACTGATCATCTACACTCCACCCACTGATCATCCACACTCCACCCACTGATCATCTACACTCCACCCACTGATCATCCACACTCCACCCACTGATGATCCAAACCCCACCCACTGATCATCCAAACTCCACCCACTGATCATTAACACTCCACCCACTGATCTTCCATACTCCACCCACTGATCGTCTACACTCCACCCACTGATCGTCTACACTCCACCCACTAATCATCCACAGTCCACCCACTGATCATCCAACCCCCACCCACTGATCATCCATACCCCACCCACTGATCATCTACACTCCACCCACTAATCATCCACACTCCACCCACTGATCATTTCACACTCCACCCACTGATCATCCAAACTCCACCCACTGATCATCTACACTCCTCCCACTGATCATCCACACTCCACCCACTGATCAGTCACACTCCACCCACTGATCATCCAAACCCCACCCACTGATCATCCATACTTCACCCACTGATCATCTACACTCCACCCAATGATCGTCTAAACTCCACCCACTGATCATCTGCACTCCACCCACTAATCATCTACACTCCTCCCACTGATCATCCACACTCCACCCACTGATCAGTCACACTCCACCCACTGATCATCCAAACCCCACCCACTGATCATCCATACTCCACCCACTGATCATCCATACTCCACCCACTGATCATCTACACTCCACCCACTGATCGTCTACACTCCACCCACTAATCATCTACACTCCTCCCACTGATCATCCACACTCCACCCACTGATCAGTCACACTCCACCCACTGATCATCCAAACCCCACCCACTGATCATCCATACTCCACCCACTGATCATCCAAACTCCACCCACTGATCATCTACACTCCACCCACTGATCATCCATACTCCACCCACTGATCATCAAAACTCCACCCAATAATCATCCATACTCCACCCACTGATCATCTACACTCCACCCACTGATCATCCATACTCCACCCACTGATCATCCACACTCCACCCACTGATCATCTAAACTCCACCCACTGATCATCCAAACCCCACCCACTGATCATCTATACTCCACCCACTGATCATCTACACTCCACCCACTGATCATCTGCACTCCACCCACTGATCTTCCATACTCCACCCACTGATCATCTACACTCCACCCACTGATCATCCACACTCCACCCACTGATCATTAACACTCCACCCACTGATCTTCCATACTCCACCCACTGATCATCTACACTCCACCCACTGATCATCCACACTCCACCCACTGATCATCCAAACTCCACCCACTGATCATCTACACTCCACCCACTGATCATCTACACTCCACCCACTGATCATCCAAACTCCACCCACTGATCATCCACACTCCACCCACTGATCATCTACACTCCACCCACTGATCATCCACACTCCACCCACTGATGATCCAAACCCCACCCACTGATCATCCAAACTCCACCCACTGATCATTAACACTCCACCCACTGATCTTCCATACTCCACCCACTGATCATCTACACTCCACCCACTGATCATCCACACTCCACCCACTGATCATCCAAACTCCACCCACTGATCATCTACACTCCACCCACTGATCATCTACACTCCACCCACTGATCATCCAAACTCCACCCACTGATCATCCACACTCCACCCACTGATCATCTACACTCCACCCACTGATCATCCACACTCCACCCACTGATGATCCAAACCCCACCCACTGATCATCCAAACTCCACCCACTGATCATCCACACTCAACCCACTGATCATCTACACTCCACCCACTGATCATCCAAACTCCACCCACTGATCATCTACACTCAACCCACTGATCATCTAAACTCCACCCACTGATCATCCAATCTCCACCCACTGATCATCTACACTCCATTCAATGATCGTCTAAACTCCACCCACTGATCATCTACACTCCACCCACTAATCATCAACAGTCCACCCACTGATCATCCACATTCCACCCACTGATCATTTCACACTCCACCCACTGATCATCCATACTCCACCCACTGATCACCCAAAATCCACCCACTGATCATGTACCTTCCACCCACTGATCATCCATACTCCACCCACTGATCACCCAAAATCCACCCACTGATCATGTACCTTCCACCCACTGATCATCCATACTCCACCCACTGATCATCAAAACTCCACCCAATAATCATCCACACTCCACCCACTGATCTTCCATACTCCACCCACTGATCATCCAAACTCCACCCACTGATAATCTACACTCCACCAAATGATCGTATAAACTCCACCCACTGATCATCTACACTCCACCCACTAATCATCCACAGTCCACCCACTGATCATCCAACCCCCACCCACTGATCATCCATACCCCACCCACTGATCATCTACACTCCACCCACTAATCATCCACATTCCACCCACTGATCATTTCACACTCCACCCACTGATCATTTACACTCCTCCCACTGATCATCCACACTCCACCCACTGATCAGTCACACTCCACTCACTGATCATCAAAACTCCACCCAATAATCATCCACACTCCACCCACTGATTTTCCATACTCCACCCACTGATCATCTACACTCCACCCACTGATCATCCATACTCCACCCACTGATCATCCACACTCCACCCACTGATCATCTACACTCCACCCACTGATAATCCAAACCCCACCCACTGATCATCTATACTCCACCCACTGATCATCCAAACTCCACCCACTGATCATCCACACTCCACCCACTGATCATCCAAACTCCACCCACTGATCATCTACACTCCACCCACTGATCATCTACACTCCACCCACTGATCATCCAAACTCCACCCACTGATCATCCACACTCCACCCACTGATCATCTACACTCCACCCACTGATCATCCACACTCCACCCACTGATGATCCAAACTCCACCCACTGATCATCCACACTCAACCCACTGATCATCTACACTCCACCCACTGATCATCCAAACTCCACCCACTGATCATCTACACTCAACCCACTGATCATCTAAACTCCACCCACTGATCATCCAATCTCCACCCACTGATCATCTACACTCCATTCAATGATCGTCTAAACTCCACCCACTGATCATCTACACTCCACCCACTAATCATCAACAGTCCACCCACTGATCATCCACATTCCACCCACTGATCATTTCACACTCCACCCACTGATCATCCATACTCCACCCACTGATCACCCAAAATCCACCCACTGATCATGTACCTTCCACCCACTGATCATCCATACTCCACCCACTGATCACCCAAAATCCACCCACTGATCATGTACCTTCCACCCACTGATCATCCATACTCCACCCACTGATCATCAAAACTCCACCCAATAATCATCCACACTCCACCCACTGATCTTCCATACTCCACCCACTGATCATCCAAACTCCACCCACTGATAATCTACACTCCACCAAATGATCGTATAAACTCCACCCACTGATCATCTACACTCCACCCACTAATCATCCACAGTCCACCCACTGATCATCCAACCCCCACCCACTGATCATCCATACCCCACCCACTGATCATCTACACTCCACCCACTAATCATCCACATTCCACCCACTGATCATTTCACACTCCACCCACTGATCATTTACACTCCTCCCACTGATCATCCACACTCCACCCACTGATCATCAAAACTCCACCCAATAATCATCCACACTCCACCCACTGATCTTCCATACTCCACCCACTGATCATCTACACTCCACCCACTGATCATCCATACTCCACCCACTGATCATCCACACTCCACCCACTGATCATCTACACTCCACCCACTGATAATCCAAACCCCACCCACTGATCATCTATACTCCACCCACTGATCATCCAAACTCCACCCACTGATCATCTGCACTCCACCCACTGATCTTCCATACTCCACCCACTGATCATCTACACTCCACCCACTGATCATCCAAACTCCACCCACTGATCATCTGCACTCCACCCACTGATCTTCCAAACTCCACCCACTGATCATCTGCACTCCACCCACTGATCATCTGCACTCCACCCACTGATCATCCAAACTCCACCCACTGATCATCTGCACTCCACCCACTGATCTTCCAAACTCCACCCACTGATCATCTGCACTCCACCCACTGATCATCTACACTCCACCCACTGATCAGTCACACTCCACCCACTGATCATCCAAACCCCACCCACTGATCATCCATACTCCACCCACTGATCACCCAAAATCCACCCACTGATCATGTACCTTCCACCCACTGATCATCCATACTCCACCCACTGATCATCAAAACTCCACCCAATAATCATCCACACTCCACCCACTGATCTTCCATACTCCACCCACTGATCATCCAAACTCCACCCACTGATCATCTACACTCCACCCAATGATCGTCTAAACTCCACCCACTGATCATCTACACTCCACCCACTAATCATCCACAGTCCACCCACTGATCATCCAACCCCCACCCACTGATCATCCATACCCCACCCACTGATCATCTACACTCCACCCACTAATCATCCACATTCCACCCACTGATCATTTCACACTCCACCCACTGATCATCCAAACTCCACCCACTGATCATCTACACTCCTCCCACTGATCATCCACACTCCACCCACTGATCAGTCACACTCCACCCACTGATCATCAAAACTCCACCCAATAATCATCCACACTCCACCCACTGATCTTCCATACTCCACCCACTGATCATCTACACTCCACCCACTGATCATCCATATTCCATCCACTGATCATCCACACTCCACCCACTGATCATCTACACTCCACCCACTGATAATCCAAACCCCACCCACTGATCATCTATACTCCACCCACTGATCATCCAAACTCCACCCACTGATCATCTGCACTCCACCCACTGATCTTCCATACTCCACCCACTGATCATCTACACTCCACCCACTGATCATCCACACTCCACCCACTGATCATTAACACTCCACCCACTGATCTTCCAAACTCCACCCACTGATCATCTGCACTCCACCCACTGATCATCTGCACTCCACCCACTGATCTTCCATACTCCACCCACTGATCATCTACACTCCACCCACTGATCAGTCACAGTCCACCCACTGATCATCCAAACCCCACCCACTGATCATCCATACTCCACCCACTGATCATCCAAACTCCACCCACTGATCATCTACACTCCACCCACTGATCATCCATACTCCACCCACTGATCATCAAAACTCCACCCAATAATCATCCACACTCCATCCACTGATCATCCAAACTCCACCCACTGATCATCTACACTCCACCCACTGATCTTCCATACTCCACCCACTGATCATCTACACTCCACCCACTGATCATCCATACTCCACCCACTGATCATCCACACTCCACCCACTGATCATCTACACTCCACCCACTGATCATCCAAACCCCACCCACTGATCATCTATACTCCACCCACTGATCTTCCATACTCCACCCACTGATCATCTACACTCCACCCACTGATCATCCACACTCCACCCACTGATCATCCACACTCCACCCACTGATCATTAACACTCCACCCACTGATCATCTACACTCCACCCACTGATCATCCATACTCCACCCACTGATCATCCACACTCCACCCACTGATCATCTACACTCCACCCACTGATCATCCACACTCCACCCACTGATCTTCCATACTCCACCCACTGATCATCTACACTCCACCCACTGATCATCCAATCTCCACCCACTGATCATCTACACTCCACCCACTGATCATCCAAACTCCACCCACTAATCATCCACAGTCCACCCACTGAACATCCAACCCCCACCCACTGATCATCCATACCCCACCCACTGATCATCTACACTCCACCCACTAATCATCCACACTCCACCCACTGATCATCTACACTCCACCCACTGATTATCCAAACTCCACCCACTGATCATCCAAACCCCACCCACTGATCATCCATACTCCACCCACTGATCATCCAAACTCCACCCACTGATCATCCAAACTCCACCCACTGATCATCTACACTCCACCCACTGATCATCCATACTCCACCCACTGATCATCCAAACTCCACCCACTGATCATCTGCACTCCACCCACTGATCTTCCATACTCCACCCACTGATCATCTACACTCCACCCACTGATCATCCACACTCCACCCACTGATCATTAACACTCCACCCACTGATCTTCCAAACTCCACCCACTGATCATCCAAACTCCACCCACTGATCATCTGCACTCCACCCACTGATCTTCCATACTCCACCCACTGATCATCTACATCCCACCCACTGATCTTCCATACTCCACCCACTGATCATCTACACTCCACCCACTGATCATCCACACTCCACCCACTGATCATTAACACTTCACCCACTGATCTTCCAAACTCCACCCACTGATCATCCAAACTCCACCCACTGAGGTGGATCTTCAGGTTCTCTACAGTCATGATGAGGACCTGATTCTTGCTGAAATCTGGAGTTTCTTCTGTGATTTTTTTTGTAGCCGGGACCTCTAGCTGCTGGGGGGTGGAGTGGGGGGGTGGTGGAGAAAGAGAACTGAAAGGTCTGACCTCCTGATGTTGACGAGCACAGAACTGCATGCTGGGAAACTGATGAGAGCAGCAGAATAATGCATGACGCTGCTGTTTTCATGTGAAAAGTTCTCCTTTCATGAGCCAGGGGCCTCTGTGGGGGGGCGGGGCAGAACTTCTGTCACAGCTCGGCCCGTTTTCTGAGATTCTCCAGAACAAAAGAGACAAAATATCTCAACTTTACTGTCAGTCAAGTTCTCAGTCAGAGTCCACCTGAGTCTGTCTGTGGCGCCGATGCTCCCCTGCAGAACCTCCCACTCTATAAAAATAGGACACAGACGGTTCGGAAACCCAAATCCTCGCCAGGATTCTGCAGAACTTCTGTGTATGAACCTCCTGTCAGCAGTGAAGACGTGTGCAGCAGGAGGAAACAGAACTTCAGAGGGTTCATTGAAAGCACGTGGATAGGCTCCAGCATCCCTGTGACTCTGACCAGGAACCGGCAGGTTTGAAAACCAGCGGATGGTTCTAGGAAACCTGAGGAGAAGATTCTGATGCTGGAAGTGTTGCTCGTCCATCAGCGGGGAACGGTTCTGAGTGGACCGTCTGGTGTTCTCTGGTCTGTGAAGCCGCTCCTCCATCGTCTTCTGGACCTGAAGCCCACTGAAATCAATTCAATTCAATTCAATTCAATTTTATTTGTATAGCCCAAAATCACAACAACAGTCGTCTCGATGGGCTTCGAAGTAAAACATGAAATCAAAAGGATCACGAATACAAAGAGTTCAATAGAAAAATACTAAAATGAACTAACAAACTGACTAAGCTATACTGGCATCCCTGCCCTTAGACCCCCCTTCGCGGTAAGGAAAAACTCCCAAAAAAACCGGATTCCGGAAAAAACGAAGAAACCTCAGGGGTGCCCACATGAAGGAGGGATCCTCCCCCAGGACGGACAGGCGATTTACCAGAAATCTTAGAGAAGAATTAACTTATCTAAATCTACAACTACATATATAAAAGTCCAGCAGACGAGCTTCATCCAGCCGTGGTTATCGGGACAGTCAAAGGCGCGAGTCGAGCCGGAGACAGGAACCACAGCCAGGTGTAGGAGCAGGAGCAGAGACGAGGTACTCGGTCAGGTACAGAGCAGAGACGAGCCAGAGATGAGCCAGAGGCAGGATCCACAGCCAGGTGTAGGAGCAGGAGCAAAGGCGAGGTAAACGGTCAGGAACTGGAGCACGGATGAGCCAACTGGAGTCTGGAAGCACTCCCACTCCCCAGGAGGGGAGAGGAAAAGAGGGACAATACATGAATCGCACTGCACCAAACAGAGGCATGGAGAACTAAATGATAAATTATGATCAAGAATAGAGGAGAGGAAGGGTAGAAGTAAAAAAGGAAAGAGGACAGAACCCCAGTGCACCATAGTTACCCCAGCTTCAACTTCTAGCAGCCTTTTAAAAGAAATAGTTATTATTAAGTTTAATTTAAACAAACTAACATTAAGTTAAATAATCTCTGAATACTAACTAGTCTGACAATAAGCCTGTCCAAAGAGGAATGTTTTCAGTCTAGCTTTGAATGTAGAAACTGAGTCGGCCTCTCTTATATGAGCTGGGAGTTTATTCCATAAGACAGGGGCTTGGTGGCTAAACGCTCTACCTCCAACCGTACTTTTACCAATTCTAGGAACCACAAGCAGTCCTGCATTTTGCGAGCGAAGTGTTCTGATTGGTTGGTAAGGGACTATGAGGTCCTTAATATAGGACGGGGCCATTCCATGTAAGGCCTTATAGGTTAACAGGAGGATCTTGAACTTAATTCTAGAATCAACTGGGAGCCAATGGAGCGAAACTAACACAGGAGTGATGTGATCTCTTCTGCTGGTTCCAGCTAACAATCTAGCAGCTGCGTTCTGAACAAGCTGGAGACTTCTTAAGGAACTCTTAGGACACGCTGCTAACAAGGAGTTACAGTAATCCAGCCTCGACGTAACAAATGCATGGATGAGTTTTTCAGCATCACTCTTAGAAAGTATATTTCTGATCTTAGCAATATTCCGCAGGTGAAAAAAGGCAGTTCTACACGCCTGAGATATATGAGCCTTAAATGATAAATCCTGGTCAAGTAAAACCCCAAGGTTTCTAACTGTGGAATTGGGGGCTATACTTATACCATCCAGGGAGACTATCTGAGCAGACAGAGCATCTCTGAGGTTTTTAGGACCAAGTATAATGACCTCAGTTTTTTCTGGGTTCAAGAGGAGGTAATTAATTGTCATCCAGGTCTTGATGTCACTGATGCAGGCGTTCAGTTTCTCTATCTGGTCATTCTGGTCAGGCTTCATGGATAAATACAACTGCGTATCGTCGGCATAACAATGAAAATTAATGCTGTGTTTCCTGATTATGTTTCCTAGGGGTAACATATAAAGCGTAAACAGGATCGGTCCCAAGACTGAGCCCTGTGGGACTCCATAGTTGACTCGAGTGCACTGAGAGGAATGGCCATTTACATTAACGAACTGATACCTATCAGACAGATAGGATTTAAACCACTGGAGAGCAGATCCTCTGATCCCTATGTCCTGCTCTAATCTATGGAGTAAAATACCGTGGTCGATAGTGTCAAAGGCAGCACTGAGGTCCAACAGGACCAGAATAGAAAGTAGACCCTTTTCTGAGGCCAATAACAAGTCATTAGAGACTCTAACTAGTGCAGTTTCCGTACTGTGGTGAGGTCTAAACCCCGACTGAAAGTCTTCAAAGTGGCTGTTGTCCTGTAGGTGGCAGTAAAGCTGCTTAACTACAACTCTTTCTAGGATTTTAGAAATAAAGGGCAGGTTTGATATCGGTCTATAGTTGGCCAAGATGCTAGGATCCAAACTGGGCTTTTTCAGAAGAGGTTTAACAACTGCATATTTAAAAGACTGTGGCACGTAACCCGTTTCCAGAGAGGCATTTATCATTGTTAATATGGGATCATTAATTAGGGGAAAAGTTTCTTTAAAAAGTCTAGTGGGAATTGGGTCTAACAGACACGTTGAGGATTTGGAGGACGTAATAATTGATGTTATTTCCGCTTGATCCACAGCAGTGAAGCAGTCTAATGTTACAGAGGTTTCTATGGATGCCTCCATTTCTACCGCTTCAGCCTGTTCTGGGCTGATAGTAGGAATAACTTGATTTAACTTATGTCTAATATTTGAGATTTTACTATCGAAAAATGTAAGAAAATCATCAGAGCTGAGAGAAACAGGAACATGTGGTTCTACTGAGCTCTGACTGCGAGTTAATTTAGCTATAGTGCTAAAAAGAAATCTTGGATTGTTTCCATTCTCTGATATTAAGGTTGAATAGTACTGGCTTCTAGCTCTACGCAGAGCTTTTTTATAATTTAATAGGCTATGTTTCCAGATATCCAGAGACTGCTCTGAACCGGAGCGGCGCCATTCTCTTTCCAACTTACGGGTTTCTCGTTTAAGAGAACGAGTTTCAGCGTTAAACCACGGTGCTACTCGGTTTTGTCCGACGAACTTAGGTTTCAAGGGGGCAACAACATCGAGTGTACTCCTGAGGGCTTGTAAGGCATCATTAACAAAGTGGTCATTTATACTAGGACTGATACTATGGGAGCTGGTCTCAGAGTATTTTCTCAGAATATCACTAAGTACTGGCTGAACTGTGTGTTTAAACTCAGACACAGAACGGTCAGTTAAGATTCTTCTAAGCTGTTTCTTATTCACTGGGGCAGAAGGATGTTCCAGTGTAAGCTGGAAGGTAATCAGAAAGTGATCAGAAATGATGGGGTTAAGAGGAAGGACACTCAGCTGGCTGATCTCTATCCCATGGGTTAGAAGAAGGTCCAGGGTGTGCTTATGACAGTGAGTGGGTTCATTCACACTTTGGGTGAAACCAACATCATCTAATAAAGCTGCAAAAGCCTTTCCTAGGCAGTCACTGGGGTCATCAACATGAATATTAAAATCCCCTAATATTATAATTTGATCAGAATCTAAGACAATAGTCGATAGGAAGTCGGAAAACTCAGTTAAAAATTCTGAATATGGGCCGGGGGGGCGATAAATAATTATGAGTAAAACAGGTTTTCGAGTTTTCCTGTTTGGGTGACTTAAAGACAATATGATGCTTTCAAATGAATTATAAGCATTTTTAACTTTAGGGCTGAGAAGTAAGCTAGACTGTGATATTACTGCCAAACCACCTCCTTTCCCTGAAATCCTGGATTTCTGATAGTTAGCATAAGTGGGGGGGGTTGCTTCATTCAATCTAACATAGTCATCCTGATGGAGCCAAGTTTCTGTTAAGGCTAAAAGACTAAGATTGTTATCAGTAATTAACTCGTTGACTAAGAGGGACTTGGAGGAAATGGATCGAATGTTTAATAAACCGCATTTAATGACATCATAATTCTGCTTGTGAGAACTGCTGTCTGTCACTGTAAGGTTTCTATGACGCGCTCCTTTCATTTGTCTTTCAGCACATAAGCTAAAGCTAGGACCTGCTTGACTTTCCCTGCATGGGTTTTGCACCGGCACTAACCCTAAGGGAGGCTCAGAGGAGCGTTTTACACTGCTGCTCTGCGCCCGGGTCTCGTCTCTGGATTGTCAGGTTAACAGACTAAGGCTAGCAGAAATGTTTCTAGAAAGAAGAGCGGCACCGTCCCGGGTGGGATGGACGCCGTCTCTCCGCATGAGACCGGGCTTCCCCCAAAACGCGCTCCAGTTATCCACAAAACCAACGCCGTTTTCTGGGCACCATCTAGAAAGCCAGCGGTTAAATGATGAAAAGCGGCTGTACATTTCATCATTGACTAAGTTCGGCAGGGGACCAGAGAAAATTACAGTGTCGGACATCGTCTTAGCCAGTTTACACACCGAAGTTACGTTTAACTTAACCACCTCTGACTGTCTCCGTCGGGCATCATTACCGCCTGCGTGAATCACGACTCGACGGAACCTGGACTTACTCTGAGCTAACATCCTAAGGTTCCCCTCGATGTCACCAACTCTGGCCCCCGGATAACACCTGACAGTAGCCGCTGGGAGCTCCACGTTTCTAACTTCAGAAGAGCCTATAACCAGAGTTGAGTGTTCAGCGGGTGTGTCGCTGAGGGGGGAGAACCTATTACTAACGTGGAGTCTCGGTTGCTCTAAGTTTTTGCGTTTAGCACTATGTTTCCTCCCAACCGGTACAAACCCCTGACTGTCTCCCGGCTGTTGGGAGGGCGCTGGGGTGCTAGCTAAGTTAGCCCTGGTAGCGCGGCCCGCGCTACGAGTAACGACCTGGCTAGCCGGCTTAGCTTCCACTGTGCGGAGCCGCGCTTCTAACTGCTCCAGCCTGGCCTCCAAGTCTAACACAAGACTACACTTAACACACCTACCCCTATCTTCACTAAAGGAGGCAGGATCATCACTAAACATATGGCACATGGGGCAGGAGAGAGGAGGAGAGGCGGAAGGAGTGGTGGTGGCCATACTAGGTTCTAAGCTAAGGCTAGCGGTGTTTAAGTAAAGAGAAGTGGTTTATTTAGCAAAATGAGAAAAGTGAACAGCAAGTGGTTTAACAGTGGTGAATTCGCTAATAAAAGGTACTAGATGTGAATATTAACCCAGATAACCCTTAGAGTAAGCAATAGTAGTAAGGCTAATGCCAAACAAGAGGACAGCAGTCACACAGCTAGCACTGGGAATAGCTCACCCGGAAATGACGTCACAGGAAGTCCAGTTGATAGAATCCAATCAATGAAATCAGAAATGTTCCTGCAGAGAAACACGAGACGCTCCTGCAGCTGAAAGCAGTTACACAACTGGGAGTTGTGCAACTGCTCAGGGTGTCTGGTACAAACTTGTGTGACATCTGATCCTTTAATGAAACCATCTGGAGCAGAACCGTTCCTGAAAGAACCCAGCTGCAGCTGTAGAGCAGGAAGACGGGAAGAGGAGGATTTCGTGTTTCTTCATCACTCTCAGAAGGTTTTGGTCTGGTCTTCATCCCGAGCTGGGTCAGGTGATCACCTGGGTCTGACCCTGAGGAACCAGAACCAGACAAGGTTCTGTGCAAATAGGATGAAAAGATGATTTCACTGCGGTTGACGGCGCCCCCTGGAGGCGGACAGCAGGTCCATGTCACCGAGTTCAGGATTGACTCGGAGAAAGACCCCCTTCGCTGGGGGGGGGCTTTTGTCTTTCCACTTCCTGTCCCTGTTTACTGGTGAGCGCCTCCTGTGGAGGCTGAACGCCGCCCTGGGCTATGGAGATCAGATGAAGCATCACGGATCCGTGTTCATGGGATGTTCTGAAGGAACCCCTCCTTCAGCCGGACGCGCTGGTTTCTGGACCTTTATGGTTCTGGACCCACAAACACCAACAGATCTCCGTTTGTTCAGCTTCTCCCTGATGGACGGAGCTGCAGGCAGCAGCAGCCTGAAGACCAGATGTTCTCCTGCAGTTCCACCTTTCTGCCACCAGGGCACATGGCGTGGTTCTGTCCTCGTGTTGAAAAATGTGGAACATTTGAGGTTTTCTGTTGGGAGTTTGGGCCGAGGTGAACGTGAAACGACTTGATGTGAAGCAAGTCACTTCCTGTCTGCTGCAGGTCACTTCCTGCTGACAGTCCCTCCCCTTTTTAAGGTCATAGTTCAAATGCAGCGAGGACGGTTCTGACTCACTGGAACGATCTGGACCTCCTAAGACGTGAAGAATCCCAAAGTTCTCATTGGTTTTCAGCAGAGATTGAAACGTCAGAACCAGAATCCCGACAGGAACGGACCGGTTCTTTTGGAAACAACACTTGTGTTTCACAGCAGCTGTGAGAAGATCCGACGGTTTCTGACAGCTTCTTCCTAGTTTTCTGGTGTCAGCTGTGGTTCTGGTTCTGGTTCTGGTTAGAGTCAGTCAGCTGCAGTGGGTGACCCAAACGCCTGATGGGAGCAGAGATGTGTGTGTGTGTGTGTGTGCTGAAGCAGTTAATGAGTGCTGAGGTTAATCTTTGTGTTTTCATAATTTGAATGACGCACAACAGGAATGCAGCACACAATGACTACCCCCCCACCCCCACCCCCACCATACTGAGCTCCAACATCCGAAGGAGGATGGATTTCTAAGTACACTTTATCACCCAAACACAAAGACACACACAGACACACAGACACACACAGACACAGTTCTGTCAGCTTGTAACACAGACGTCTGGTTGAAAAACCTTCGTCTCAGTTTAGTTGTGAGGCTGACAGTCTGTGTTTGTTTCCTAAAAACACGGACAAAAAGCTTAATCTAATCCTAATTTTCTGACGTGTTTTGATGGGTTTTGTCTTTTCTTTACAGTGAAACATTCTTGTAGACGTTGTGTTACAGTGATGCTTGTGTTGCCGCAGCAGGAGCTGCTTAGGACTCACAACAACACAGATAATGATGTCGCTGTTAGAAGAAGAATCTCAGGAGAAACCGGACTCATGAGGAAGAAGACAGCAAACACAACAAATGTTTCTGACCCAGGTGTCATAAACCTGAATAAATGGAATTGTGTTTCATATCAGAGAAAAATACAGGAACCTTGAAAAAGATGGAAAAGTGTTTCCACAACAAACGGATCCGTGTGCGGTTTGTGGTTCCTGCAGACTCGGTGTTTGCAGCCCAAACACCTCCAGGTGGGTCAGATGTCTCTGATGACCAGATGTACACAAACGCACCGTTTCTCTACATCTTTAGAACACATCTTTGAGCTTAAGTTAAAAGGGACCATTTAAACTTTGTTACTAATAAAACAGAATCTTCCGGGAACTTTAAACTTTATCAAAATAAATCATCTGACTAAAGTTATTGAAAGACAAAAATGTTTCGATGCCACATAATCCACAGACGTTCACTTTGGTTTCTCATTTAAGAGTAAAAACAGCATTTGGGTCTAAATGTTTGAAACTTTAATCACTTATGTACTTTATTGATAAAACTTTATTTATACATGACGGTTTATAGTCATTGTTGGTGTAGATTTGTGTCCTTATCAAACTGAAACAAGAATATACTTTTATTAAACAGGGGGGGGTATAATAATAATACTTTTAGTGCATTTCTTCAACTTTTCTACTATTTACAGTTACCGTATACTATGTATACAACTATACTTCTACTACTACTACAACTAATACTACGACTACTAGTACCTAAAGGCTGCTTACAGTTCATTTGGACTCCGAACTCCAGAACTCGTCCTGCATGAGAATTACGGTCCTAACGGCTTGCCATACCCGCCCAGCCAGTTAAATGCCGCGGGGCGCGCGCGCTCGCCTCAGTCTGCGCGAGCTCTCAGTCTGACAGCTCCGTTCCGGGCTCCGGTGTTCGCCTCCGAGGACGACCTCTCCCTGGACCCAGACGCCGGACCGACCCGCGGATCCAGAACCATGGCTGCCAGCTGTGAGTACACATGCGGGTTTGTTCTGACCCGTCCAGTTCGGTTCTGCGTGACGCGCAGAAGAAGGACATTTACATCGTTTCCCTCGCATGTTCTGATCAACCCCAACCTGTTGAGTCCGGTTCTGGTCCGGAAGTTTCCGGAGTTTTGCTCACAGCTTCAGTCTGGTTCTGGTTCTGACTTTCTGGACTTCCTGACTGACTGCAGTTCAGTTCTTCCAGAACCGACTTGATGTTCCCTGCTGGTTCCTTTAGACCCAAACGTTCTGCAGGTCAAAGCTCAGAGGAAGGTTCTGGAGAGGATCCATGTGAAGTGAGGAGCAGGAGGTGCAGGACAGGACCCCCCCCCCCCCCCCCCCCAACAGCTGGTGCTGCTGGACCTTCAGAGGAGGAGAACATGTCTTCCCAGTGTCCCCCCCCACACACACACTTCGAGTCCCTTTGGTCTCCTCCGAGTCCTCCTGGTCTCCTCTGACCTTAGAACGACCTCCTCAGGAGGTGGTGCGTTCAGGGACTGCAGGACACGTTGATGAGTAACTGACCTTGGTGTGAATGTGAATGTGCAGACGTTCGTGTCAGATGAGCAGAACCTCCTCTTACCTGAGCGGTTGGAGGTTCTGCTCATCTTCATCGTTCCTTTCTGTTCCAGTATTTCATTAAGCGGAACGATGGTGCGTTCACTGACCTCCTCTGACTCTGCAGGTTCTTTCCGTCCAGTCTGTAAACAAACGGCTGAAGTCACATTCATCCGTCACTCTCTTTTCTTTCTTTGACGTTTCTTCACCGCAGTCCTTCCTGCCCTTCCTCCTCCTCCTCCTCTTCCTCCTCATTCAGTGGCTCTGCAGGCAGAAACTGAAACCCTGCTGGACCGCCGGGCCAATGAATGACGGCGCCAATCAACTTCCTGTCGGGACAAAACCGGCAGAGCT
Organism: Oryzias latipes; assembly: GCF_053564925.1. Classification (NCBI taxonomy): domain Eukaryota; kingdom Metazoa; phylum Chordata; class Actinopteri; order Beloniformes; family Adrianichthyidae; genus Oryzias; species Oryzias latipes. Next base: position 36,105,629 of record NC_136249.1, read on the forward strand.
GCCTGGGCTCTGAGTGACAGATCTCAGAGGTTCTGCTGGGTCGGACGAGTGTGTGAGGGGGGGGTCCAGGACCCGAGGCGTCTGGGGGCCTGCTGGGTCCAGAGGAACCCTGAGGAGGACTGTCTGTTTGGACCCGAGTTCTTCAGGCTGGCTCCTCCCCCTTCTTGTCGGCTGGTTGTCCTGCGGGCCGTCTCCATGGAAACGAGTTCAGAATAGTGTTGAACTTTGGCCTACTGGCTGCAATAAACAATCCAGATGGCAGCAGACGCACCCTCAGAGGTCAAAGGTCACAGCGGCACACTGCAGAACTGACGGGAGAGGGCCGGTGCAGATGAAGCAGCCTTATTGGCCATTGATGGAAGCGCCTATGAGAACCACCTGGACCAAGACCGTCCTGCTCAGAACCAGAGGTGATCTTTCAGGAGAACCAGAAGGACTTTGTGGGATTTTGGCTTCTGGATCTCCGCCTTTAGTTTGGGGCCGTTTCCTCCATCAGTAGCTTCTCCTATCTCCACCGCTCTGTGTTAAAAAGTTCTGATCCGCGACTTGGCTTTGGCTTCAGGAGCCGTTTTGGCTGTAGGGGCCGTTCTTCAGGGGCCGTTGGAGATGTCAGTCCTGGGTTTGGTGGGATGGACCATCGGCGTCGGTCCTGGAATCCTCTTGGTATTGAGATGAACCCAGAATGCTTTGGGGCTGCAGGCGCGTCAGCAGTGCTGTGGAGTCGCATGTCTGACGCTGAACTCCGGTCACGCTGAGCAGAACCTGAAGGCCGTCTTTCATCTTCGCACATGTTTTGATTCGGTTCAGACCCGGAATGAAAAGCCGAGCCCGGCTCTGCCGTCACGGAGCGATGGAGGCGATTAAAGCGGGAAAAACAGCCTCAGTTCTTCCTGCAGTTGTTCCAACACGAGGGACGTCCATGGGGACGTTGGAATGCGAGTCCAGGTCCTGGTGTCGGGGTCCATGTGAGACGTCCTGCCTGTCCACAGAGACCGCCGTCTCCTCTGTGGTCCACACAAGCCCCGCCCACCTAGAGAATAAGAACTCGTACTTCCACCAGCTCTTTGTGGACTTCATGTTTGCAGACGACACGGCTGTGGTTGGACGACTCACCAACCAGGATGAGTCCGGCTACAGGCTCCTGACCTCCTACCGGTGTGTCATGGGTGGTGGTGGTGGTGGTGGGGGGGGGGCGTCAGAGGAAAGCTCTGCAATGGGTGACCAAAGCGGCGCAGACGACTGTGGGCTACAGACCAGCACCGAGATCCACGAGACCAGATGCAGGAAACGAGCCTCCGCATCCCGAAAGACCCCACTCACCCCTCACACCCTCTGAGGCGGGAGGCTGTGGAGCAGAAAGAGCAGGACCACCAGACCGAGGATCAGTCAGGCTGCTGGACTCCTGAACAGCAGCGCTATGTGATAGATTCTCTTCTGTGCAATAATCGTAGGAATTGTAACACATCAAAGTGATGTGTGTCTTACTTCCTGTCCTCATCGCACTGTAACTGCTGGACCGCAACCAAAGACACATATTTAGTTTATCCCTGTGGGTTAAGACAATAAAAGAATCCTGAAGCTGACTTTGGTTCAGTTATAATGTAAACAGACAGCAGAATCGCATGTTCTGTACGTGACTGTCAAAATACACAACCAGAGACACACAACCACACAACAAACAGGTTCAACAAGACCAGTGTGGAGATCCTCCATGCGGGCGCCAGTTTTCCAGCTGAGCAAGGCTTTGGCCCGGAGCGTTTGACAGCCTCTATACATCAACACGCCACTCTGAGTTTTCATGGAGTCCCTGTTCACCTCCACACGGAGAACGCACACACGGGACCAAATCTGAAACCAGAGCTTCTCTGATTCCCCACGTTTCACTGGACGAACCCTGGTGGGACAGGAAGGAGTCCCAGAACTCCTGCTGGATCACATGTCCTTCCTTTTTAGGGAACAGACAAACAATTGGTTGGTGGAGCGGCGTTGATAACAGATGCTTTTATTGTCTCTTCAATCCCATCAGCCACCTCTCTGTGCCGCTGGTTGAAGCTCCTCCATGGTGGTGGAGTTGAGGTTGTAAAGCACACCTCAAGGTCTGAGGTCACTACGAGGCCAGGAAATACTGTTCTGCCCGTTTTTATCTGCTGTATTTTCCGCACTAGAAGGCCTCAAAAGCCTTAAGGAATTCCGGTTGTGTTTACTGATGACGAAGCGATTTGGAGAAATTTCAGTCCGTTTTCCTTTTTGAGCTGGAAACTAGGTTGGCCGTTTTATTATAAACACGCTAATGTGGCTAACGCAGCTAACGCGGAGTGGTTCAGACTGCGTTTTTCTACGTCAATGCCAGTACCAGTATTACTGTATACCTCAATGCCAGTATCGGTAGTACTGTATACCTCAATACCAGTAATGGTTGTACTGTACACCTCAATGCCGGTACTTTTGGTATCCATCCCCGGTAAAGACAGTAAACGTTTAAGATTTGTTGTTCTTTAAAACAAGTTTTTTTTAACAAGTTTCTAACGATGTCAAACGTTAAGCCGTCCCCCCGGTCAGCGGCTTCCGGAAAAACATGGGAGTTCTTTGGGAACTGAACCAATCAGCTGCAAGGAGCTTCCTCTGCAGGACGGCTGGACGCTCCCCTGGAGACGGTTTAGGGGATCAGTCCCCCGACAAGAGGAGTAGAGCCGCTGCTCTTCCACATTGACAGGAGCTAGTTGAGGTGACTCGGGTAGCCCTCCCCCAGTGGGCGTGGATGGAACTTGACCAAAGTGGGGAGGTGGGGCAGGCCAGAAACCTCACAGTAGCGGGGGGTGGTGGTGAGGGGGGCGAGTTCCGAAATGGTTCCTGCTGCCTAAAAACTCCAGACTAGAATGACGCTCATGATGGATGCTGAAACAGCAGTTCTGGGTAAAATCCTACAAACAGATGAGGGGGGAGTTGGATAAGAAGCCCCACCCTTCTTTACGCAGGTGGTGCATTCATCTGGAGGGCCGTGAACGCGGCGTGACGAGAAGAACCAGAGGATTCCAGAAACCTGCAGATCTGAGTCAGGAAGTCATCGATCAGCTTCATCGTTTCATCATGAAGACGCTGATGTTCTTCCCACAGACCAGCACTGATGGGAGTCTTACCTTAAAAAGTCATTAGTTACAGTTACTAGTTACATCGCCCAAAAAGTAACCGAATAGATACTGCACCTTAACATTAATCAGTTATTTTGCTGAGTAACTAGTTATGAATTTGTGTAAAATGTGGCAGTAAATGTAGTATTTTTCCTAAATTTCTTTCAAACTGCAAACTACTGCAGTAACTTAATGACGTGTAGTGATCTGGTGTCGCTCTACCAATGACATGTTGTTTGATTGAGAGAGAGAGAGAGCAGATATTTAAGTATTTGCCAGAATTATTACACAAAACTCAGAAACGTAAAAACATCAAGAAGAAGAAAAACCAACAAAACATCTGCTGCTTCACTCTTCTACCAAGCTGAACGTTAACATTCAGACAGACACGAACAATAGAAAGAACGCCTTTACGTGTGGACAAACACAAACGTCAGCCGTGTTTCGAGTATCATGTTTGTTTTTGTCACCTCTGATGGTGGAAAGACTCTGACTCGGCAGTGACCAGCGGGAGCCTGCGCTCCTCAACCTTCACTTATGTTCAGCTCTGCCACTTTCTCCAGTTGGTGTCGTTCTCGTGGTGCAGCGTCCCCCCTTTGTTTGGGGTTGGGCCTGAGCAGCCTCAGACGGACGTCGGTCATGTAAAGAACCGTTGATGTGTCCTGCCTTAACATGCTACCGTTACCGGCAGATTCACCGTCACAGACACTTCACGGAGAAAGCGCCATTGTGGACCCGCCCACTTGACCAATCATGACTAATCCCAGCCCCCCGGCGTCTCACAGAAGACTGAACAATCGGGGTGGGTGGGGGGGGAATAGTAGCACTTGAGGCTAACTGAACTACATGAATAACCTGTGAAGTAACTATTTATACTAGGTAACTATAACAGCGTTGTAGCGCGAATCCCAGTAATTGGATTACTCTGGTACTCATAACGCCATTGATAACGCAGCTGTACTGCATTATTCCCAACACTGCAGATGAACACAAACGCACACACACAGTGAAGGTCGAGGCTGAGGTGTGCCCTCGTCTGATTGGGTATCTGCTGCTCTTCCTGGTTTCCTGTTTGTGTTCTGTGTAGATAAAAAGGTCAGGACGGGGTCACCCTGTGAGGCGTTTAAGTGTTGTTTTGAAAATCAACACGTCGACCTAAAAATGAGCAAAGACCAAAGAAAATATGTCGTCTAGATGTTTTCATTTTACAAAGAGATTTGACTCACGGATGTTGAAAACCTCAGACATGTCACTGACTCACCAGACGGACGGTAAACACGGAACGTTGAGAAATGTATCAAAACCGTTGATCTGTAAAACAGAGCTGCACTGAAAGTAGAGTCGACCAAACTTTAGAAAGTCGTTTTGTTCCGTGTTCCAACCAAACAATGAAGTAGCAGTAGACATTTGCCTCGCCTTGCTAGTGCTGATCTAATGTAGCATGCTAAAGCTAGCTAATGCTAATTGTATCGCTGAGAAATGACTGATGAAAATGTTCTTCCTGCAGGAATAGTTTATGTTGCTAAGCTGCTACAGTCCTGATCTAATCCACATTGGTTCCTGATTGTTACCCAAAATGCTGCTCAGTCAAGGATCTGAAGCCTTAAAAAGTCTGGATCTCCACCACGTCTTCACGTTTAGGTTGTAGACAGCGTTTCTATTTCTTCCTAATGCTCTCCACTCACGACGAAGTGCAGACGGACAGTTTTCTATTGGGAAAGATTGCTAGAAGTTTGAAACTAAAACTCTTCATCATGGCCTGGTTGTTCTCCATCATGGAGGAGTCTTCAATCCCTGACGTTCTCCTGTGGTGGAGGGTTGAGACGTTCTCCTGTGGTGGAAGGTTGAGACGTTCTCCTGTGGTGGAGGGTTGAGACGTTCTCCTGTGGTGGAAGGTTGAGACGTTCTCCTGTGGTGGAGGGTTGAGACGTTCTCCTGTGGAAGAGGTTTGAGACGTTCTCCTGTGGTGGAAGGGTTGAGACGTTCTCTCGTGGTAGAGGGTTGAGACGTTCTCCTGTGGTGGAGGGTTGAGACGTTCTCCTGTGGTGGAGGGTTGAGACGTTCTCCTGTGGTGGAGGGTTGAGACGTTCTCTCGTGGTAGAGGGTTGAGACGTTCTCCTGTGGTGGAGGGTTGAGACGTTCTCCTGTGGTGGAGGGTTGAGACGTTCTCCTGTGGTGGAGGGTTGAGACGTTCTCCTGTGGTGGAGGGTTGAGACGTTCTCCTGTGGTGGAAGGTTGAGACGTTCTCCTGTGGTGGAGGGTTGAGACGTTCTCCTGTGGTGGAAGGTTGAGACGTTCTCCTGTGGTGGAGGGTTGAGACGTTCTCCTGTTGTGGAGGGTTGAGACGTTCTCCTGTGGTGGAGGGTTGAGACGTTCTCCTGTGGTGGAGGGTTGAGACGTTCTCCTGTGGTGGAGGGTTGAGACGTTCTCCTGTGGTGGAGGGTTGAGACGTTCTCCTGTGGTGGAGGGTTGAGACGTTCTCCTGTGGTGGAGGGTTGAGACGTTCTCCTGTGGTGGAGGGTTGAGACGTTCTCCTGTGGTGGAGGGTTGAGACGTTCTCCTGTGGTGGAGGGTTGAGACGTTCTCCTGTGGTGGAGGGTTGAGACGTTCTCCTGTGGTGGAGGGTTGAGACGTTCTCCTGTGGTAGAGGTTTGAGACGTTCTCCTGTGGTAGAGGTTTGAGACGTTATACTGTGGTAGAGGGTTGAGACGTTCTCTCGTGGTAGAGGGTTGAGACGTTCTCCTGTGGTGGAGGGTTGAGACGTTCTCCTGTGGTAGAGGGTTGAGACGTTCTCCTGTGGTAGAGGGTTGAGACGTTCTCCTGTGGTAGAGGGCTGAGACGTTCTCCTGTGGTGGAGGGCTGAGACGTTCTCCTGTGGTGGAGGGTTGAGACGTTCTCTCGTGGTAGAGGGTTGAGACGTTCTCCTGTGGTGGAGGGTTGAGACGTTCTCCTGTGGTAGAGGGTTGAGACGTTCTCCTGTGGTAGAGGGTTGAGACGTTCTCCTGTGGTAGAGGGTTGAGACGTTCTCCTGTGGTAGAGGGCTGAGACGTTCTCCTGTGGTAGAGGGCTGAGACGTTCTCCTGTGGTGGAGGGTTGAGACGTTCTCCTGTGGTGGAGGGTTGAGACGTTCTCCTGTGGTGGAGGGTTGAGACGTTCTCCTGTGGTGGAGGGTTGAGACGTTCTCCTGTGGTGGAGGGTTGAGACGTTCTCCTGTGGTGGAGGGTTGAGACGTTCTCCTGTGGTGGAGGGTTGAGACGTTCTCCTGTGGTGGAGGGTTGAGACGTTCTCCTGTGGTGGAGGGTTGAGACGTTCTCCTGTGGTGGAGGGTTGAGACGTTCTCCTGTGGTGGAGGGCTGAGACGTTCTCCTGTGGTGGAGGGCTGAGACGTTCTCTCGTGGTGGAGGGCTGAGACGTTCTCTCGTGGTGGAGGGCTGAGACGTTCTCTCGTGGTGGAGGGCTGAGACGTTCTCTCGTGGTGGAGGGTTGAGACGTTCTCCTGTGGTAGAGGGCTGAGACGTTCTCCTGTGGTAGAGGGCTGAGACGTTCTCCTGTGGTAGAGGGCTGAGACGTTCTCCTGTGGTAGAGGGCTGAGACGTTCTCCTGTGGTAGAGGGCTGAGACGTTCTCCTGTGGTAGAGGGTTGAGACGTTCTCTCGTGGTAGAGGGTGGAGACGTTCTCTCGTGGTAGAGGGTGGAGACGTTCTCTCGTGGTAGAGGGTTGAGACGTTGTCTCGTGGTAGAGGGTCGAGACGTTGTCTCGTGGTAGAGGGTCGAGACGTTGTCTCGTGGTAGAGGGTCGAGACGTTCTCTCGTGGTGGAGGGTTGAGACGTTCTCCTGTGGTAGAGGGTCGAGACGTTCTCTCGTGGTAGAGGGTGGAGACGTTCTCTCGTGGTAGAGGGTGGAGACGTTCTCTCGTGGTGGAGGGTTGAGACGTTCTCTCGTGGTGGAGGGTTGAGACGTTCTCTCGTGGTGGAGGGTTGAGACGTTCTCCTGTGGTAGAGGGTCGAGACGTTCTCTCGTGGTAGAGGGTGGAGACGTTCTCTCGTGGTAGAGGGTGGAGACGTTCTCTCGTGGTAGAGGGTTGAGACGTTGTCTCGTGGTAGAGGGTCGAGACGTTGTCTCGTGGTAGAGGGTCGAGACGTTCTCTCGTGGTAGAGGGTCGAGACGTTCTCTCGTGGTGGAGGGTGGAGACGTTCTCCTGTGGTGGAGGGTTGAGACGTTCTCCTGTGGTGGAGGGTCGAGACGTTCTCCTGTGGTAGAGGGCTGAGACGTTCTCCTGTGGTAGAGGGCTGAGACGTTCTCCTGTGGTAGAGGGCTGAGACGTTCTCCTGTGGTAGAGGGCTGAGACGTTCTCCTGTGGTAGAGGGCTGAGACGTTCTCCTGTGGTAGAGGGCTGAGACGTTCTCCTGTGGTAGAGGGCTGAGACGTTCTCCTGTGGTAGAGGGCTGAGACGTTCTCCTGTGGTAGAGGGCTGAGACGTTCTCCTGTGGTGGATGGTCGAGACGTTCTCCTGTGGTGGAGGGTCGAGACGTTCTCCTGTGGTAGAGGGTCGAGACGTTCTCCTGTGGTAGAGGCCTGAGACGTTCTCCTGTGGTAGAGGGCTGAGGGGTTCTCCCGTGGTAGAGGCCTGAGACGTTCTCCCGTGGTGGAGGGCTGAGATGTTCTCCTCGTGGTGGAGGGCTGAGATGTTCACCTGTGGTAGAGCGCTACATTTGCAGGCATACTTAATTGAATCAATGTTTCATTATTTTATATGAATGCTTGTAACCTTGTGACGTATTTTTCACAGGAATTTAGTTGAATATTCCTGTTCAAATAAAGAAATGGCGTTCACACCAAAGAAAGGTATTTCTTACAACAGACATGTTAGACTAAATGTTGGATTGATGTTGGTCTCTTCCGTTTTTTGTCTATATGCATCAGTCAAAATCAGATTTTGTAGAAGGAGTCCCGTTTGGGGAATAGTTTGGGATGTTTAACTTTATGTTGGTACTATCCATTTCTGTCATATTTCAAATGAACAGTTCTCCGTCTTCGGTTTAGTCGTTTGATAGATTCCATGTTTGTGTTTCTTCCTGCCACATCCTGATCTGTCACACGAAGAGCAGACGTCTGTCAGAGGTCAGAGGTCGTAGCGTTCGGTTTGCTGGACGCCTCATGCAGACGTTTGTGACAGCAGAGACTTGGGGCGTGTCCCACTCTGAGGAGCGTGGCATGACGCCTCGCCGTCTCTCCTCATCTGTGTGGCCCCTGGCCACGCCCAGCATGGAGCAGCATGGGACCCGTGGGCCCTGGCCCCCTTGGCCCCCCCGTCCCTCACACTATCACTGTCCTTTCCGCTCCATTGTTTGTGTCCAGAAGCTTCCGCGATGCCCTGCGACCCTCTTCAAGAAAACAGCGCCGCCGGGGCTGCTGGGTATTTTTAAAGGCAGCTCCTGTGAATCACTTCCCCCTTCGCCCGGCGGCCGCGTGCGTCTTCCTCTGCAGTCGTGCACGCGTCTATTTCGGGCTACACGGCGTGTCCCGACTGGGGAGGCTGGAAACACGAACAACATCCGCCCCCGCTTCCCCACTTCAGAGGGGTTCACCGACACTCGCACACTTCACACGCCGCACACTTTCATGCGGCGCGGCCTCCCCAGGAAGCCAAAGAAAACAACGAAAGTTAGCAGAAAAACGAGAAGAAGAAGAACAAAACTCAGAGCCACAAGATTGAAAAACTTGTCTGTCTACAACTCTGACGACGTTCTGCCCTAAAGCGGAGAAAAAACACAAAACAAGGTCACAAAACCGGCTTTCAGTAGATCCTGAAAATACAATCAGTCCATGTGATGAAGACGGGACGTTTCTTCATTGAAGAAGATCAGGAAAAGCTTCATTTGAAGGCAGTTTTTCAGGTTTTATTCATCTGGTTCTGGTCTGATCCTGGTCTGGTTTTAGTCTGATCCTGGTCTGGTTCTGGTCTGATCCTGGTCTAGCTTTAGTCTGGTTCTGGTCTGATCCTGGTCTGATCCTTGTCTGATTCTGGTCTGATCCTGGTCTGATCCTGGTCTGATTCTGGTCTGATCCTGGTCTAGCTTTAGTCTGATTCTGGTCTGGTACTGGTCTGGTTCTGGTCTGATCCTGGTCTAGCTTTAGTCTGATTCTGGTCTGATTCATGTCTGGTTCTGGTCTGATTCATGTCTGATTCTGGTCTGATCCTAGTCTGGTTCTGGTCTGATCCTGGTCTAGCTTTAGTCTGATTCTGGTCTGGTTCTCGTCTGGTTCTGGTCTGATCCTGGTCTAGCTTTAGTCTGATTCTGGTCTGATTCATGTCTGGTTCTGGTCTGATTCATGTCTGGTTCTGGTCTGATCCTAGTCTGGCTCTGGTCTGATCCTGGTCTAGCTTTAGTCTGGTTCTGGTCTGATGCTGGTCTGATCCTGGTCTGGTCTGGTCTGGACGGGTCAAACGGCGCCCCCTAACTGCTTCAGCAGGAGGATGTGTAGGAAAGTTGCGGTCGTTTCGACTCCGAACGGTTTCTGTACATTTCAGGTTTCTTTTCTGTTTCTGAGAAAAGCTGCATCGTGGCTGGATTTCTGCGTGATTTGAATTGAAAACATTTCTTATTTTTATTTATTTTTTTATTTAACCTTTATTTAACCAGGAAATAGAATCGAAAAGTTTTTATTTTTCAGTCTCAGTTGAACTTGAGTTCTCTCTCCTGGAGAAAGGTGACACTCCAGCAGGCCACGCCTCCAAACGGTTAATGTTTAACGTTAACCCGGGCGTCAGCGTTGAGCTGTCAGGCAGTTCGGTTTTATTTGATGTTTTTCAGAGATCGGAACAAACGCGTAGCCGTGATGAGGTGGAGGTCCGGTTGGTGGGGCCGGCGGGCGGGTGTGTTCTGGCGTTCACGTCAGCGGGGATCCACTTTATGGGTTTAGGAGAGTTTTATCAGTGTTTGCCGGTTGAAAGGCTTATGGCGGCTTGCCTTAAAGCACACATAATCATTACAGCCTTTCACTGAATCATTGCTGCGCCCCGATCTGCATCGGACAACATCTGTTAATGTTTGAAGACTTTATGGCTTGTTGCTGATTCCGGCGGTGGGAACATGTGACCCGGATGATTAAGAACCAGCTACTTCCTTCAGTCTTTGATTCTGGCTTTGGAGAGTTCTTGTAAGGTTTTCTTCAGGTCAATGACCTCTAAACCTTTCACTTTTATTGAACCACTGCACGGTGGCACAGTGGTTAGCGCTCTTGTCTCACAGCAAGAAGGCCCCTGGTTCAAGTCCCGGCCGGGGGACATGAAAAACAGAACATCATTGGGGGACCTTTCTGTGTGGAGTTTGCATGTTTTCCCCGTGGATGCGTGGGTTTTCTCCGGGGTCTCCGGCTTCCTCCCACCGTCCAAAAACATGCTTCATAGGTTAATTGGTTAATCTGTGTGAGTGTGAGAGTGAATTGGTGTGTGATTGTGGACATTCTACCCTGTGACAGCCTGACAACCTTTCCAGGGCGTCCCCTGCCTTCGCCCACAAGTGGCCGGGATAGGCTCCAGCATCCATTCTGGGATAGGCTCCAGCATCCATTCTGGGATAGGCTCCAGCATCCATTTTGGGATAGGCACCAGCATCCATCCTTGGATAGGCTCCAGCATCCATCCTTGGATAGGCTCCAGCAGCTGTAGCAGAGAGATGGATGATGTATGACACAGGGCTGGATCGGATGAATGATTAATCTTTATGTTCTGGGCGTGTTTCACGGTTTCCCAAAGGCGTGACGCACTGAAGGCCTCCTTTATGGCTCTACACCAGAACATTTGACCTCTGCCCTCTCGTCTTTGTCGACTTTCTGCTGTTGAGAAGCACGTGTGAGTTGGTTTAGGGGGTGAAGATGTTGAATATGGTCCTTAAGACTGGACACTCATTGCAGAAGGACCTCTGGTGTTAAATGGACCGATGTTTCTGTCAGCAGGTGTTGGGTCAGTTGCCATGGCAACCCTTGACCTCTGCTGTGACCCCGGCCTTTGCAGTTCTGTCAGTAGATGTAATTGTTATCCCTTCAGGTCTGCAAAGTCCTGTTGGCATTTAACTTAAAGGAATGGTGTCAAAGCACAGAAGCTCCGCCTACTGTTGGGCCCTAAGCTAGTGGGAGTGTCTGAGGAACTGAAGCTTCTTCACACAAACTTTACTGAGTTCATGGTTTCCATGAACCAGATGGGGCTCAGGTTCTAGCAGACATTAACACGGGTCTGTTTCCGGTCTGTCCAGCAGTTCCATCAAGCTTCTCGCTGCGTTGAACCAGTTTCCAAAACTCCTCAGGGACTTGAGTTTGTGTCTGAATTCCTCCACTACTCTCTGCTGACTGCTCTCTTTGGAGGCGTCTGACTCTACAATTCTGCATCATCAATGCTCATCAGATTGGGGAATATAGACCATAATGCATTGCGTTTGAGAATGTATGTGAATAATTTTTTATAAATCATCCAAAGTTTCATCATCAGAACTCAGTGGCTTCATGAATAGCCTTTGGCGTGGAATGACATCATAGTTGTTGTTTGTAAACAGATGAATAAATGGGAGGAAGTTGTGAGCATGTGCAGTAGCATCCAGAGGCCTGTGTCGTCTCTTAGGGGTCAGTAGTGAGGGAACTCAGTAGTCATAATTTTGCGGGAGACAGATGTGAAACCACGAATGGTTCTTTCTGTTCTCACAGAGCAGGGGCGGGCACTGCCACGAGGCTCCGCCCACCCCAAAGCAGCCCGTGTCACAGTCGGCTCGGTCAGACTTTGTAATTCTAAATCCGGTTGAGATGTTTTTGCTCATTTTTCTCTTTCACAGTGTTATTCTTTAGAAACAATATGCTAATTAGGTGATGATGTCATAAAGTGCCGTCTAACGCAGCCAATCGCTGCTTGTTCCACACAAACAAAATAGCAGTCGTTTCCTGAAGCGCTCCATCATTCTGATTCATTTCTTCTTCTTTTCACAGATTTATCCCTCCCTGCCCCCCCCTCCCTGACCCCATCATGCCTATTCTTAAGAACATCCCTCTGCGCCTGAAAGGCGGCGGTCCAACTCTAGACAACGCCTTGATCATCCGCAGGATGAGCCTGAACATAACCCCCCGCCATAACCCCTTTGAAGACGACGACGACGACAGCTTCCACGGTGGCCACGGCGACCACTGGTCCCCCGCCAGCTCCCTCCTGGACGGCGACGCGCCGAGAGACAGGAACCCGTTTGAGGATGAGGAGGATGAGAACGAGGCGAACGAGGGTAAAAAAGGAAGTGCAGGAGGAAACGGATCGGCGAAGGGGTCTTTCAAGTTCATGTCGCCGCTGAAGAGCCTCAGCAAGCTGGGGAAGAACCTGAGGGTGTCGGGGCGGAGCAAAGGAAGTGACACGGTGTCCCCCCAGGGGTCGCTGCAGGGAACACCTTCTCCTTCAGCGAAGAAGAAGAGGGGCCGGAGGAGCTCCGAAGGAAGTCTGCTCAGGTAGGACCAACCGTCAAAAAAGCATCTGAAGGCCGTTTTCTGGAACCCAGAGATTTATAGAACAGCCTTGAACGACGGGGAACTCCTGAGACCTTAAAGACCTCTAAGGTCAGGAAAGCTCAGAGAGAGCTTCTATCTGAGCTTTCCTGACCTTATTGAGGTAAGGTCTTAGAGCGGGAAATGCAGGAAACCCGGTTTTCTGTTGACTAAATTCCTAATCCTTTGCAGTTGGTTCAGGTTGCTTGAAACTCTGTCGGCACCGTTTGGACTCCGGTCTGCTCTCTCTAAGGTTTGCTGGGAAATACCGCGACGGCCTCGGATCCCGTAAGGAGTCGTTCACCAACGGCGAGCCCAACTGCTCAGAGAGCGAGTGCGACTCCACCAGCCGCCGCGTGTCTTTCATGAAGATGGTGGGTTTGGGGAAGATCAAGAGGGAGTCTGGGGCCGATCGCTCGTCCCAGAGCCCAGAGGAGCAGCCGGCGCCGGAAGAGGAGGAGGAGGTGGAGGAGGTCGTCAAACCCAGAGAGCCGCTGTCGGGTAAGACGGCGGCGTACAGCCGGACAAACTTCTAGTGAAACGAGAAGACACCCCGGTGTGAATGCAGCCTGGGCGGTCCTCTGATGATTCAGCAGGGTCATGGAAGGTCAAAAGGTCATCAAGGCCCTTCTTTATAAGAAGCTCAGGGTTCTCCTGAAGAAACAGCCTGCGGTCGTGTGACGGATGGGTTCGGATTGGCCGGACTTGAAGCCGTTTTTTTCAGCTTTGTGGTGGAGGTCGTCTCTGTTCGATGGGGAAATGTCGGCGTGTTTTCTTCTAAAATAATTTATTCTGTGAGGTCTCAACAGTCCGGATGGTCTGAGTCAAACCCTGAGGGTCTCACTGGTTCCCTCCTCCTTTTGCCCCGCTGTCCTGCCCCCCTCCTCATTGCATGGAATGATGCAGACCTTCTGTCACTGAGATCATCTCCTCTATTTTTGCATTCGTTATGAAGACAGAATAATTGATGACACGCCTCATCCAGTCTATGCTGCGTTCACACCGGCCTCGGAAACGTGCCGCGTTCAAGCTAACCGCACGTCCGTCTTTCGGCCTAAAACACACGACTAGTGGTTGAGTTTTAGGTGAAACCAGTTGACCTTTGAGCAATCAGGGACAGATTTTGTAGTGACTGCGGCTGAACGATGTGAGGAAAACTCACGATATTAGTGATCAATGTTGTGATGACAATATAACTTGCGATAAATGAACAAATAGCAAAATCAACAAAAACATTTCCATTTCACTGCAAAAGTTTGATTTAAATCTTCTTCTTCCACTTTCGGCTTCTCCCATCAGGGGTCGCCACAGCGAACAAGTCGCATGGTAAATTTGGCAATGTTTTACGCCGGATGCCCTTCCTGACACAACCTTCTCTAACCGGGCTTGGAACCGGCAGAGGTAGAGAAGGGAACAGGGAGCAGCCTGGAGTCGAACCCGGGTTTCACGGACAGAAGGCGCCGCAAACCAGCACGAGCTAAACTGGCTCAAAAGTTTGATTTAAATAAGAGTCAAAATACCTTCAATTATTCTCCAAAAGACCCTCGTCTAATTAGGAGGTCAACATCTAACGTGAGGGCTTCATCTGATTGGTGCATAAAGGGATTTATTCAATTCATTAAATGGTTCAAGTTGCCATAAGATTCTTTTAAGCACATTTAAGGTTTATTGCGATTTCCGCTGACTTTTGCGATATTGCACAGCTTGAAATCGCGATAACGATACATT